>NW_028259153.1:21329166-21660833 GCF_977971745.1 Zootermopsis nevadensis | reverse complement strand
GACCTTAGCCCTATGGATTTCCAATTTTTTTTTTTTGGGGGGGGGGGGGGGATCCCCAATAAATCTCAAGTTTATTAAGGGAAAACTTAAAACAGAGAGCGTTACTTAATGCATTTATGTAACAGTTAGCTGCTTTAGATGACAGTTATGTTGTTATGTTCATTTTAACTTCAGACATAACATGGAAAAATATTTTGCGGAAGGCAGAAAGATCATACCAGAACTATGTTTTCATTTTGTAAATTTGTGTTGCCTTATTTTTAAAATATTTCAATGTGATTTTCGTATTGGTTGTATATTTATAACTATGCAAACCCACTGAGCTACATTTTAGACCGAGATACGCATTTGTGCATCCTACCACTGCACACACACACACACGACATTTGGCACTGAAATTTAATTTTCTAAATCAGGACTTGTATTATTTTCTAAACACTTTAAGCATTTTAATACATTCAACATCATTTTATTGTGATCAGTTTTCCCCAGTATCCTTTCATTTCATCCTTACCAATTCCAAATATTCTCCATAATGCGGGACACCAAGTTTCAGGTTCACGCTGCCATTCTTAACTGCCTAAGCATAATTAATAACCTACAGATCAACATTATTATTCCTGTTATACATTACAATTTTCTTCATATAGTTTAAAGTACTAAAAGATCGGGGCTAAACGATTAATTACTTTAAAGCTGTATGTACGATTAAAGTTGAAGGCCATGTCATGGCACAGGCAGTTGGTTGCCATCTTCTCACTACAGACCTGGGTTCACTCCCAGGGCAGTCCACGTGGGATTTGTGGTGGACAAGGTGGCATTGGCACAGCTTTTTCTACAAGTCCCTGTGTTTCTCCCTGTTATTATCATGCCACTGATACACCATTTTATTCATGTATCATCTGAGGGACAGACAATGGGCCCATTAGTGGATGAAATTGCATAGACACATTTCACCCCACCACAAAAAAAATATTATTAAAAAAATATGCTGTTTACAAATGTAAATGATTTGCCTATCAAGAGACTTTTTAGACAATACCATATATTAGATACAGATAATACACATATTTCAAATATTAATAATGGGTTTGATAATATACTTCTACTAACATATGCCTGTTTCTGGAATACACAAATTTTTGCCAGTCAGACTCCTACCACGTTTCTTTTCAGTTTCATGTGACATCATTGGAATTTGGAGTACTGGAACTACATAACGATACCAAGTCTTGAAGAGGCATAGACCTGTCATGTAATCCCTTTTACAAGGAACTTCGGGTCAGAGTTGCAGCCCGTTAGGACTGACGTGAAAGACAACTGCTGCCCATATGTACATAAATTGTACACGTGTTCCAGTATTCCTTCACTTTGTAGTACAGTCTGAGCCCAGTCTGTAACAACAAACGTTTTCCTAAATCTGTTTCAGACACAATATCCACAAAAAGGTAACTCGACTGTAAGTCACGTATCATCAGTGTTCATGAATCACAAGTGATTCTGACTTGCCAAATGTAATAAGTCATTATAATGTAAAAGTTCAGTCTACTGATCCAAGGCCCTGTGGGTACGAGAGTGTCTTATAAAATTGGCATGTTGCGAGAACCTATGGTTGCATATTTCACATTTATAAGGTTTTTCTCCTGTGTGGATACGGCCATGATCACGGAGCATCCCAACTTGAGCGAACCTTTTGCCACATACGGTACATTCATAGGGTTTCTCGCCTGTGTGAGTGCGTGAATGGCAAACAAGTTGTGCTCTTTGTGCAAACTGTTTGCCACACACATCACATTTAAAGGGTTTTTCTTTACTATGGATACGCATGTGAGTCTTTAGACCACAACTGGTTGTAAAGTATTTGCTGCAAACATCACACTTATAAGGTTTCTCTCCAGTGTGTGTGCGCATGTGAAACTTCAATACTCCAGGCAACGTGAATCTCTTGCCACAAACGTCACATTCATATGGCCGTTCGCCAGTGTGTGTACGATAATGAGACCGCAGCTGTGCCTTCTGTGCGAACTGTCGGTTACAGACAATACATTCATAAGGTTTCTCCCCAGTGTGAGTGCGTGCATGACAAGCGAGTTGACCGCTCTGGGCAAATTGTCTTCCACACACATCACACTTGTATGGTTTTTCTCCAGTGTGTACCCGCGCGTGTGTTTTCAGACTTCCGCTCTGATAGAATTCCTTACCACACACTTCACATTTGAAGGGCCGCGGTCCTTTGTGGATACGGGAATGTTCCCTAAGGTGGCGAGCGTTCTTGAATGTGTTACCACATACACCACACACATGGATTTTGTTTTGTGAAAACTTATCATCATTCTCACTGGCTTTACTTCCAACGTGTTCTGTCACGTGTCCACACTTTGTACAAGTGGAGGCTTTTATTCCTGCTTCACTGGTGATCCTGGTTACACCACCACAAATTCTGCACTCATTCTCAGTTTCATGTTGTGTTGGAATAATTCCACTAGGAACCACCTCTCCATAACTTGAGAAGTGCTGCAAACTACGAGAAGAGAAGCAAAAGAACATTACATGTCTAGCATTACATATACCTCCAATAATTATAATTACTAAAATTTTAGGGAAACAAGCTCATTAATACACATACCAGTACCACACCCTGCTAATAAAGTTAGATTATTCCTTACCAGCCATGCACTCATTTAAGAGTAAAAACACTGAAACAAATCCTGAAGAAATAGAAGGTACATACCAAACACTATTTTATAAACAACAGTATTCTTCGGTCACCCTGTTTTTCCACAGGCAAACTACAGTAAAATACACACAACCATTAATTCATAAAGTTGCGCTAGAAAAATATCACACTTAAGATGGTAAAGTTAAGGGGGAAGTTGAGGTAAAGCTCCACATATTCTTAACCTTGGCATAGATGCTGAGAGGTCAACTTCACACCCTAGTTCACACTTTAGATATCAACTAGGAAATGGGTGCAAATATTTTAATCCAGTAGTTCATTATTATTATTATTAGTGTTCTGTCTGACGACAGGTCCATATGAACAGGATCCTTCCATCCTTTTCTCGGACTGGGACCTGTTCATATACGTTCCTGGCAGATGATCCAGAAGTGGTTTGCCATTGCCTTCTTCTGTGTGTGAATGGAGTAATTGTTGGGATGCCACGGAGGAAAACTCCGTGTTGCCTAGACCGCGGCCTTGCCCAACACAAGTTATAAATTCGGGCACCGCCGGGAATTGAACCCGGGACCCCAGGATTACGAGGCCAGTGTTCTTGCCTTTAATGTGATCATGCATCATGATGATTGTGGATACTGGACTTGGCATCATCATCAAGATAATGGCTATAAACATGTCAGTAAAACTGGAGATCGGTTACCAAGACCTTATTCCTGGTATGAACAAGATTTCTCTTTATACCTCCTTATCCACTCTCCTCTGTGACCCACTGTGGGTGCTCGATGACCTCGATGGCTTTCCCCAGTGACTGGTGTATGCAGTTAACCTCTTTTGCATACCTTGATCCTTGGTTTAGAATTTACGGGCTTTCACCTCTACACCTCATATACATCATCACGGAAAATTACTTAGGTACTGGGCAAAATTACCATTTATACTAAAGTCTCACCTTACTGTTCTATGGATGCTGGAATGTCGGCTCAAATTACTACCATGCGAGAACTGCTTGTTACATATTCCACATTTGTACGGTTTGACCCCACTGTGAATACGAGAATGATATTTAAGTTGCCAATTTCCTGCAAATTCTTTACTGCACACATCACATTTATATGGTTTTACGCCCGAGTGGGTACGAGAGTGTTTCCAGAGGTTGCTGCGTTGTGCAAACCGCGCATTACATACTTCACATTTGAATGGTTTCTCTCCAGTGTGCACTCGCATATGCGTCTTCAAAAGGCTGCACTGGGTAAACTCCTTCTTGCATATATCACATTTAAATGGCCGATCTCCTGTGTGGATACGCATATGTTCCTTGAGGTAAAGCAATTTTCTGTATCTCTTATTGCAAACCGTACATTTATGAGGTTTCTCCTCGTCATCAGCTTTGTCTGCTTGTCCTACCAGTGTGTCACTGTAAGAGGAAAACATGCAATGATGTTTTAATATTGTATGCATTTGCTGTAAGAACAGATGTGTGCTGCAGGGGGCTCAGAGGGGTTTGCACAAGCCCCTTGTTAATTTCTGGCTAATTATCCAAGCCCTCTGTTGTTGGCATGAAAAATATAAAATTATACAGGCAACACAACAGTATCAATATGTATCAAAATATTGATCTTATTTATCATTACTTCTAAATGGAAGGCGGGGAGATTAGCTTTCTGGTGTGAGCTCCTTGTTAAACTGATACTACACTTGTATGTAAGAATGTTAGTTTTCTTAAAAATAATACAATAATGTATGGTGAAATGTAATAGAATTCCTTTTAAAATAAATAGATATGCACATATAGCTATCATTTATTGATTCAAATCTGTGACTGTAAACAAAATAAGGAGGATAAACTTTTGTTCATACTGTATTTTAAGGTCACAAAATATTAGATCTAACCTGTCATAAATCATTTAATAATTATGTGCATGAATATAGCAGTGTGCATACATTTCCAAGTTATTTCTATCATAATTGCATTATAACCTGTGGTGCAATAAGGTAATATGCAATTAGCAATAACCAAAGCACTCACCTAGAGCTATGCTGGCGGTAGCATAGCTACTGGTAGGGCGTCCCTAGCCAGATTGGTCGAGGGGGAGAGGTCAGACTAAGACAGGTACCCTGGTCCTACAGGTTGGGGGTTGGTCGCAAGGCTAACAACCTTGCACCGTAAAAAGGAAGATGTTTCGAAACCTCGATCAAAGCCTCGGACAGATGGACCAAACAGAGGACTAAATGGAAGAGGAGAATTGAAGAGGCCATGGACCGAATACGGGCCGGAGAGCCATAGAAAAAGAAGAAGAAAAATGCACTCACCTGTCCTGACATATATCATGTTCTTCCGCTGTTTCTTCATCATTTGACTCTTGATCCCTTGCCTCTTCTTTGATTGCTACAAAGCGCCATGGCTGTAACTGTAATAGATAGAAGATTTTGCCTACTAAAATGAGTATAATAATCAGAAATATGATCTGGTACCCAACTTATAAAACATATCCAGGCTTGAAGGCATTCAGAGTAAGGTTGATGTTGGTGGGCTTCTTGTACAAAATTACGCGGGGAGCCATCAGATCTGTAAGTATCAATTTCATCATAGCTCACTGCTGGACACACTTAACCTGCGTGTCTTACTCACCTTCTTGTCTTCCTCATTGGTGCCCTCCGCGGACTGTCCGAAAGGATCATCCTTTTCTTTGCAGTCAGCTTTACTGGGTGAAGACAGTGAACATATTTCACTATCTGCATGATGTTCCTCTTTCGTTTCATCTATGTTTTGCTGTGACACAGTATTAGTATTATCAGCAATTTTTGTTTGCTGCCATACTAGAAGTGACAATTTCATTAATTGAAAAATAATGTTATTTCAAATATCATCAGAATAAAACTATGAATATTCACTGATCAGTGAGATTACAGGTTTTCATGGTGATGGGTATGAAAAATAATAACAAAAGCTGGCCAACAAAAACTACTGAGGACCACAAATTTCTTGTCAGATGTTTCTGATAGTCAATTATATTCCTCACCTCTGTCTCTTCAGAAGAGATGCTGACTGGAACATCGAGTGGCTCTTCTTTCACATCTTGCTCAAAATCTTCAAAATCCAAAGACACTGTGTGCGCCTCAAGGTCAGGATCACATTCTACTTTAATTACATCCATTGCACGCTGTAAAATAATATTCTTTATATTTGTATCCATATGGGACAATTTTCACATTGGTGATGAGTTTATATTACTATGAAATCATTAAGAGCCTTTAATCACGTGCTTGATGTTACATTCAATACATAGTTATGTGTATATAATTATGTATGGACAGGGAAATGGTGCATCAAATTTGTGTGCATACATATTAATTTGGTAATGTAAATATTTTGAGGGCAAAGTAATACTCGTTATACATCTAACTAAAAATTGCTAATACTCTATGTATGATTAGTCCTTACTACAATATATCTTGTTCGTGGGATATGGTAATGAAAATTGTACTTGTTCCACATAATTCTCAAAGTATCTATGGAATGCATCTATAATCCATTGATATAACCGAATCGTTCTGCTGGGAAAGGAGCAAAACCTTCAACCTAGCTTCAGACTGTGTCAGGAAGGTGAAATTTGTATTCACAGATACAATGTTCACAGTTAACCTACAAATCAACTTACATTATCGCTATTACATGCACCACTCCAATACACACGCAACGCCAAAGTTACATATGTTACGCTTCCGACAATATATTGAGTTTATAGCTTAGTTCCGTAACTTTCCTTTCAAATCATTACATCAATATTTGCATAACAAACCCTTCCCCTAGTCTGTAAATATAAACATAAACAATCAATTCGAGTCAGGTATGCAACGATCTAAATCGATAAAGCGTTTCCAGGTTAAGAGATAATTTACATAACACATACGTTAAACTATAAACATACTATCGGCTGTGTGCATTAAATTAATTGAAGATCGTCACATTTAAACGCAGATACATTTATATGATATTAAGCATTATCGTTTCGATAGCCGTTATCATTTACACGTGTAAAAAATTACGGACAAGGTGCAGTCAGAAATTGTTTAAAATCCAGTAAAGCATCATAAAACCTTAGAAACGTTGGGAAGTTGTTACTCTTAAAATTGGTAATCCGTACTAATAAAAGGCATGAAAGCACGGGTACCATATCGACCCCCAAACACTGTACCTATCACAGCACGGGTTACATTCAAAAACTAACATCTATGGTCTCACACAAAGAATTGTGTCCTCACAAAGTCTGAATGTTTAGTCTGTGTTCGTCCATAACCTGTGGTGTATAGGGTAGGTGATTTGAATAAATTGCATCCAATGAAAACGAAGTGTGTATGATTTGAATTTGTGCAACGGACGTGTATTGATTGGGGGTTATGATGTTGTGAAGGCTGTGATAATTGTGTTTGGAAGTGAAAGGCGTTGATAACAAGTTATATATTTTACTGTTGTAACGTTATAAAAATGTCAGCCGAAATAAAAGTTGCCATTAAAGTCCGCAATTTAATAGAGAGAGAAGAATCGGAAGGTTTAATTATTCAGTGGGAAGTAAAAAATAATTCAATCTTCCAAAAAGATAGTGCTGGAAAATTAAAGGAGTGTTATTTATTTGGTAAGTTTCTTAATTATATGTCAAGCAATGTTTTTCATATTCTTAGACTTTTTGGTACTGTTTTGGTGAAGTTAATCTGACAACACAGTCGTAGTGTTGTGAAGAAAGATTTCACAATAGTGACATTAGTAATTTATCGTTTTTGAAACACGCCGAGTTTTATAGAAAGTGTTGTCAGCCATACTTATGGCATGTAATGCAACTGTATAGCATGTAAAGTTACAATACTATTGCAGGAAAAAGATATGAATTGTCTAAACCTGCCTGAATGTAATTTCTGGGTGTCTTGGAACCTGACATTCTAGAACTTTTTGGTCATATACAAAAATCATATTGTGAGATTTGTGGTTCTCATGGTGGCCAAACCTGAAGATGGCCGTCTTCTGGGTTGTTCCACCAAGTATCTTGGTGAAGATTACCAATGTTTCATAGGTGCTTGTTGCCTCTATCATCATGGATCCTCACCCTGATGATGGAGACAGCAAGCATCTTTGAATGCTAGCATGCTAGGTGAGCATTCTACTACTGCCAGACATGGCCCTGACTTTAACAAAACAAAAGTCATTGCCAACATCATCATCAGCTACCATCAAGTTATTCAAACACACACAACTTCTACTATGAAGATGGTTACAGGCTAAGCAAAGCCTGTCTTCATATGTTTCCCTCCAAACCACTGACTGTAACGCCCTCAAAATGGCATGTCCACCATCACCTCTCACTTGTATAGATGGTAAAGTTTGAAGAATAGTAAGTGCCTTTGCATTAATTTCAGAACTTTTTTGTCTATCTACTTTCTTACATTTTTCAGATCATGTCTTTGATCCCAGAATTAAGAATTTTGAAGTATTTAACACAATAGCAAGACCAATAGTTGATTCGTCTGTGGGAGGCTTTAATGGTACCATATTTGCATATGGACAGACTTCATCAGGTAAGATAAGTTACTTTAGGTGAAAACATTTTGATGGAATATATACATTAAGGAAATGTGTAAAGATGTGAATTGGATTTACCTGGCTCAGGGGAGGTTCAGTGGTAGCCTGTCATTGACATATTAATGGATCTGTGGGTTTCATAAAAGACTGGAGACTACCTGATTGACTATTAGCTTTTCAAAGAAACCTGTTGTCTGCAGAAGTGTTTATAGTGTTTTAAACTAATTGTATATTTTAATTAATAGGAAAAACTTATACTATGATGGGAAGTCCAGATGAGCCTGGTATTATTCCACTGACAATTCAGTACATATTTGAAGCTGTAAACAAAGTAAAAGGACGTGAATTCTTGCTCAGGTATGAATTAATGGTGCTGTAATAATCTGATTGTAGTTTTAGTATGTATGTAATAACCAGAGGTAATGTAGAATTATTACATATAATCAAAACAAAGATGAGAAGTGTTCTTTGTCATCATATAAAATATTGTTCTAGGTTCAGGTTCTGGGGGAGTTTGAGCTACATTTCATAGAAAAGTGGAAAAATGTATGGCACATAAATTCATAGCATTGTATATTTTTAACCACATCCACATAATAATTTAACATAGGCTTATTAAGAAACATTTTTTTTAAATAATAAAATACTAGTGTAAACATATAGTGAAGTGAACAAATGCACATCATTACAGCTGGTGCTTTTCTGTGGTGATATGCACAGCAGTACACACTACCAGCACCTTTCTTCAAAATATATATAAAATGTTGAAAAATATGTTAAAATTGTTGGACATAACCTCAAAGTACCATCATCTTTTTCTTCTAAAGAAGCACCATCTAAAGTAGTGCAAGTTCTGTGGATGTTGCAACATATAATTATGTCATTACCTTGAAGTTCCTACTGTCTTGATGCTGATTATAGTAATGTAAAACAGTATCACTGACTTGCTCAATGCAACAGTCTTGAACAGGCTGATTGCGTTGTCTGCTGAACAAATGCCGATAAAAGAATGCCATTATAATGTGTTGTTAAGTACAATATTTGCATATGTCTGGATGGTCTTTCTAAAACTCATCACTGGCTTTAGTTTTTGAATTTAGTACAATGTGAATGATAGTTCATGGCCCAAGTACAATTGAATCATGCTTGGTATCAGGAAATATATGACAGCTCACATTCTCTGTTGTTTATCTGCTTTAAAATTTATGTATGTGAATATATATATTGTTTTCAGGGCATCTTACATCGAAATTTATAATGAGAAAGTAAATGACTTACTTGAAAAAGGTAAAACTGGACTGAAACTCCGTGAAGTGGAAGGTAGTGTCATAATTTGTGGTCTAAAAGAGGAAGTAGTTCATACTCCGGAGAAGGTAAAAATAATATTTTATGATTCTTTTCATTGTGAGTAAAAAATATACAATAAAATGTTTTAACATCTAAGGAACAAATTATGTTTTAAAAAAATATGTATTTGTGTTTTTATATTCCTTTTTTGAGTTTAGGTTATTATAGAAGAAATATGTAATTTATCTGTCTGCTTTTTAATTGTGCATATGATGTGAGAAAGGTTTTTTTTAACAGTTTATGCACCTGATGAAGAGAGGAGAAAATATTCGGCGTTTTGGGGAAACAAACATGAATGAAAGAAGTTCTCGATCACACACAATTTTTCGAATTGTAAGTAAATTATGTATTGTCTTTGTTTCTTTTTTAGATAAATTGAAAATATCTGGAAATAAAGAAGTATAATTGGAACATAACAGAATTGTAATAATTTTCTGCTAGCCTCTATCAGTTTTGCTTCTCAAGGACTCTGATTATGAGCATTAGGTAGTTGAATTTAAAAAAATGCTGAATTCAAGTATTTTATTGTTATCGTAATACGCTGTATCTTTTCTTGTAAGTAATCCTGTAATTTCATTAATTTTCGTCTAGATTATTGAAAGCCGTGTACCCAATGAGGGGGAGAATGGTGCCGTTCAGGTGTCGCATTTGAATCTGGTGGACTTGGCTGGTTCCGAACGAGTTGATCAGACGGGGTCAAAGGGTGATCGGCTTAAAGAAGGCTGCTCTATCAACCGTTCGCTCTTCATGTTGAGTCATGTTATTTCGCAGCTGAGCGAGGGACAAGAGTAAGCATTTTCAGTGTTCTATAAGCGAATGTGTAACTTACGTTCTATTACAGGAACTTTTACAACTTAATTTGCTGGTACTTTTTAACTGGAGTCCTAATATTCAACCAAATTCTGAACCAGTTCAGTTTAGGTCACACCCTGAGATCTGATGATCAATTTTGTTATTTTCTAAAGTATGAAGTCTGTGTAGTGTTCATAAGCATTTTTGCCTTGAATGGGTAACTGAGAAAAAAGTTGCCTATAGTCTGTCCTATCTTTAAGCTTAAATATTAACCAATTGCATTGCAGTCAATACGTGAGCTTCCGAGACAGCAAACTTACGAGAATACTTCAGTCGTCGCTTGGGGGGAATGCACATACTGCTATCATTTGTGCAGTTACTCCAGCTTCTATAGAGCAAACTGCAAGCACACTTGGGTAAGACGCACGCAACAGAAATTTCTCTGTGATTTGAACTATGATTATTTCATCTCGTGAATCACATGCTTTTATTTTTAATTGTGGAATTGTGAAAGCCGTTTATGTATTTAATGCATTCCACTCTGGTATTCTACACCAGTGGCCCCCAATGCAGTGCCCTCGTGGGGGCCAAGGCTTTTTTGGGTGCCCTTGTTGTTACAGAAAGAGGTCATACTGAATAATGAAGGCCGTTCAACCACGAACATCATAAAATCAAAGCGCAGATCTCGACTTACTGACGCCTGTCTTGACGATCATTTGCGAGCAGCAGCAACAACATCCTACACTCCCAAATTTGAAAAACTGGCCGATGAAATGCAGCGCCAAACATCGCACTAACTTCCCACTTGAGTAATAATAATTGTACTTATAAAACTACGTATTTTTGATCGCGCGGTTTCTTGTATCATTAAACGTCGTGTTGTTTTGTGTATTATTTGGTGTCCATATCTTATTTGTCCAGAGAAGAGAAAATTTGGCTTTGTTAATTGGTTGGTGCCCGCCACGATCTCATAAAGTCTCAAATGTGGCCGTAGGCACAAAAAGGTTGGGGACCACTGGTGTACACATTTCCGGAACCTAAGTGTCTTTGCATAGATAAATTTTTACTCAAGTTTGGTCTGGAATCTGGGGCTCTGAATGAGGTCTGGCATCTTACCAAAAGATTGGAAAATCTTGTGTTAAAACGTTTCCAGAATTAATCAGTAGTTTGGTTAAAGGCCTCCGTGTAAAATTCTGTAAGCCGCCATTTCCACTCCGCTAACTAGACATACATTTCTTGTTTCATAGTTTTGCATCAAGAGCAATTCGTGTCAAGAATAAACCACAGGTTAATGAAGTGTTATCTGATGCAGCGTTACTCAGACGCTATGCTCGACAGATTACTAAATTACAGACTGAACTGGAAGTAAGTATAATTTTTTTCAGTGTATGTGATGCGCATCATGAATTGTCAGTATCTCGTGTATGATCAGTGCTATATTAACATGTTTTTTCACAAAATATTTTCTTGTTTGTGAGTACTCTAGGGAAATGAAAATTGTGTGGTTTTAATTATAACAGTATGTTTGTTCATCCATTGGCTGATGTTTGAATATGTACTCCTACGGGTTAGATTTGATGTAGAAGTTAGTTCACTGTGATTTTGAAGAAAGAATTGTTATTGTTTCTTCCAGAAAACAAAAAACACAAACAGAATCGATGAAGTAGAAGAAATAGAAAGCAAACTGCAAGAGCAACAGCGACACAACGAACTTCTACAGGAACGAATAGACCTTCTAAAAGAGAAGCTGATTGGATGCGCTGCAACTGACACTATAGCCATGGATGTAAAAATCTTTTCTTTAAGTCCCCAGCCTCCCCCCCCCCCTTCATTTACAATTTTATATATAATATTTCAGTTATAAATACTTTAAAATATAGGAATCTTTAATTATGTTTAGAACCTCTTTTGTAGTTTGTGTCATTTTACACAGAAAAGAAGAGAACTTCGAAGGAGGACTTGGTGTGGTCGCGCTTCTCGAAAATCTGTATTTCCTAATATGCCCCTTGAAACCGTCGATGAAGGGGCAACAAGCATGTTGCCAGTCTTCAAACAAGAATATCTGTCTTCTTCAATACAGGAGCTGACAGGCAATAGTAAGGCTATTGATATTTTACATTGAGTATGCATATACATAGATGCATAACTCACGCTAATATTTGTGTTAAAAAATTAAATATAGTATTAGTTGTTAACAAACGACTATATTTGTTTTAACTCATGCATTTCGCAATGGTCACAAAATAAGCATTTATATGTTGCAGTAATCGTGAAAGTTTCCGTACCCTAAGTGAGTTACGGACAGAATTTCTTGTTACATCTTGGTTTTTTGTGTTTTCTATGCTCAAAATACATAAAGTAAGAGCATAATGAGAAGTTCATGTTTGTATGTCTGCGTACTCACCACCTTCCATGTTTTATCTCTGAACCTATGTAGTGGATTTAAATAAAATTAGCACCCTGATGATGGAGGAAGTAAGCTCCTCTGAAGCATTGGTCAGTATCTGTGAGACTGCGTGGCGCAACATCCCAGAAGGCAGCTATGTTCAGAAGTTAGATTTTAATGTGGCTGTAAACATGAAGTTAAGTGTAATTATATGCCACTTCGAGAAAGATTATATGAGTTTTGTGGTATTGAATTGTGTGAAGTTGTATTCTTTTTTCTTTTTTTATCTCTCTAAATGAAAGGTAATTTGCAGATGAATTTTATCTTAATGTACGTACATTTAATTCATTTGCTTCCAGCATTCTTCGAAACGCCATTAGAAGAATTTGAATTGCAGCTAATGCATGCCGAAAGTAGATTGTCTCAAGACAGTATCGTATCACCTGAACGTCCATCTTGTAATATCACAGTTCGTAAGGGTAAAAAACAGCATGTCACGTTTGAAGACCAAGCTGAGTACACTGGATATCAATCCAAGGACACAGTAGAAATGGGTTCCCAAACAGATGCTTTTCCCATAAATTTGTAAGTATAGCAGAGCCGAAGCGTGGCATGTGTTGAAAACGTGCAATTAATTTAGAATAAAATATTAGATAAAATAAAGACAAACTTCATTTTTCAATTCGCAAAACATTTACACATGTAAAAAGTAAAAGAATTTTCTGAAAAAGGTAGCTTGTTCTTCCATGATGTCCGTAACCTCTTTTTTTTGAAAAATACTGTATTGAGAAAAGCACCTTGAATTACAAAATATTTTCTGATTGGAGAAAGATATGTAGAAAGTATTTTTACTGATATTGGATGTTATTCTGAGCATATTTAATAATTTCAATAATTTGTATTTCAGTTCCAGCCATTCAACTGACACACTACAAAGTAATTTTAATGAAACGCCCCCTCGTGTTCTGAGGGAACGTATCAAACACTATCAAAAGGAATACGATGAGCTCCGAGACTTTACAGTCCTTGAGAAGCAGATATACAATGTTGGCTCTTACAAAGAGGTACGTACAGTACTTCGTGCAAATTCTCATTCTTAATTAAATTATTTGATTGGACTGAATGTTACGTCCGGTGTGAACTGAATTTTATTCATTTTAATTAAATATTGTGTATTTTTTCCTTCCTCCCCTGAATGATATAGGGATGATGTGAAGATATGTGGTAGAAAGTGGTTGTGTGCCCTGTTTTGTATCACCCCATCACTTGCCAGGAGTGATGGGAAAACCATTGGTAGATGTTTCAGAATACCCATTGCCCTGGCTAACACTTGAAACAGTCGGTCATATTTTGAATTGACATGTTTGGGCTTGAGCTAGATAATGCAGAGTAGACGTGGAAACTGTGGTAAAGATTGGAAGTAAAACTGACTTCAATGTGCACACTTCCATATTCTTGGATATAAGCTTGATTTAAAATATTACGAGCAGTTGTTGTCGTTTGTTTTAGTTAAATCAACTTGAAACGGAGAATAGACACCTGCAAAAGTCCATCGGTGATCTGGAGGCAATGATTCTCGATGTGAACTGCACCAACTCTAAACTTTCTGGCGAAAACAAGTCCTTGAAAGAGAGACTTGAGAAAGAGTCAGAAAAATGTAATGATTTGACAGGCCATTTTCAGACATTACATGAAACGGAAGCAGCGTTATCAGAAAGGTCGCAAGAAATGGTAACTTTGAAGAAGCAGTTGGTAAGCTTACACAAGTTTGAGAATGATTTTGAAGTACAGTGTATTTTTATATATATCCATTACTTCAACCAACTTCCCCTTTTGTCTTTGCTATTATTGTTTCTCCCCCTGTATAACTATGATGAGGTGATCTCTTTTTGCAGAATATGGCAAACCAGAGAATAAAACATTTGGAAAATGAGAAGAATGATTTTGATATGATACGAGAACTGGCCGAAGGAAATTTAAAAAGGAGGAATGAGGAATTAACTCACAGCTTGGAGGCATGTTTTGATTTGTATTACCGATGTATTTAGAGACTTGGTCACGTCTTAGCCAGAGCTATGACCTGGCCTAATTTTTAAGATTTGGGGTATATAATGGTGTCTGGACTTTGTGTATTTAAGCACAGTGCAGATACAGTAATAACAGATACGTTGGTATTACTCAAATTTGTGTCTGCTAATGTGAGACATGAAATATTTATCATTTCCTTGCATTCATTTCTCCATCTGTGTGAATGTTACGATTTTGTTCAGGACAAGGACTGGTAGATTTTCAAGAAATATACCTTGGCTGATAACAGTAATGTCATTGTAAATAATCTCACTTTTAATTTAGTGATATTACCAGTAGTAGCGCTTAAGACGCTGAAATGTATTTTTCCACAATAGTTTCGTCTTGGATGTCACCTTTATTTCAGTACTGTCCTATAATCATGTACTTGTTCCCAGAACCACCAAGGGATGTATTTATTTCAAGATACGCCACTAACATACATTTCCCTTAATGAAACCATAAACCTAAAAGTAAATGCCGAAGGGTTTATAATAATTGTCAGATCTCTTTGCAGTCCCTATATATTCACAGTTAAGCATCCAGGCATTTTTTCGTGCACTTGTAGTTTCCTGTGTGCCGACGTAAGACTGGAAGTTTAAATAACTTTTTTTTTTTCAACTTTAGAAGTAATTTTGGCAGAGTAACATGAATTTTATTGTTGATGTTAGTCCTCCAGCTACGTTGACGATAATATATTTATCTCATTGCAAATTTACTTCATTATATAATGTATATGAATTTCAAATCATTGCCATGATTTTAGTGTTTATTTTCAAACATTGTGTTTCAGGATGCATTGATGAAACTAAAAGAACTCCATCAAAGTGGCAGTAATGTATTAACAGACGACATGAATAAACATATCCAGACCTCGAAAGAAGAGGATGATCATGTCGCAGAACTGAAACACAACAGCGAAGAATTGACCGGGATAAGTACGTGTACTGTTGATCTAAACAAATTACAAGATGAAATGAAGGTCTTGAGGGAAGAGAATTCTATGTACATTCAGGAATTGAAGGAAAAGAATACATACCTAGAACAGCTGAAACAAGAAAATGAACAGCTAAAAGTGAATGACTTAAGCGCACACTTGGACAGTGCGAAAGAGGAGTTGAATTCACTGCAGGAAATCAATTTATTGTACGTTGGACAGCTAAAGGAAAAAGATGAACATCTTGAAATGCTGACAAAACTGATCGAAGAACTAAATTCTGAGAAAGCAGAAAGTGTAAAGGACATTCATGACTCAAAAGAAAATAATGTTTGTCAGGTGGAACAAAATGGAAATTTTGCAGAAATTGGCACGTGCACAAGTGATTTTGTAGCACAGGAAGACGATTCAGTGTATGGAGGACACCGTGCATATGTTGAACAACTGGTGGAAAAGGATAATTATCTTGAAATCGCGAAACAAAGTATTGAAGACCAGGATTCTGTAAAAGATGCTGACTTGAAGGATGTAGAACAGTTGCAGGACGAGATTAGATGTCTTGAACTGCTGAAAATGGATAATGAACAGCTGAAGGAACAAAATTTGTTGTACATTGAACAGTTGAAAGAAAAGGATAGAAGTCTTGAAATATTGAAGCATCAGATTGAAGATTTGAATTCCGTAAAAATAGCTAATTTAAAATATGTTGATGAATTGGAAGAGATTGATTTTACTGGGCACAAAGAAATTATTTCGCTCGAGGAAGATAATTCTATGTGCATTGAGAAACCAAAGGAAAGGGATGATTATCTTAAAATGCTGACACGACAAATTGACGGTTCAGATCCTGTAAAGAAATATAATTTCAACTACAATGAACAATTGCAAAAGAAGGAAAAATGTCCTGAGGTGATGCTTCAACAAAATGAACTACAGGGAACAAACACAGAAGGGCTGAGCGGCGTGCAAGATGACACAAAGTCTGAGGAAGGGGATAATTCCCTTCATACACTGACACAACAGACCAGAGACTCGGATTCTGCGAAAGAAGCTAATTTTAAATGCTTCGAACAACTGCAGGATACATGCCTTGGACAGTTGACACAAGAATTTGAAGAGCTGAAGGGAAGTTTATTAAACACTCAGGAGATGAGTAGCATTCGAGATGAAGTGAAGTCTGTGGTTGAAAATAATTTGACAGGTAATGAACAATTGAAAGTAAAGGATGAATGCCTCGAATTGCCGGAAAAGAAGATTGACCAAAATATAGAACTAAGTATTACAGAAAGGAAACGGAATGAAGAAAATTTGTTCCATGCTGAACAGTCGAGGGAAATCAGTAACCATAATGAAATGCTGAAACATCATATTGAAGACTTGGACTGTATGAAAGTAGCTCATATCAAATGCATTAATGAACTGAAGGAAAAAATTATCAGTTTGCACAAGGAAATAAATATGTTGAAAGATGAGAATTCTGTGTATATTAAACAGCTGAGAGAAAAAGATGACTATCTTCAAGTTCTGACGCAACAGATCGAAGAACTGAATTCAACAAGAGAATCTGATTTGAAGTGCTCTGATGAATTTAAAGAGAATAATATTAAACAGCAGGATGAAATTGTTTTCCTAAAGGAAGAGATTTCCAGCTACCTTGAACAGTTAAAGGAAAGAGATAATCATTTTCAAACACTAAAACAGCAGATTGAGGACATGAATTCTGTAAAAGAATTTAATCTGAAATGTATTGATGAATTGAACTTAAATAATATCAGATTGCAGGAAAAAATTAATTGTCTGAACGAAGAGAATTCAATGTACAAGGAACAAATTATGGAAAAGGATAATAATCTTGAAACGCTGCATCAGCAGATTAGTGCCATAGGCTTTGTAAAAGAAGCAAATATCAAGCAAATTAATGAATTGAAAGATTTCAATGTGTCTGTGCAAGAAGAAATGTATTCCATGAAAAACGAGAATTCTACGTACATTAAACAGTTGAAGGAAAAAGATAATAATCTTGAAGCACAAAAACAACAAATTGAAGACTTGAATTCTGTAAAAGAAGATAATTTGAAGTCTGTTGATGAACTGAGAAAGAGTAATGTCGGAATGCAGGAGGAAATTGATTCCTTGAAGGAAGAAATTTCTATGTACAGTGAACAACTGGCAGAGAAGGATAATTATATTGAAACACTGAAACAAGAGTTGAAGGCCCTGGACAATGTAAAAGAAATTAATATCAAATACACTGACGACTTGAAACAGAATTACGTCAATGTACAGGATGAAATTATGTCTCTGAAGGAAGAAAATTCTGCGTACATTAAACAGTTGAAGGAAAAAGATAATAATGTTGAAGCACAAAAACAACAAATTGAAGACTTGAATTCTGTAAAAGAAGATAATTTGAAGTCTGTTGATGAACTGAGAAAGAGTAATGTCGGAATGCAGGAGGAAATTGATTCCTTGAAGAAAGAAATTTCTATGTACAGTGAACAACTGGCAGAGAAGGATAATTATATTGAAACACTGAAACAAGAGTTGAAGGCCCTGGACAATGTAAAAGAAATTAATATCAAATACACTGACGACTTGAAACAGAATTACGTCAATGTAGAGGATGAAATTATGTCTCTGAAGGAAGAAAACTCTACGTACATTAAACAGTTGAAGGAAAAAGATAATAATCTTGAAGCACATAAACAACAAATTGAAGACTTGAATTCTGTAAAAGAAGATAATTTGAAGTCTGTTGATGAATTGAGAAAGAGTAATGTCGGAATGCAGGAGGAAATTGATTCCTTGAAGAAAGAAATTTCTATGTACAGTGAACAACTGGCAGAGAAGGATAATTATATTGAAACACTGAAACAAGAGTTGAAGGCCCTGGACAATGTAAAAGAAATTAATATCAAATACACTGACGACTTGAAACAGAATTACGTCAATGTAGAGGATGAAATTATGTCTCTGAAGGAAGAAAACTCTACGTACATTAAACAGTTGAAGGAAAAAGATAATAATCTTGAAGCACAAAAACAACAAATTGAAGACTTGAATTCTGTAAAAGAAGATAATTTGAAGTCTGTTGATGAATTGAGAAAGAGTAATGTCGGAATGCAGGAGGAAATTGATTCCTTGAAGAAAGAAATTTCTATGTACAGTGAACAACTGGCAGAGAAGGATAATTATATTGAAACACTGAAACAAGAGTTGAAGGCCCTGGACAATGTAAAAGAAATTAATATCAAATACACTGACGACTTGAAACAGAATTACGTCAATGTAGAGGATGAAATTATGTCTCTGAAGGAAGAAAACTCTACGTACATTAAACAGTTGAAGGAAAAAGATAATAATCTTGAAGCACAAAAACAACAAATTGAAGACTTGAATTCTGTAAAAGAAGATAATTTGAAGTCTGTTGATGAACTGAGAAAGAGTAATGTCGGAATGCAGGAGGAAATTGATTCCTTGAAGGAAGAAATTTCTATGTACAGTGAACAACTGGCAGAGAAGGATAATTATATTGAAACACTGAAACAAGAGTTGAAGGCCCTGGACAATGTAAAAGAAATTAATATCAAATACACTGACGACTTGAAACAGAATTACGTCAATGTACAGGATGAAATTATGTCTCTGAAGGAAGAAAACTCTACGTACATTAAACAGTTGAAGGAAAAAGATAATAATCTTGAAGCACATAAACAACAAATTGAAGACTTGAATTCTGTAAAAGAAGATAATTTGAAGTCTGTTGATGAATTGAGAAAGAGTAATGTCGGAATGCAGGAGGAAATTGATTCCTTGAAGAAAGAAATTTCTATGTACAGTGAACAACTGGCAGAGAAGGATAATTACCTTGAAACACTGAAACAAGAGTTGAAAGCCCTGGACAATGTAAAAGAAATTAATATCAAATACACTGACGACTTGAAACAGAATTACGTCAATGTAGAGGATGAAATTATGTCTCTGAAGGAAGAAAACTCTACGTACATTAAACAGTTGAAGGAAAAAGATAATAATCTTGAAGCACAAAAACAACAAATTGAAGACTTGAATTCTGTAAAAGAAGATAATTTGAAGTCTGTTGATGAATTGAGAAAGAGTAATGTCGGAATGCAGGAGGAAATTGATTCCTTGAAGAAAGAAATTTCTATGTACAGTGAACAACTGGCAGAGAAGGATAATTACCTTGAAACACTGAAACAAGAGTTGAAAGCCCTGGACAATGTAAAAGAAATTAATATCAAATACACTGACGACTTGAAACAGAATTACGTCAATGTACAGGATGAAATTATGTCTCTGAAGGAAGAAAATTCTGCGTTCATTAAACAGTTGAAGGAAAAAGATAATTATTTTCAAACATTAAAGCAACAAATTGAAGACTTGGTTTCTGTAAAGGAAGCTAATTTGAAATATATTCAACAACTTGAAAAGGATAAATATGCTGAAGTCTTCAGAACTGATAA
The DNA here is from genome assembly GCF_977971745.1 of Zootermopsis nevadensis. NCBI lineage: Eukaryota > Metazoa > Arthropoda > Insecta > Blattodea > Termopsidae > Zootermopsis > Zootermopsis nevadensis. The sequence goes on along the minus strand of NW_028259153.1, from coordinate 21,640,571 downwards.
TAATGAAAGAAGCTATGATAATGGTGTTTTTACAGCAGAAGTAGATCACTGCAGGAAGGAACTTCCAGCTGAATCGAGCGTAATTGATAAGAGCATTTCAGACATGTCCTATGAGATAGCATCATGCCGAAGGGCCATACTGAAAGAGATCAGATGTCTTAAACCCAATTATGATGTAGAGTCTGTAAGTCAGGTTTGTCTTACAAAGTTATTGAAAATATTACTGAAAGTTGTAATGGAGAAGGAAGAGGAAGTGCTGCACGTGTTCCAAGTGCAGATGGATGAAGTGTGCGCTAAGGCCAGTGACTATGAAAGGGAGTATGCTGATAAAGACAGACGCAAAGATTGCTGGGTTAGAGAGCTTGAGACAGAAGTTGAACGTCTTCAGGCAGAACTGACCAGGATTGAAGAAGAAAATAAGGCATTGAAAATGGATGATCATTTAGATTACATTAAAATCTTAGAGCAAGAGAAAGCTGATTTAATAAAGACAGTGAGACAGTCTGACAGTGACTTGGCAATCATCCAAATAGAGGTGAATAGTATGAATGAGAAGATGAAATCTTGTGACAAAGACGTGGCTAAAAAGATGGAGGATCTAGAATTTCTTGTGGAAGAGAAAGATTCCCTGATATGCCAGCTAAAGGAGGAACTCGAAAGTCAATTAAAGAAGCAGGCGGACGTGGCGGTATTAAGAAAAGAAATTTTTGGCTTGGAAGAAAGCAATGCTGTGCTTAACGAAAAACTGGAGAAGAGGAATAATGACAGTAGTTTGTTATTAGAAAAGTTGGAGGAGCTTCAGTGTGCTGTGTTGTCGGAGAAGAATAAAACACAGGACGTAATGGCAAAATTGGGTTCGTTAGAAACGGAGTTGAAGTCGTTGTCCAGGAAGAACTGTGACCTGATAGAAGAAATGAATGCTAACAAAGAAGTTCATTCGATTTTATTGAAAGAGAAGGAATGCAGTTCTGAAATGACGTTAAATCTTAAAAGAGTTACAGAAGATTTAGCAACGAAGCAAGATGAACTAAATTCAGAGAGAAATCTCCGATGCCAGCTTGAAAAGGATGTGGCCATTGTAGTTAAAATGAGGGAAGAAAGTGGTCAGTTACAGATGCTACAGCTGGAGGACGGGCTACAGAAACAAAAAGAATTAGCTATGAAAAATGAGAATTTGGCTGTTTACATTACAGAACTTAAAGATGAAGTTAAGAAACTTAGAGATGAAAACGTAAGTTTAAGAGCATCTTTTGAAACATTAGTTGCTGAGAAAGATGGCATAAATAGTGAAATAGACGATTTGAAAAAACAATTGGTTATGTGCCTGCAGGAAAAGGCTTCTTTGGCTGCAGATTTCGTTCGTTTGCAAAAATACGTGCAACAGCAGCAAGACGCACTTCGCAATGAAAATAGGAGTTCAATTGACGAGACAGATAATTGCGCCCAGAATCTGCATTCAGAAAGCCAGTCGCTTAGTGCGAGACTGGCTGACGGGATGGCACATGAAAATTCTGAGACCGAATTAAAGAAACTAAAAGAAAAGCTGGAAATCTGCATGAAAGAAAAACTTGCTCTGGACGATGAAAATGAGCTTCTGGTGACTCGAATCCGCGGCCTTGAGAACATGCTGGAAACATATTGTGTGATTAACAACGGTTTGGAAAAATCTAAGGGAGTTCTAGAAGAAGACAAAAGGAGACTTCTGTCAGAGCTTAGTGATTCACACAGAAGACTTTCGGATGCTGAGAGTGAAATACGGGAATTAAAATTAAAATCTCCTGCTCTAAAGGATGGCAGTGTTTCACAAGAAAATAGTATCCTTCATTGCAGTGTAAAAGAACTTCAAACAGAAAATGAAAGTCTTCGAAATAGAAATGAATTATTGTTTCAAAAAAATCAAAGTGCCAACCAAAATATTGCTGCACTTCATGCGCAGTATAGACAATTAGAGACACACCTGGCACAGAGGACACATGTTGCGAAATTATCTGTGGCTACCAACACCGATATTTCAGGTACGGCATATTATATATACTTCACATAAAAAAGTGAACAAATTTGAAATAATAACTATTTGCTGTCTTCTGAAACTACTGATTCTGATTAACTTTGCCATTTGCATCTGCACTGAAAATTTTATGATGAATTTAAGTTTCCACTGCCACATATTTCATCAGTTTTTCCTCCACCTCTCTGTATCTCTTTTTTATTACTATTTTTGTTCTTGCGATTAATTTTTATTGTAGGCTCTTGCCAGTGCAAGGAATTGGGAAAACAAGTCCAGGAACTGAAAGTCATAAATGCGGAGAGGAATAATAGAATTGGGATTTTGGAACTGCAGGTTAAAGCAGAAGATTTTCCACATCGGCAGAAAGTCAAAGAATTGCAAGATAGTCTTTCGTTCTACCAGAGCAAGGTGAGGGAATGATTATTTAATGAAATTAAGGTACATTACAAGATCATCATCATCCTTTCCCGTATTAGGCCGCGAGGCCTGTTACGGTCCTGTATTTTCTGTCCATCTCTTCTGAGGTCGGCCGAGAGATCTTTTCCCAGCAGGGCGGTATTTCAAAATTGCCTTTGGGAATCTACTGTTGGTCATTCTGTCCACGTGATTTGTCCAATTTTGTTGATGTTGCCAAATGATGTTCATTGCAGGTTCCTCAAGTTTGGTGTATCCCGCAGTTCTTCTCACGAATCTCGTTTCGCAAGCTGTTATTCTGCTAATATCCTGTTTTTTTAAAGTCCAAGCTTTGCTTCCATACGAGAGGACAGGTCTCGCGAGAATGTTGTAGAGGCATAAGTGGGTATGTTTCTGAACATGTGAGGGCTCAAAGACATCGATAATACCCATTGTTTTCGTGTATTCATTAATTTTTTGTGAAATATCCCTTTCGTCTTTAAAGGCTAAATTATATCCCAAATAATTAAATTCATTCACCCTTTCCAGAATTTTATTGTCTAGACATATTTACATTGCAAGATAATGATATAAATCATTGTTATGTGGTACATCAGTATGGCTGCCCCATATAGAAATCTCAGTACCAAGAAATTTCAAATGCGTATGAGGTTACCAGAAGTTTTTGTGAATGTTTTATGCGATGGAAATGATACTACTCAGTTATTTGGCTTCAATGTTTTCCTGATGAGTAAAGTTGCAAACAATATGTAAGATTTGAGGTTTTCACAGCGGTGAGTATGAAGATTTCATCGCCCTGATGACGGAGGCAGTATGACCTCTGAAACGTTGGTTGACATTGACCAGACTACACAGCGCAACAACCCAGAAGACAGAAATCTGCGAACAATAATTATTCTTGCATTTCTTTCTTACACAGAACATGGAGCTTAAGACAGACTTACGCCGGTTGCACAAAATTTTAAAACATTCAGAACAAATCTGCGACAGCTGTAGAAAGCGAAATTCTGTCAAACCGAAACACGTCGCTATACAAACGGATGAAGTCAAGGATGAAGATTTCTCAATGGCTGGCGGTGGTGGAAGCGGAATTATAAGGGTGTGTATTCTGATTCACAGTGAAGCAGTGTTTTGTTATCGGTTGTCGTACAGGCAGAAATTTATCAGTGGTAGCATAAAATACTAAATCTGTATGAATCAGGTCTGTCTCATATAAAATGATAGCTGCATGGAAACTGTTCCTGATGTTTGATGATTATGCATTATTATGTTATTTCTTTCTCCGTTTTATTCCCTTTCACGTGACAGGAGGACCAACTGATGAAGATGCGAATTAGGATCCGTGAACTGGAAAGCAAGAATGAAATGCTCAAGGAATTATGCAGATCAAGACGGCAACGAATTTTAGAGCTGGAAGAGATGCTGGAGGTTCATCTTAGATCGCGCGACAAGAAGAAAGAGCATGTATCAGAATTGAGAGACGTGCAGGTAGTCGAGAGACCGAGTAATCGTGCCGATTCATTGAGAGACGCGGGACAGGTACAACGCAGCCAGGAGTTCGGCAGCGGTCCGGTTAATGTCGCGGCTGGTAATAAAGAGAACTTCCTAGAGAGTCACAAAGCCCTAATGAGACAGAGGAGAAATATGTACAGCAAGAACTATAAACCTGATGTACGAAGGTAAGTTGTTGGTAATGAATCGTGAGGTGACAGACCTATTCTCCGTAAAAAGTTCCTTGCATCGAAGCCTGTGGCATGTCATTAATTTAATAAACAGTTTTTAGGACGTGGACATATTAAAAGAATGGTGTGTATGTGTGTGGAAGGTCAAAAGAAATCTTGCATCATGTGTCGGGGAAATAATACTTATAGTTGCGGACCGCTGTTTGCGTACTTTACAGGAACGAAGGGTTAGAATTTGATGTTATAAATGTTGCTAAACATTTCCGCCAAATCTAAAGAGCTAGATTTGACGCAAACCACAACAGCGGTCCTTATTTAAAGTGTCGAGGATTTTGTAGTTATTTTTGAGGTTCGTAATGTTGTCTCCATTGTACAGAGAAAAGTTTTCATTGCTTGTTTTGTTTTTGTCCCATACAGGCCCTTGAACGAGAATATCTCAGGTATTCAAGATTCGGACATTTCTTTCGAGGATTAAATATTAAAGACCTACTTCTTATGCATTGACATCTAACATTTTCATAATTCTAAGTGATATCTTAACATATATATATATTTTATGTACAGTTCTGTCATTTTTTATGTCTCAAATAAAAATTGGTTTTAGTGTTAAACTTCATGCATTTTCTCAACTATTTCTTGGCTTAAATTTTTGAGAATGTGTATGAGTGTTATTGTTATATGGTGACTTGTTTCAACTCATCTTCAGACTACATGGTGCAATAACCCAGAAGACAGCCATGTTCTTAGTCATTGCAAAGAGAACCTCAAATCTAGTGTTTAACTAAGACATTTGTACAGGTTATCAGACAGTTGGATGAAATTTGTTGGATTTTATGAAGATATAACTAAGTGTTTTTTATATTTATAGGCCCTCAGATTCGAACTCTGGCTACTTGGATTGCTTTCTGTGAATCTAGAATTTTTGTTACTTCACATTCATTTCTCAAGTTTAGTTTATGTACGGCCTGCAGTTCATTTATCAACAGATGGGGTACATTTATATACTCTTTATATTATTTATTTATAGTAACGGGATCATTGCTGAACATTTATTGCCCCATACTACGCTCTTAGTTGTAAAGGGTTGGGTGGGGGTGGTCTTACGCCCGCAATGCATCGTCGTCATTTGTTTCGCGTGTCCGTTCTATGACGTCACTTCTTGTTATGTGTTGTGCAGTGGTGGTTTGTCTGTTTGATAACCTTCAATATTGCTTTACCCCACAAAATAACATGTGTTAATTTTATATTATAAAGACACTAATGTACAGTATATAATAGTGTAATTATTCTCTTGGTTTGCCCTTTAACATTCTTGTTCCTCGCATAGCAGTGGATGGTACGTAAATTCTAATATATTTGAAACAATGATTGGTCGTGGCTTATTTTAAGGCGTTGCATCGGGGTTTGAAACAGCGGACAACTAAAATACAAGATGGTCGTATTCTGGGTTGTAGCGCCATGTAAAGTGGAAGAAGTTTGCCAGTGTTTCAGAGGTCCATGCTACCTCCATTATCAGGGTGATGACTCGTCTTCGGACTTACCGTCTTGAAAACTTCAAATTCTGCCTTATAATTTCGAATTTTTAAATCAGGAACGCACTTTGACGTCTGCGTGTATAGTGTCTGATTTAGTTTTGAATGCTATATAAAAAATATTTTTTTACTGTACGCCACTGGATATCAGTTGCATTGGTTGACACTGACATCTTCTGGCCTGAGGTTAAGACAATGCGATACGACCAATCGCATTTGGAGTCGTTGCGGAACCAGCGGGAGGGATAGATGTGTTTCTGCCTGCTTGCCTGTCCTGCAATTTTTGTGTATCGTGTAATGTGTTAATACATCATCCAGTATCGTAAGTTGCATCAACTAGACGATTTGCAAGAATTGTTTATTTATGGTTCAGGAACTCATTAACATTAGTTTGTTGTTACACCGAGTTGGACATTTAGTTAAAAAGATTTGTGTCCATTTTGGCATTTTTTTTGTCGTGATACGAAACTAACAAAGTTCGTAGCTGTGTGTTATGGCAGAAACATGAATATTAAAACTAGCGTGAATTGTAATATGCCCGAGATTATTATAGAAATGGTTTGTAAAGTTCGTAATCAAGTTTCATCATCAGACGTTTCGGTTGGTTTGTCTGTTGCAAATCATAAATTATGTAATTAAAGCTATACGATTAGTGTAAATTAACCTAATCGATTCTTTGTAAAATTGTAGCCATTTTGAATCCTTTGTCATTGGTTGTCCATCCCTCTAAAAGTAAAGTAAAGTTTGTCCCACTATACGCCATGTAGGCGTTTGGGGTGAGTGGAGGTATAGCTCCTCTCTTCCTTGACCTCGGCACTAGATGGGGGTGATTGGTCAGCATCACGCCCCGGCCGGCTTTACCCCCGGGAAAGGACCCCGGTACCCATTGTAGAGGAGGCTGAATTTCACTCGTAACCTATTTGGTTCGAATCCCGACCTGCTACTTTCTATCTTTACTGAACTTTTCGTGGTTTTATTCGATTTAATTACGCTTGAGTGGTCACGATAGCTTCCTTCCAATTTTCAGTGCATATATTTCATTTCTCGACACTGCATAACCTCTTAATAGTTATTACATACACACAATAGTCTGTATGCAACATAATAAGCTGTCTTCCATTGCAATAATGCGATTTCATTGGTGACCAATAACTGAAATTTTTTTGGCTTGTTTATTATATTACAAATTTTCGCTTGTCAATGACAAGATGCTATATCGGCCTGTTGTTTTAATGCTTTGCAGTTCCTCAAAGTATCCTGAAGAATAACTTTACAGTATTTGGCCCGTTGTGGGCATTTGACGGTGTTGTGTTGAAGACCTGTTCCAAGCGTCATACATGTTTTGTGTGTTCGTATCGGAGCTGCTTGCAACGTATGTTATTATTTTTACAGTTTGAGCGTATAACAAAGAAAAGTATAATTGGGCTCAGTGTGCATTAGTTTTCTTCTGCATACGCGGTCAATGATTTTATCCTTTGTTTGCAGCCAGTGATTACGCGTGTCTAGATGACAAGATTAACAGTGAATTTTCGTTCGGGAGATGGTAACACTTACATAGCATTTGGTCTGGCGTCAGTCTTTTGTCACGTATCGTAACGCGTCTTGATCACGTATTTCGGTTACAGTCAGTTTTTAGTTTAACTTTTATATTGACTGTGTCCAAAATTAAATGATGTCGAAAACACGAAAAGAATAATTATGAATTTGTGATGCTGGGGGCAGTCACACTGTATAAATAAACAATCAAATAAGTTATTAAATGCTTTGAACAGTCGATAGATGTCCCATTTTACGGAAAGCGAAACTTCAGGTCTTACAAACGAAATGCTGCTTCGAAATCGTGTTACGGGCTTTCATGACAGTCTAAACGGAATGTGAATGAAATGTTAGAAATATTGTGACACTAGTAGTGTTTAAAATTATTTCACATTCATTAATTACGTAAACTGAAACAAAATGTTGATATCATTAATATATTAATTAAGATTAAAGGACTGTGTGACATGACGTTTGTTTGTTCAGTACGTTGTTAGATTTCATTCTTATTCTGAAAACGGCAGTGACGTCACGAATATGAAGCATTAAAGTGACGTCGAGTTCGAATTGAAAAATATGTTATGGCAACTTCCACATATGAATTTTACAAATTACCTTCCTATCTTAATAACTAACACTCTAACAAAACTACTATTTATTTCTTCTTCCAGTTTTTTGATTCTTTCCTCATGCATGGCCGGCAAATACTAACATTACATGATTTGTTCATTCATATGTGCCCATTGCCATACTAAACTGCTTAGGATTTTTTTCTAAAAAAAATATGATTTTTCTCTCTTGAAATATCAGTGCGTTTATTAGATTACTTTAATTTTCTTTTCTAACACAGATTTTGAATTAAAACAAACGAAGTTCCATTTCATAAATTTTCTTAGTTATATGCGGTTCGGCAAGAGTTCGCACAAAAGCTACAGTTTATTTCTAACATGTCCAGAAATTCTAAAAACATCGCACTATCATTTTAAAACTTCATCAAATGCCAAACGACAGTCTTTCTACAAATCGTCCTGTTTCGCCCAGGTTTCTTATGGTCTTCTTCAGGAAAAATTATAAATTTAAAACTACGTGAAATGACAGTATTCCTACAAATCGTCCTGTTTCGCCCAGGTTTCTTATGGTCTTCTTCAGGAAAAATTATAAATTTAAAACTACGTGAAATGACAGTATTCCTACAAATCGTCCTGTTTCGCCCAGGTTTCTTATGGTCTTCTTCAGGAAGAATTATAAATTTAAAACTTAGTGAAATGACAGTATTCCTACAAATCGTCCTGTTTCGCCCAGGTTTCTTATGGTCTTCTTCAGGAAGAATTATAAATTTAAAACTACGTGAAATGACAGTATTCCTACAAATCGTCCTGTTTCGCCCAGGTTTCTTATGGTCTTCTTCTGGAAGAATTATAAATTTAAAACTTAGTGAAATGACAGTATTCCTACAAATCGTCCTGTTTCGCCCAGGTTTCTTACGGTCTTCTTCAGAAAGAAGCTAAGTGACCAGTCCATCACAACCTTCCTTTTATTTTTTGTATGTTTAGAGAAACAAAATATTTGCTTTTGAACAATCCCTTTGCCCTTAGAAGCCCTTTATAAAAACGTGTATTACATGAGGCCTACGCTATTTTAACGAGTAGGCCTAAGGTAGCTTCACGATATAATTTATTTGTTTTCCGAACGGACGCATTTGTGCATAATTCTCAAGTCAAAGCACAAAATTAAGAAGCAGCTTATCTCTGTGGCAGGCAGGCAGGCAGGTTGGCAGTGCGTGGTTCGCGAGTGTCATTTGGACAGGCAGCTTTTTCAAAACAACTGTATAATTGTCTTTTTTCATCACACTGAATTGACTGTCGTAAGACTTTATACAAAATTAGCATTACGTTAATTGTTGCACTATTAATGACATTTTCGCTGTTGATTCAAAAACGGTTATTAATGCAGTGTTACAGACTGATTATATCACGGATTTCAAAGCCCCTTAGAGATCGCATGAATTCGGTATTGTCCGCGGTTCAGAATTTCGAGAATCGACTACGCGTTCGTCTTCACGTTACGTAAGAATAAAGTGTTTTGCTGTGACTTTGTGCGTGTGTTTGTGATAAGTGTTGTGCCATTTCCTTGGATTATCAGCGGCAGACGTCGAACCGGGGACCACGACAAGAGGAGCAACGCGCAAAGAGTAACGTTAAGAAGACAAAAACCAGTGTCGGCCGAACCCCTAGAGTTTGAGGACCCATCCGCTGGAGGATGGGCTGGGTGCTCGCGGCAAATCTTGTACGCCATAGCATCGGCACGGTCTTATCAAAGCAGCCAGGCCCCAGGTTGCCAACGATAACCACGTCGGTCCGTGCCAGGCAACTTGTATTTGACGCGGCGCCCGCAACGACCAAGGGCATGTTAGGTTAAGGTCAAGTTGGCAACCCTGTGCACTTTATACTTTTTTTTATAGTTTGTAAGTGTCCTCCCTGCCCTCCCCGATAGGTGCCCATGTTAGGTCGCGTGAACTTAGCTTTTGTGTCCATGGCGTAATGGACGTTCATTTAGGAGGGTATTTCTGTGTGTGTGTTTTTTTTTAATCACAGGGTGGTCAACTTGACAGGTTCAGTCGGCACGACCAATGAAATCAGTGCGAGGAGGACAGAGACAAAAAAGAACTTTTTGAAAACTCTGTCCGTGAATAACTCGCATTGCTTGGCTAAAGATTCAATAAAACACAAAATATAGTTTTGGTTTTATCAGTCTTTCACTTCACTGTTGAAAGATTGTCTGGATCTACAGACAACACACATCGAATTTTATATAGTGACACATTGCTTCTTTTTATGTATTGTGATTTTATAAAATGACCTTGTATTTCAGCATGTAGAGAAAGACATCGAATGTTGGCTGTTACACCGAAGAAAGGCTTTGCGTATGAGAATAATATGTGTATTCGAGCTTTGTATATTGCAACTAATCAAGAAATTTTAATCATATACATTTCACACGTAAAGTGTTGGTAAATATCGCGGAATTAGGATTTCACGTAAACAGTAATTTTGACTGACGCGGCAGTGTTTGAAAATTAATTTACAGTAGACTCATTACAGTAACGAATTATTTGCATAAACATTCATGGCATGTAAGGGGAACATCGTTAATTGGATAATGTTTTTGAGGCGTTTTTTTCCGAATTCAATGAATCATCGTTTCGAGATGATGTATGATATTGGTTTTCAGCCAAAGAAATTTAAAATTTTTAGGGCAAGAAGATCTTGTATATTCTCATTTAATTTTCGGTTTCAATCCAGCGTAATTATTCATCAGGGTAAACCGTCGATTATTTCTCAGTCTGCTAAGAATACTCCGTAGTGGATAATCTCCTTGAGCCATCTGTATTTCTGTTGTTCACAATGGACTGCTTATAATTCTGGATATTTTAAATTTCATTGAGTTGTATCTGTTAAAATTATTCTCAATTACACGCCTTCCATGATCGAACATGCAGAGTACAGAATTTGCTCATTGAAACACAGATCTGAAAAAAGAAAAGAAGCCATCAAGAATAACAGCACCAAAGGTAAGTTTCCATTGTGTAAAGTTTCTAGCCTCCAGTTTGTGTTTGTTGCCGTTCTTAAAGAGGGTTTCCTGTTTGTTTTGTTATGTTGCAGGCCCCGCTCATATCCTGTGCCTCAACGTGGCGAGCGGGTGAAACAAGGAACGGTGCATGCCCAAAATTGAGGTCGTTGTTACATCGACTACAAAACTTGATTTTGGAAACCATTGGTGTTGCAAGTGTATGGTTATATTTTCTGATGTTGGCATTATAATTGGCTTTGACGTTTTTATATTTATTTCATAACAACGCATAAGCACCTATTAGTTCCCCCCTGTTCGTCTGTAATTGATCTTCTCCAGATGGAATCGTTTTCTTTTAATGAAATTTGAGTAGTTTGTACCCCTTAATAAAACGTATATAGTAAATTAAATTTTAGGTTACACGGATATGCCCTCACTTTTTGTATGAACGTACGTGTGATCGTAAATTTACATACTAAAGACATGTTTCAACATATATTGCATTTTTATGTTTATATTTTAATATGTGAAATGCACATAAAACAGTATCTACTGCAGATTCTAAAATTAAAAATGCAATTTGCAGGTAGGTTTTTTAATTTGGTTTTGTTAACCTGTAATGAATTTGATCTTGACATTAGAATCGTGTTTTGTCCACACACGAAGTCTGTCTGTAGGTGTATTCAATTAATTATAAATCGAGCAGATGATTAGGTATTATTCCTAAACCAATGATTTTATCATTACCGAATTTTACATAAGATGTATTATGAGTAATTTATGGATCATATAACCTTCATTTAAGACATTTTTGTCTCCGGGTGAACACCTTGCGAGATCCTAAAATGTAGTGGATCATGGAACAAACCAGTGTCAATGAAAGTTGCAAATTCTCGTACAGTAGCAATGAATTACGCAGTAACTTTTCTCAGCACCTACCAAAGGAATAAAATATATATATATAACAGTCACACGTGAGTAAAGCAGATCCTGAAATTTAAATATCTACACAACATTTTATACATGTATACCATACTAATTTTAATACTGGAATTAAAATTTTACATTCCACTGATCTTTCATATTAAAAGTCAAGGATGTGGAACATTAATGTTAACACTTGGTAGACTAATTACCAAATAGCACACTTTTGTATTTATTTACATAAATATTTACAGTACTTAGTAATTTCCACTATAGAGTAGGAATGAGATAAAAGATAATCTCTAATTGCTGGCTTACTTTTATATAATGAGATACACTTTTAATGCTATTTGGAAGAGTAATGAATAATTTTATCCCAGCATAGTATCTTTCTCATAACTAGTGAGGTTAGCGTTTACCTGATGGAGATTATGCTTATGCCTTGTATGTCAGAACTTGTTTGCAATTTCTTTTTGTAGTAATCACGATTCTGTTAGTTGCAGACGGACATGATGAAACTAATAGGTGGTCTTCAAAACACAAAACAAGGGCTATTATTCTGGTTTCATGTCACTGACTCTCTAACACACAAAAGTGTTAACTGTTTATTTCTATCAAGGTACAGAAGAAATTTTTTTACAGGTACCCAAAAATATTCTACATGCTGAAACAAAGATTGCTGTGTCATGTACAGATTGAAGTAGAATCATATACTTGCTTTTAAATCACTGTTTTCTGACCACATATATATATGTTGGAAAAATCTTTATATTTCTTATTTAGTCAAGTAAAGGAATGCATCGTTCCTTGGCCAAACAGGACAAACTTGCTAAAATGCTATTTTAAAATAATTTCCCTTCCCATAACCTTTCATTCAGAAATGTACCAACAAATACCACAGAGTTAAGTCATTAGGTTATAAAATAAATTATTGCTGTCATACTGCCCGATGAAATGAAATAATGTCATTGAAGTCTTAATACTAGTCAAACAATGTGCACACAGACATCGGAACTGATTTGATTTTTGGAAGACAATATTTGATTAATTTTGGCAGTGAATATTATTTTGTGTATAGGGCTCAGCAAGAAGTTAAGTGGTATTATTAGTCTGTCCTCTTTGTTGCATTCCTATGTGGGTATATCATCACTGACTCTATGAACATTATAAGTGATTACATAGGAACATATATTCCATGTGTTGCAGTGTTACATTGCTTTAGAGATCTTTAAATATTTACAGAATGGATATGAGACCATCAAGGTATTAGGAGCAGATGAAATTAAATATAAAGCATCAACGCCAGGCAAATGGAGTATTATGTTGGTGTAATCATAATCGCCGTCATGTGTTTACTATGCAGCCAAAATGCACTTCATAAGCAGGCACGAAACCCCAACAGATGGACAAGAATTTAATATGTTATACTACGTATAAAGTACTGCTAAAATTTTGTAATAAGAAATGTGTGTATGTGTTCCAAATACATATATATGTTCCATAATGTACAGTGTCGAACAAAACATTTCTATCAATAAAATACATAAACAAATAATAAAAAATATATAAAACTACCTAATTATTATTATACATCAGTTCAGTGGTATAACATTCCCGTGCCATACTACCGAATCTAGAAATATGTACTTCTGTTGACCTAGTTCACTCACCCAGTCACGGCTGAAGAATATATCTTGAGTGACAGGATGAACATATGCAAAGCCAGTTGCCAATACAGTTTTCAGAAAGCTCCTGGCAAATAAATAACAAATCTCACAATGAACTTCCCATCTTGCCATTATTCCTTAATGGCCAATATACCAGGAAATGAAGTGACAGAAATCTGATATGTTGCAGACCACATCATTTTACGATAAAATCATGAAATGGTAAATTCTCCACATAACCATTTCATGTGTAGCCCCACCAATACTGCCATCTTTGTAACCAAGTTTCTGTAGATGTGAATGTCGCTGATGACTGTCACTGACAACGGCTAATGAATGGTACATGCGACAAACAGACCATAAAATTTATTATGAAATAAGAATGAAAAAACATGTTAACGTATGCTTGAAAACAATAACAGCACTGATGGCGGCGTAAGACAATATACACATGGCTGTAATGTGATGATATAACATACCACGTAATATACAACATATAAAATAACAAGTTCAATGAAACAGAGTAGATTTACAAAATATCTGATGGTTTTAGGTTTTTTAAACAAGGCTCGGACAAAGTTAATTTATCTATCTTTGGCTTCGTGTAAAATTTAACAGTCTCTGAAACACTGGTATATATCTGTAAGTCCACACAACATTACAATCCAGAATACCAACATCAACATCTTCACCCTAAGAACTTCAAATCTCACATTAAAGTTTGACTTTAGTATGAGGTTTCAAAGTCAAAACATAACAGCAGTTGAAGATTGCTGTCTTCTGGGTTGTTACGCCATGTAGTCTGCTGTATTTCCATAGTTTCAGAGGTCATACTGTCTGCGTCATCACGGCGATCGCTGCACGGCGCAACAACCCAGAAGACGTCAATCTTCAGACTCACCGCTGTGAAAACCTCAAATCCTACATAACAGCAGTTATTGGGGAGGGGGGGGGGGGACCTCCTACAATGTACAAAAGTTCTGTTGATTGCATAATCGTTATTTTGTGTAACATTTTGTTTGAAATGAATACAATAAATCTCAAATTTGTGTAAGGGATGTTAAATACATACAAACAATTTTCATAATATCAATGTGATATCTCACTGAGAAATCCTGATCAACTGCTGTGAATAATCTGTGTTTAAAAATGTATGTGAAAATTACTCTCGCTGTCTCATTCAATAGTCCAAATCTACACCAGTATGAAAACCTGAAATGTCACATAGTTTCTGAGAAATTTCACAAAAATTCAGTTTGAGCACAAAGACTACATGATAAACTGAAAAAGTTTTTTTTTTTAATAGGACAGAGTTCACAAGTGGCTGAAAACAAGTTAAAGAGGTAGAAATGGCTTAGCTTTTAGAATGTATGAGAGGAGTAAGTATTCCATGCAATAATTTAATAATGAAAATAATACGGAAAAGGTTATTTCATAACCACTGCCACCGCGTGCAGACCAAATTGCAGTAAATAAATCATAATAATAATAATAATAACATGCTTGGAACCCTTCGTGTCAGACAGACTGTTCAAAAAGATGTTCAGAATTCAGGCCTCTTTTGATACAGTACTTGGCAAAGTCTCTGCATCTTCTAACTCAACATAGATACTCTTTTTTCTAGGGTAATATTATTTGAGATGATAAAAGGAAACATAAAATTCCTTTTCTTGCTCAGCCCACAGACTTTTTTGTGACCTGAAAACCTCATACCTGTGAATAATGAATCTTGATGGACTTAATTATATACAATTCATGAGATTTATGCTACCATACAACATGATCATCTGCATATTTGATCCCTGAAAATTCAGGGATTCACGGACCGTCGTCGTCCTGGTAAATGAATCTGACCGTGCAAATCTCTGCTACCCATCCATCAACCCTCCAGCTGTGTTACAGGAAGACTGACCTCAATACGTGTGATGTTTCTCAGTTTATTTCTAAGCCACGAGGAAATATAAAGGGCAGGCTGACAAAAATTGTGCTAATATTCGTAACATTTCTCGCTGCCTGTAACTGAACAGTGACAGTCCTTAGTCGTGACGTCCAGGTTTGCTCGTAGCCGCAGTAATGTAATAATAAAACGGAACCAAACAAACGTGGTGCATGTTATTCTATCTTAAACCCAACTACACCTCACGCACTTGTACAGCATTAAAAGAAAGATGGACAAGAACTTCTGAGTCCAGTGTGGACATTGTAACATGAGGTACAATGTTCTCAAAAAAATGGAATGTGCGATGGTATTGATATGTCCACAGCAGTTTCTATAGCTTTTTTAATTTTTGAAATAGGCCATTAGCACTTTCTTATAACTAGTCGATTATTAATGAGTAGTAATTGTGAAGTCATTAAAACTGAAATAACGTATTGAATATTACAGCAGGGCTTTTGCTGGAGGGTCAACATAAGGAGAGTGTGAAAACAAAAAATATTCTTGACTAAATATCTGTACAAAGTCTACCTCCAGTGCCAACAACATGAAGGAGATATGGGCCCAGTTTTCATTACATGTAGTACACGCAGTGTAAAATTATAGTGTTACATGTTGTCGTGGTGCTGTGACTGAAGCTTGTGACAGTCGTCGCTCACAAATATGATCCTACAGTTCAAAATTGTAGTGCCACGTTCACGTTAACAGCATCACAAATTCCACTTGGAGATGTCACTCGAACATTTCACGAATAAAATACTCTGTAGCTCTAAAGAATGTAATTAAGCATTATAGCCATTTTGAAAGCCATCACGTGGCATATTTTCTCTGAAAATAAGTGAAAATTCTAGACAAAATGAGAGGGAAAACAATAATTGAAATCAGTTACTGAAATGTATTAGTGGCACTAACATAATTATGTATGCCTGCGCTACATGTTCATCATAGACATGCTTCACGTTCTCAAGACTATTCAATGCAGTCTTGTTGTGTAAAGCGAAGTCCTGAGCGACACAAAACTAGGTCCAAAATTAGCTAATGGCACTGGGGGTTAGCACTGTGCGTGCATGGTTTCATTCTGCTTCCTAGTCTGTCTGCGAGGCTTAGTGGTAGTCATGTGGCGGATTCCCATAGAAGAATTCGCGTTACTCCAGTCACCTGTTGAAACTGTTGCACGATAGTGCTTGGTGGACGTCTTGTTGAAAATCGGTAGCAGTTCGTTGGCTTCATTTGACAGGGCCTGCAACGCGCAATACGAAATAATTTCGGAGCCGCCAGACACTATCACAGATATGCATCAGTCGTACTGAATAGTATCATCTTATATGACCTATCTGGGAACATGATATAAAATTAACTAAGGACTGCCAACTACTGAAATCAAGAAATGTTGACGGTCATTATCATCTTTTTCAGCACTATCCACAATATCTGCATGCACTTATAACAGTTTCTGTGGACAATGCCAACAGGTGTCCACCCATGTGTATTCCCACTTTCAGCCCTGGTAACAAGGAATATGAAATGACAGGGAACAGGTGTCATGACACCATACCTTCATGTAGATGATGGTGTCTGTCCCATAGCCTTCACATGACAGCAAGATGAGGTCGCCATGGAAATAGCGAGCGTAGAGACGAGCGATGGGGAGGCCATACCCATATCCTGTAACACGGAAAACAGTCTTGCCACTTCATGACTGGTACTGTTTCAAGTGTACAGATTATGTAGCACTAAATGAGATGGGATGATCATTAATCATAGATCACATGCTAATATAAATCCATCAGATGCAAATGGCTACAGATGATGATGATGGCTAAAGAGATTTAATTGAAAGGTAGGAAAATGGAATATTTGCTTGCTTTACCAGCACTAAAACTGTTCCAATGAAATGATAGGAGACTGGGTACCTACCGGCCAGTGGTACAGTGTGGGCATCGGATTTGGGAGGCTGCGGTGCAGTGGAGTACATGTAGTTGAAGAGCAGATCTGTCTGACTGCGGGGAATGCCCCCACCTAAATCTGACATCTGTAACAAGAATAGTATATATTTCAGTACAAAGGCCAAGAATTAAAATTATTTTTTTTTAAGATCTTAGCCTGGGTGAGGGTTGCTAGAGTGAATATTAACACATATATACGTACATCCCACAAATTATGGAAATGTCGGGGGTCACGACACACAGGAAGTGTTATTGGTACCTTGACACAGATGTCCTCTCTGCCTCTTACGACGGTGACCTCTATTGGAGGATGGTGCTCCGCATTCGAGCCGTGGTGCTCAATGACAGCCCGCATTGAATTTTTGAACAGCTCAAACAGCATGTGGTAGAGGTGTGAGGGGACATACACTATCTTGATTGGCACACCATGTTCGAGCTCTGTTGAGAACAGAACAGTCAACAAAACTGATTAATTATGTTCATTAATGACACTATCAGCTGTACGAAGCTGCATTATAAATGGAAGGCAGAGACAAATGCTATGCTTGAAGAAAGAGTTCTAACTTCGGTAATGGGCAAACGGTGAGTTTCTCTCATTAACCATCAGTTGTCAACAATATCCATTTGTATTTCTGCAGTCTTATGATAAGAAGTTCTCTCTTCTTTTGAACCCTCCTCCATGTTTGTCAACTATTTCATTACGCTATTTTATTAATTTATAGTCACTTGGTCTTCTACAGTGTTCTCAAATGAATCCAGTTATCCAAGAATAACATGATCATACAAAACATCCCTATGATGGGTCTGTGAGCAACAGGCTTGCCAGCAGAGTCAGAGTATCACTTGAATTTCCCCCCAAAATATATCTGGAATGAATACTCTTTTCAGTCCATATTGACATGGAATGAGTCAGTTATTTCTTTCCTCGATTTGTTTAATCTGTGTGAATTTAATGGCTCTAAGGCACTGAGAGAGAAGTGACAACAGTTCTGAATGATGAGGTGTTAAGAATTTAAGAATAGGATAGAAAAATAGAGGCTTTTTATAATGAACATGAAATGTCATTGAAGGGCCTTAAATGTAAACACCTCAGTCAGTACACCTGGTACTCCAACCACAATCTTTCAGCTGGAGAACTTCTGAAATGTTGGAACTTCATTTAAACACGAATCAGCCAACAGACTACGAAGACATTCTTAAAGCTTTATCATAAACCTCCATACTGCAGGGCTGCCAATGAGGTTTTAATACTAGAGTTAACAGTTTAGTGGTATATTACTCTGATGCGCATATAAAGGCAGCTGCAATGCTCATTCGATGTGATGTACAGCCAGCTGGAATATTCTATGAAGCATGGACGATAAAGGTTAATTAAACACGAAGACAGATTAACTTAGCAGTAATATTCGTGCTTGTGTTAGGGCTACACTAAATCACACACTATATGGCAGCTGTGGTCATCTAATAAAGGTTAGATATTCTACACCAGTGGTCCCCAACCTTTTTGTGCCTACGGGCACATTTGAGATTTTATGAGATCGTGGCGGGCACCAACCAATTAACAAAGCCAAATTTCCTTTTCTCTGGACAAATAAGATATGGACACCAAATAATACACAAAACAACACGACGTTTAATGATACAAGAAACCGTGCAATCAAGAATACGTAGTTTTATAAGTACAATTATTATTACTCAAGTGGGAAGTTAGTGCGATGTTTGGCGCTGCATTTCATCGGCCAGTTTTTCAAATTTGGGAGTGTAGGATGTTGTTGCTGCTCGCAAACGATCGTCAAGACAGGCGTCAGTAAGTCGAGATCTGCGCTTTGATTTTATGATGTTCGTGGTTGAACGGCCTTCATTATTCAGTATGACCTCTTTCTGTAACAACGATGGCATTCAAAAAAGCCTTGGCGCCCGCGGGCACTGCGTTGGGGGCCACTGTTCTACACTATCACATAAACATTACCTGAACTTCACAAAGTAAAATGGATGAGTAGCACAGGTAAATTCTACACTCTGCCAAACAGATTAGAGCAATTAAAAATGCATACATCAGAAAGCACTCTAGCAAACATACTGGCAAGGTTAGGGAGGTGAACACTGCGGTACCTGAACCCTGGTCATGGCACTCCTGTGTGCCATCTAGCTCACCATTCGCCACCAAGCCTGTGACACACATTGCATATCATCAGCTGACACATTTTTCATATTTTGAATGGCTACCTCATACATCACTTACAACTTCGTCATTGAATTTAACCCCGAGTCTCTCAAAATCTTCATAACCTAGTTTAATTAAATCCATTGCGTCTTAGTCTCCAAAAGATGTTCTTTCAGTCTGAGGTGCCCATGATACTAAAGACATCAGTGCTGGTCTTCTGGGTTGTAATGCCATATAGACCTGTAGGTTGACACCAACATTCCAATGAACAGGCTACCTCCATCTTCAGTTACAACCCAGAAGATAAACACTGACAAAATGAAACTATCGCTATACAAGCGACTGACCATTGTGTTCCTTGACTATGAGGTCTGGTGAAGCGAGGTAGTACTGGTCACATAGAAACCTTGCATTCTCGTACGCATCCTTCACGACACCTACCAGGTCACACTGCGGGTCAATGCAGCCCACATGACGACTGTCATTTAGCTGTCCACCAAACAACAGCGCTGCAAGCATCAACAAGTTGTCACATCATAATGGGTGTTATAAATCATTCCAGTATTATAAAAGCACGGTTTGCATCGACATTCCTTATCTAAATATTTTTATATACTTACAATTATTCTTAACACCTTTACCAAATATTTATAACACATAAAGATTGTGGTTTTGGAAAATGACGGAACCTATGTCAAAACAAAAGTCACCTGTGTAAAAAAATATAAAAAAAAATAATAAAGAAAAACAACAGGACAGTTCTGGTATGATACAAAATTTATGGATCTTTGTTAGTTACCACATCCAATCCACTCTGGTAACTTGTTTCTGTAGAAGTACACCATAAAAGTCCCAAGTTCACTCAGGATTGTTATGGGAAAGGGGAGTAGCTCGCTTCCTGTACATTCAACACGCCTGGGATTCTTCAATGACTTTGACCTAGAAATTAATATAGGAAAGTTCATTGAATTTTCACTTCATTGAAGTAATGTTAATTTCTCATCATCTTCAATTGGCATGACTTTAAGCAACATGAATGGATTTTGCACCCAGGATTTTTTTTTCTCCAACAGAAGTAAAGAGTCCAAATATACAGAATGGAAAACATATAAATGCTTGTTAATGTAAATGAATATTTTCTCTAGTTCAGGATCTACAAGGCTGAACCTACAGGTAATAGGGAATGTATTTACTAACAAAATGACTATTAGCCCTCTGCTCCATGGAGTTAGTTACAAGAAGACAATACATTCAGCATCTTCACAGACTATGGTTATATTAGCAATTACACATTATTACAATTAATGTACATATCAGCTTGTTTCCTGCTATAAACACTCTCAAGGCTGATGATGATGAATGTATTTTGGGAAAACATAACCTCCAACATCATAGTTTAAATTCTTCTAAATTAAACTACAGGATAAACGGCTATCACGAAGTTATTAACGTGAATAATATATCCCCAAACAAAATACATTCTACTTATTGGCACTTCATGATAGGCCAATCACAGAAACTGGTATTCTTATCGCAAGATGCAGAAGTGAACATAATTAAAGCGTACCTGGAACATGCAGAAAGCTGTAATGATGTCTGTCAGCATAGTAAGTTAGCGGCGGTCGAGCGGAAACAGTAAAATTTTAGTCGTTATCACACACACGCACCTAAATAAACGGTTTAAGTACAAATTAAGAACTCACTGTGCTGGTTGATGAGCATGCGGATGCTGATGCGCGACATGTAGAATCGGTCCAGAAAGTACTGGATGCTGTTCTCTACCTGGTGGTCTATTTTATGAGACTCCTTCAGTTCTAGCACACCCTGTGCCATTGTTTGCACCACGTCTGTGTGGCGGTTTCTTATCTTTACCAATCCCTGACAGAACCTGAAACAAAAGCCACAGAATATCCCTTAAATGGGTAACTTTTTCTCTGTTCTGACCAGCCATTTGTGGTATCCTAAAAAGGGCTCTTTCTTATTGGCCTGGACATGGCTTCGCCTCTCCTCCTCATCCCATGGCTTCTTGAATATACAAAGAACAAATTTAAACTCCAATTTGTATGAGTAATATTAAAAATCATGCTGTACCTTTTTCCTGAAAAATGTTTATGAGCAAAGAATGCCTCTCAGGGTATCAACTGTGATTGCACTTTACCTGTCCAACACTTCGTCACTGGCATCTGTCTTCTCATACTCCAATATCTCCTCAAAACTGCGCACGTACCAGTCGTTGACAAGGTTGACACTTGGCATGCGCAACAAATTGTCTGGCAAGAGCCGTATCTCCTTCATGATGTTGGCTAACCTAACTGGTAGTTCCTTCCTCAGGAACACAAATGACTTGTGTTGACATGCGCTCAGTCCTGCCAATATAAGTAACAACGAGTACGTTAGAATGGTTCAGGACACGTTACAGATCACTAAGTTACAATTTGAACACACGGGGACATTCTGGGCATGTCTGGGTCTTGGGTGTGGATTTGGAAGGAAAATGTATTCAGACATAGTGATGAGCAACATTTTAATTTGGTCCAGGCTATAACCGAAGCTGCCACCAAATATGCTCAAAACATTTCAGCTGAAATGTCACCAGTTTGGTATAAAATGTATAAACATGTTCAAAGCCCATTAAAATCTGTACATTTGCTTTAAAGATTCACATTCTACCTGTAATGGTTCAAGAATCATCACTGTCATATTCTATTACGTCTTGTACCAAACAGCTGCTTATTATGTGTTCTTTCGAAGGATGTGCTTTAAATTAACATGCATGGGGCTGACTACGCCTGTCCATATTTCAACTCGAGAAATGCTAGACGGACTTGGACGAAATTTGGTATGGATGTTATGCCACCGGGGTCTATCCTCAAATCGCACTGTTCAGTTACCTAAAATCGGCTATAGCAGTGTAGCGGACGAACGAACTTCTGAGGTGGGATCTACACTTGCGTTACAATGAAGAATGGTTATCGAGTTTTGGAAAATATAAAATTTCCTGGGCGTTGAAAACACTCCAATAAGACCCCCTCTTGAGGGGTTCCCAAATTTTCAGTAATTACCCCACCGGTACAACAGTTTTGTATGAAAACATTGTTAAGTTACAATACATTCGTAACTTTGCCCTACTTAAAGGCTTTGAAAGTTTATCTTTAAAGAGGAGTCATGACAAATAAGACGTCACGTAGCCTCGTTTGCAAATACTTGTATTCTTACGTGCGTTTACTGATAATTATATTTAACAATCAATAACTGAAATCCGTGACGTCATGAAAAAGTCACACGCCCAGGGACGAGGCAAACAATGCTAATTATTACGACCATGTGCCATATCACAAACATGAGAACTTTGACTTGTAGTCTCAAGAAGTCACAATCTAATAAACCACTTTGGTCTTCTTTATATTTATTTTCACACCACTTGAACTTTAATTACTATGACGTCCGTATATCAGCAGAGAAGGCGTGGTTAGACTCTGGGCGGTCCCGGGCCATGTCCAAAGTCTTTTTTGATTGCCTACGGCGTCATAGCATTTCACGTAGAGGTAGCCATGTCTAACATTCGTGACGTAACGTGAGGGAAATTGTATATAGTACGCGGAGCATAAACATGAACATAAATTTGTGGTATTTGAGAACAGATTACCGTGGGAAAAATTTATACCCGCTGGAAAAAAAATTTCATAATGTGTACTCTGCACCAGATATTATTAGACTGATTAATTAAATAATGAGATAACTGGGTTATGTGGCGCGCATGGCGAAGATGGATACAAAATATCGGTCAGAAGCTTTGAAGCGAATAGACTCGTGGAATGCCCTGGCGTAGATGGGGAGGATAATATTAAAATGTATCTAAAGGAAGGAGGGTCAGAGGTTGTGGATTTGATTAATCTGGCTTAAGATATGAACGGATGATGGGATTTTGTGAACTTACGAATATCGAAGTTCTAAAACAAGCCTGCTACGTAGTGTCTCAGCTGACTTATTGTCTAATCTTATCACACATGCCTTTGTGAAAGGACAAAAAATAATGAAATGTTGCCCCATTGCAGCGTTGTTATCAATTGTAATACGTAGTTTCGATTGCCCATGAACTATAGATCGTCTGTAAGTAGCATGAACCTGGTTTGTCTTCTCCAACTTCGTCGTATTCGAAAGAAGAAAAAAGTTCCTGGCGCAATTTCAAGGTCAAAACGACGAGGGGCTTGTCTTACTCAGTCCCTCCGTCCACCGCGGTCGACCTTGAACTCACGACGTCTCATCAATAACAGACGGAGCCTTATCTCGTCTCTAAAGCTCAGTGGTTAATATATATGCCATGTGTTTTCATTAACTTTTTATATTGTCCACGAAGTGTATTTGTATTTCGTAGGATTCTCGCTGTAAACCGAGATTATTTCCTTAAACAGCGTTAACCAGCTGATCTTCGTAATGGTGAAGTCCTGTGTTTTCTTCGCGGTACGGTCTGAATTTGTATTTAGACGAGATGCGGATTCATAGGGTTAACCAGTTGATCTTTGTAATGGTGAAGAGTTGTGTTTTCTTCGCGGTACGGACTGAATTCTTTAATATTATTTAGACGAGCTTAGGCTTCAAAGGGTTAACCAGCTGATCTTCGTAATGGTGAAGTGAAGTGTTTTCTTCGCGGTACGGGCTGAATTCTTAAATATTATTTAGACGAGCGTAGGCTTCAAAGGGTTAAATGACCAATTTGCCTTGAGTCATATGTAGACATTTCTTATATGTTCGAAATCTTGCGTAATTTTTACAGTATAATTATGAAGTACTACATTTATTCCAAGAATTTTTAGACGTGGTGAAAATTCATGCATGTATGTTGTTATTTGTAGATTATTTTACGACGCACTCAGAAGCTCAGACAGATGATACATTTTTATGAATTGGAAAGGAGGTGGTAATATCCCAGAATTATCCTGAAAAGGCTGAGAAAAACCACGAAAACATGTCTGCAATGGACTGGACATCAAGGCGAATAACAGATGAATGTGTGACGTTTCTAATAAAAAATTTGACGGCCTTATAACACAATCGTCGAGGTGAAAGTAAAGTTTGTAAACAATCAGAACGACACGTATCCATGTAACTAGGGTCCAGTCACTGAGCCGAGAGGAGTGGATGGTATCTGACACACTGACAGCAGTTCAGAGTTTATAAGATCCACTCCATGACGATAGCTGGAGCACAGCCTGTCACAGAAACATTGCGCTTGTCAACAACTAGTAGCCACAATACTCAAACACACTATAACTGCATATAAATTTGATTTTTGAGGCAGCTCAGCTGAAGACGTGGGTTAGAAAAGCCAGACAATTATATTTATCCTACCATCTCTCATACAAAGTCATGGTAGTTGATACAGCGTCGTAAAATAACAAAAATCAGCGCCCCCTTGACAATGTGGGAAAGAGCCACGTGGTTGTACACCCCTAAGTAGTCCAAGCAGCTGCTTTGAATTGGGGGAGGAGGTGGCTGTCTGGGTAGTTGGTCCCTTGGAACAATCGACCTTTGAGCTCAGCCATAACTGAGCTGTAACATTCAAGCCGACTGAGAGCGATGGAATATTCTAACACGATCGACTGTATCAGTACGGATTGCATTTCAAAAATGTCTGAAACGTCGGTTAGAGGAAGTATCCGAAACGTCGGAAATTCATTCAATACTGAAACGGGCTACAGTCCGGGAATGGCATTAGGAAGCGCCTCTGAAACGTCGGACTTCGAGGTTCTACAACCCAGAAGTCCGCCATCTTAATTCTCACACTCGTCGCCTTGAGAATCTGAAATCTTACGGTGTATTGTTTATTCGTGAACTCGGGCGTCATTGCTTCCGCAAGATTAGGGTTCAGACGTCAAAACTGAAGCAACACAAATCTTGTGCTGACGTCATTGGACAAGTCACACAACGAGCTGACGAAATCTTTTACAACTCTGTCATCGCTGATGTCGAATGAGGGGCATTTCTGCTTTAAATAGCTTGCGGAAAAAGGAAAACGAGAGAAAAGCAAAAAAAAAAAAATACCCACAACAAATTTCGAAAATCCAGTTTTCCTTTCGGTAAAAATAAGATCAGTTGTCCCTGTGCTAGGCAGTCGTGGAGGTAATTAGCATATGAACAGTCGATGTTTTCCCTCAATGATTTTGCATGTAACAACTTCTCATGACTAGAAGCACAAACGTAAAATTTATTTTATTTCAAGTATTCAAAATGGCAGCCTTCCACAATGACGCAAACTTTTCAGCCTGCGATAACGACCAGCGTATCTTAACTTTTGCATCACCCTGTATAACATTCTTAGGTGTTCACATTTAACCGCTCTGTTCTCAAGGCGGTAGAAATGTCGATGATGGTGTTCTGGGTCGTAACACTGTATGGACGTGCAGGTAGATGGTCAATGTTTTGGAGGAACATGCCGTCTACATCTACGACGTTTAAAACTTTTGTTCGAAATATTTTCGATAATTTGGTGCGCACTATATGCCACAGGACGTGACCCCAATTTCTCACCCCTGAGGCGGGGGTCTGTAATTCCGCGGTGGTCTAGCGGTTAGAACGCTGGCCTTGTAATCCTGGGGTCTCGGGTTCGAATTTATAACTTGTGTTGGGCAGGGCCGTGGTCTAGGCAACACGGAGTTTTCCTCCGTGGCATCCCAACAATTACTCCATTCACACACAGAAGAAGGCAATGGCAAACCACTTCTGGATCATCTGCCAAGAACGTATATGAACAGGTCCCAGTCCGAGAAAAGGATGGAAGGATCCTGTTCATATGGACCTGTCGTCAGACAGAACACTTAATAGCGGTTAGAACGCTGGCCTTGTAATCCTGGGGGTCTCGGGTTCGATTCCCGGCGGTGCCCGAATTTATAACTTGTGTTGTGCATTGCCGTGGTCTAGGCAACACGGAGTTTTCCTCCGTGGCATCCCAACAATTACTCCATTCACACACAGAAGAAGGCAATGGCAAACCACTTCTGGATCATCTGCCAAGAACGTGTATGAACAGGTCCCAGTCCGAGAAAAGGATGGAAGGATCCTGTTCATATGGACCTGTCGTCAGACAGAACACTAAATAATAATAATAATAAATACACATTAGGGGGGCAAAACATGCAGTTACAATGAAATGAAGTGTGTGGCTTATAGTTCGATTCCAGACCACTAAAGCTTGAATAATATAAACGAAATGTTTTACTGTAAAACGCAATTGCGTTAAATGTAGTCTTTCACTACTCTACATTAACTTCCAACTCTAAATTATTCGGTTTCAATGTTTGGGAAAAAAAACAACTCACGGTTCACGAAAATGTGCAATGTCATTACTTTAAAGGAGAACCGGTGTGTTCAATTCTGTATGTATTCGTATTACGTAAGATAGTGCAAGTTCTTATGTAGGTTACGGACAATCAATACGTACACCTGTCTGTTGTGATTTATATAATACATAAAATACCGACAAATAATTGTTCATACTAACAACATTTAGGAGTAAACATTAGTGACAGACAAACATTACAATAATTTAAATTACATTCTAAAACGTCGCAACAAAAGAATGTAAATAAATATTTTTAAAAAAAATTATTCAATTCTAAACTCTTCAACGTGTAATTAATGCTCTAAAGCCCAATGGTAACTATATATACCACCTGATTCAATAATGAATAATTTCATTTTGTATAAATGAGTTTCGTGTGATTCTCGCTGTAAACAGCGATCATTTCCTTAAACAGCGTCAACGAGTTTATCTTCGTAATGGTGAAGTCTTGTGTTTTCTTCGCGGTACGAACTGAATTCTTAAATATTATTTAGACGAGCGTAGGCTTCAAAGGGTTAACCAGTTGATTTTCGTAATGGTGAAGTGAAGTGTTTTCTTCGCGGTACGGACTGAATTCTTAAATATTATTTAGACGAGCGTAGGCTTCAAGGCGTTAAAGGAAAACGGAAATATTCTGGCTTGCAGAAGTTTCAGATCGAATCTGCCAATGAACGTCACGGAACAAAATCTCACTGGTGAAATACTGTCCAATACGTAGAAACGCATTTGAATACAAATGTTTTCAAACCTAAAACCCAAACTCGTGATGTACCGGTTGAGGAATTGTCTGGTATCAGAATCTCAATTTTACCCTCAGACGAGCTTCGTATTTTCCAATACGACCCTGAAAATGTTGCGCACACCTCGCATAATTTTAGGACACAGATGCGCCTGCAAGGGGCTGATTAGACCGCCCACAACACACGTGTGCTGAGGGTGGAAATAATTGGCAGGGGTATCGAAAAGTTAATGAGGTTCCGAAGTGGGGAATGCTGCGTGCGAGTTTTAAAGGGTTAAACAGAATAGAAAATATTTACATACCAATTGTAAAACACTTACTGGACAGTTTACAAATTTAATAAACAGTTGTCGGTGGAAAAAAATATATTTCTGGAAATTTTACGTTGAATTTGTGACATCTGAAGCAATCGTTGCGGTCAGATATCGATTGTTCTCTTCCGGATTTTTAAAAGTTGTAACCACGTACAAGACAACATAGTTTCTACAAAAGACTATAACCAACTATCACTGCATGTTGTTATATTTATTTAATGACGCTTTCAATAGTTCAGACCTTACAGCGTAAAAAGATAGGACGATTAATGAATAATAACTTGTAGAGGATGTGGAAAGGACACTGTCATGGAGGATTCAAAGAAAACCACGAAAAATATCATTAGAATTTTCGATATCCGAGCAAATATTTGAACCCGGGACTTTCCAAATACGAAGGAGTGTTGGCTACTTCATCGCGACGTTCAGTGCTTAAACTAAATTTATTTGTATGTAAATTTGAAGGTGAGGATATAATAATCATCTGATCATTTGGAGATACACTGACAAAATGGACTGGAGTGAATACAGTTTGAATTGCAGAAGTATAAATATTTATGTCAAGGTGATGAGATACGCAGTACGATACAACAGAACTGGATCAAGAAAACAAAGTGATAACTGATAAGACAGTTTATAACGAAGCAAACGACAAACAGCCCCAGATAGATTATGTAAAAACTCCTTCGACAATGTGTATTT
Organism: Zootermopsis nevadensis; assembly: GCF_977971745.1. NCBI lineage: Eukaryota > Metazoa > Arthropoda > Insecta > Blattodea > Termopsidae > Zootermopsis > Zootermopsis nevadensis. The sequence goes on along the minus strand of NW_028259153.1, from coordinate 21,612,098 downwards.
TGTTCCGTAAACCTCAGCAAGACGGGTTAGGTTAGGTTAGGTTAGGTTACGTTACGTTACGGATGCGCAGAGTAGGATGCGCACTGGCAACCATAGTCTTACACCTCACAAATTTAAGCTACTCTCTCGTCAATATTACCGAGTGCAGGCAGCCAAACACAAAGATGTTTGATTTCTCACCAGTGACACAACGTTCATATTAACTAGCAGAACTCTCAGGTCCAACACCGACAACACCAAAGCCCGCCACCGGACACGATCCATCCATTTTCCATCCTCACAGCCCAGCTCCCCAAAGATCCATCTTAATGTTATCCTCCCGTCTCCTTCTTGGTCTACCCAGTGGTCGTCTTGCAGAAGGATTACCCACCAAAACTCTGTATTGCACCCCTCATGCGTACTACACGTCCAGTCCATCGTAGCCTTCTAGATTTCGCTATTCTCACTTATGCTAGGTGACCTCTGGAATTCACGCAGCTCCTCGTTATGTAATATTCTAAATTCCCTACTTATTTTATCCTTCCTAGCTCCAAATATCTTCCAGAGCACATTGTTTTCAAAACGTCCATACTAAATTTCGTTAATTTCAGTTCAGCCACGGGCTCCCTAGTTTCTTAAGTACAGTAAAATGATTGACGCTCAATCTGCATTTTATCATATGATTCTATCACTCTGATTAAAGAATTCCGTTTATTTGTTTAATTTGTTTAAATCTTGTCAGTCTAATCACAATAAAATTCCTATCAAATATTAAAATATTACCATAATTAACATTTAAGTTTAAGTTTATATAATTTTATACACCTGAAGATGGTTCTTTTAGAACTGAAACATGTCGTGTAAAAAGTAATGATCTCATGTAAATCTAACATTTCGATAGAGAACATCATTTAATATATTTTAAATATTTAAATGTTAATTATGGTAATATTTTAATATTTGATAGCAATTTTATTGTGATTAGACTGACAAGATTTAAACAAATATATATTTATCACAATATGACGCAACTTTATCATCTCTTAAAGAATTCCAGTTAGTTATCGCTGAAATTAGGTAATGAACGTGATCTTTGGCGAATTAAAACCGGTTCACGCAAAATCGCACACCAAGCACAATCTTGTTCCAGTTAGAGCCAGTTATCGGCCGTCATACTGAAGGCCGAATTAATAATGAAGTAGTCAGAAGATCATGGTTAGATAACTACAGAGGTTATTCCTCCACTCAAAGCGTTTCGGCCCGCTTTTTAGGAGGGGGGGGGGGTGTAATTACGTAATTTTTAGGTCAGTATTATTTTACAGGTTCGAAGAACCAAAATAAATGGCAGGCCTTGATGCGTCATAGCCTTTATATGGAAACACGTAAGAAAGGAATTGTACGGTTACAAGGGCCAGGATAAAACTGTGCGTTTCGCCTACGTCATTATCGAAACAGGGACCATCCATTTAAAATTCATTACTCATTCAATCATTTGACTCTGTACAGTCCAAGCTACTGGAAAAAATGAAGATTTCTGTCTTCTGGGTTGTTGCGCTGTGTAGTCTGGTAGATGTTAACCAACGTTTCAGAGGTCATACTGCCTCCGTCATCAGGGCGATGAATCATCACACAGCGCAACAACCCAGAAGACAGAAATCTTCATACTCATCGCCCTGATGACGGAGGCAGTATGACCTCTGAAACGTTGGTAAACATCGACCAGACTACACGGCGCAACAACCCAGAAGACGGAAATCTTCATATTTTTAATCGCCCTGATGACGGAGGCAGTATGACCTCCGAAACGTTGGTTAACATCGACCAGACTACACAGCGCAACAACCCAGAAGACGGAAATCTTCATACTCTGATGACGGAGGCAGTATGACCTCTGAAACGTTGGTTAACATCGACCAGACTACACAGCGCAATAACCCAGAAGACAGAAATCTTCATGCTCACCGCTGTGAGAACCTCAAGTCTTACATACTGAAAAAAATATTCGTGGAACAATGACAAATTAGTTAGAAACAAGATGGCAGTCTTCTGGGTTGTAGCGCCGTGTAGTCTGATAGACGTTTGCTGATGTTTCGGAGGTGCTTTCCGCCTCCATCATCAGGGCGCCCTGATGTTGATTGTAGCCACCTCCATAATGACCGCCGTAACATCCTCAGAAGCTCCTTCTGAATCCATATTGCGTGTTGGAAATGTTTATGGTGTCCCTCCCCCAAACGTATTCAGGGTGCAGGCTCTTAGGCGTTCAGGTTCAAAGAGTTGCGGATAGCCTCGAGAAAATAATTGTTGTGATCGCACTTTTGGAGTGACGTAACATCCCGCTGCGCTCGAGGCAGACAGCACAGTGTCCTTGCTCGCCAGTGCAGATGCACTACGGTCCGAAATACATTTGTGTACCGATTTAAAGGCTACTCAACATCATTCCCACCGAACGTCGTAGTTGAGTGTCTGGCACACTGGAGATATGAACCGGGGAAATCTCGGACTTGTTTTCCTCAGTCCCTCAAGTGCCGGGAAATAACCTTAAATTAGGCCACGACCGCTTCCTTCCACGTCCTTACCAATTCATTATCCACTGTCATCTTCTCATTCGCCGTTATATTGTTATTTTTAAAAAAAACATCGTTAAATAAACTATGAACAACAACAATCACGAACTCAGAAGCAGGCCCACCTTCCGTGTAATAAAATCTCCTAAAATCAAGGTCACACTAGTTGCTAGGCCGCTGTTCACGCCAGATGCGCAGAACCTAAGCAGATTCGATCTTCCGGGTTTTCCGAGCGGAACGCGTGTTCATTCTCGAACACAAATTCACGTTCGAAATCGATTTCTGCTGTTCGTGAATTCAGTATTGTAATTGGTTTAGTTACTCTGTGTATAAAAGGGCTTATGTGTATTAGTTTGGGTTGCGTTTTAGACGGGACATTCCGTACCAAATAAACTCACCTGCGATGACGTCAAGAAACAGGTGCATAATCCCGAATACAGAAACTGCACTACTTAAGTGTGAGTCAAAGCCAGTGGACTCTTCGCGCCAAAAGACACGTTTATTTTTGTACATTATTTTGTGCGTTGTTTGCGCCGAACCAGGTTACGTCTACCTGTATTATCCACCAAACCACTCAAAGAAAAAAAAAAGATAAGGCTGTCTACAATTAACAATGTGTTATACCTCGTGCCACAGCCCAGAAAATTACAATCTACATCTTCACTTCTACGAAAACCATTCCAAACAACGACTGGAAAATGTGAAGTATTACATTATTGAAAAGTCTTAACAAAGCAGCTCATATATTTCAGAATACATTATTTGATCAGTTTCTAACACAAATCCAATGCCGTCTGCCCTGTCAACAATAAGAATCCGATAAACAGTTGAATCACTACGCAGATGTTCAAAAGATATCACCCGTACAAGAGTAGCAATAGATAGCACATGATGTAAAAACATACGCGTATTTCAACATAAGATATAACCATTAACGACTTCCTACTTATCTTATTCATAAAATAAACTGAATCGAAATGCAAATCCAATTTACGCAATGCCCTCATTGTCAACGAAGAACATAAAAATACGTTTCAGATTAATTTCTTTATTCGAAAGCCGACTGTTGACAGAACAGCGTACTTTCAAACAGAAGACCTTATTTGTTTTTACGCATATTACAAAAATAATAAATAAATGCGATGTACATCTAATGATTAAATGTCTCAAATCTGATAATTTTAAAGAAAAAGTATTCGCAAAACGAAACACCTCCCACCTTTAAAAATCACGTGTTTATATATACTTGTTAAGTATTGTAAATTTGTATAATTGTATCTCCAAACTTCCACCTCACACGTTCATTCGTCCGCCATGTTGATTTAATCGATAGTAGTAAATTAAAAATTAAAGAGTTTAGTGTAATCTCCAATGACACGTCAACACCAAATGTTATCAAAATCCATCCTCTTTCTAAAGTTGAATCGTGCAGATATCATCTGCCAGCCCCACAGAGAACGCATCACATTTTAAGAATTCAGTCCGTACCGCAAAGAAAACACGACTCTTCACCGTTACATAGATCAACTGGTTAACGCTGTTTAAGAAAATAATCTCTGTTTATTCTGAGAAAAATACGGAACATAAAGATACGAAATGTAAAGTTGCTGACTGTTAAAGCAGATGGTACATACAGTTACCAGGGGGCTGTAAAGTATTAAATGTGCCTTTCAATTTCTGACGTAATGCAGCATTGTCCGTTCGTCTCTCTCTGTCGCGTCTTAATACTGCGACGTCGTAATTAGAATCTGGTTAATTTTGGTATGCGAGAGGCCATCTTTGAGAAATTGTGATTCTATTTTCTTTGGGCGTATGAAGGACCATCCGGGGCGAATATTTTCACAGCGCGGACACTTCCCCCATCTTCTCAGAGCAATCTGCCAACAACTGTCGGATGGCTTTGACGTCAACTAAGGCGGGGCGAAATCGTCACGAGGTGAATACGAATCAGGAATATCGCAGAAGAGTTTCTCGTGATTCGAAACGTTAGGTAATGCTGTAAGAACAGTTTTACCGACAGAAGACTGTCACTCCCCTCCGGTGTTCAGGTCCAAGCGCGTTCTTATCCACTGTTATGATTTATCTATTTCGGATACAAATCTATTATTGAAAATCTACTCGAACTAAGCACACGACAATGAACAGAGTCGTATATTTGGACTGCTGACAGCACTTAACAATTTAAAGCCGAAGCTCATCTAAATATTTAAGAATTCAGTCCGTACCGCGAAGAAAACACAACTCTTCACCATTACGTACATAGACTGGTTAACGCTGTTTAAGGAAATAATCGCTGATTACCGTGAGAGTCATACGAAACACGAAATACAAAATGTACTTATGTTTAACGCCTAAAAAGTTTAATGTGCTTTAAAAACAAACTTTTTTTTTGTAAATTGTTGCCTGTCGTGAAAAGTTTACCCAAGTAGTTATACTGAAATTCCCTAAAAAAAATCATGTGGTTATGATGAAATATCAACAATTTTACTCAAAAGCTGAGCAGACTAAGTTTTGGTTGCCTTTGTAAACAATCAATGGCAGGATTCTTTTCCAGAATGACTTAAATGTTAAAAAGTTAAACCACTAAATAAGAAAGGGGAAAATATCATGCATAATCTAACAGACCAGTTTCATTACTAACAGCTTTCTCTAAAATATTTGAGAAAGTCAAATACAAGAGAGTTAGTGGCTTTTAAACTCAAAAAATGAAAATCATTAATTATTACTGTCAAAACTACATTTTTAAGGGATTAGAAATACAGCTGGTCAGTTGTTTCAATCACATCTTCCTAACAGAAGGCAAAAAAACAGAAATAAAATCATGAGATTAAAATAATAGGACCTACTGAAATTGGGGCTTGATAAAATATGGAGTTCCTCAAGGTTCAATACTGGGTCCTCTGTTTTTCTTTATATATTATTATCAACAACTCTCAGTCTAAACCCACACGTTTTGTGGATGATACCAATATTATTACTTCACATCCAGAAATTGTTTCCAAATTTACATGAGTGATGTCTTTGCTAGCTTGAACAAATGGTTTAAAGCCATCAAACTCACATTAAATTTTGACAAAACAAACTTAATGAAATTTTGTACTACCAACAAAAATTGTGTTAATCTAGGTACAATTTATGGGAACAATACAACTAAATTATCTTTTATAGTGAACAAAGAACCAACTCAGATATCCACAATAATAAGTACAAGATACAGACATAACCTTCATGTGCCAAGCAAATATCAAGAAAGAGTTTACTGTACTCGAATGGTCAGTAATATATATATATATATCCCCACTATAAAAGTTTGAATCACAATATAAAGAAGTTCAAGGCACCTCCTATCTCACTCCTACTCCCAAAATAAAATTAAAAATTACCTCTACCAAAAATTCTCAGCTGCAATAATGGCTATATTTTCTTGTGTAATTACTTTTGTGGTAACACTGTAGTTGACTATAATTACTGTCATAACTACTTAAACTATAATTTATATTATATTAGAAACAAGTATTGTATTTATGCTATGTCATGTTGTGCATCCTTGCCTTGGGCCTATGAAGAATTTACGGAATGTATAAGAATTCTATTCTAAAATTCGCTGAAAAAGTCCACTCCATACTCCCACTATGCTAATAGGCATCCCCAGAAACTAAATGGTATGCAATAATCGTAACGTTACGAAAACGATTGGGAAACATAAGTAACTTGCAAGTGGTTTATTTGGTTGTTTTATGACGCTGCTTGTACTTCCGATATTATGTAACGCTAACACAGCCACTAGAAGTACTCTGAGGTCACTAACAGTAACAAAAGTCCATAAATTCTAAGTAAATTAAAAACACGGAAAACAGGAACTTGAAATTGACGAAACTCGAATTAACTCAAAACTATTATACATTATCATGACATGTTGTTTATTCTTGGTTTAGGCCTATGAAGGATCTGTGGAATGTAAATAAATTCTATTGTATTCTATTCCAACATTTCTATTACATAAACGTAGCAGCGCTCCTCTCCTGATAAACATGTTGCTCCTGCAATTAAGTAACAACATTTATGCTGCCTAAATTAATCTGATATGAGAAGTATGCATGCAAAATAAATATCCATACGGCTTACCAAAATCGATGAATTGCTTGATGGAAAGCGGAGAAGGGTTAAATTGTGAATAAAAGTCTAACATTTTGGTAATGTTTGTTAAAACCTTCGGTGATAGTCTCATCGTGATGTGTCGTCTGTCCAAACCAAATATCACATGCAATATGCACAGCAGCTTCGCGACCACACTACTCTCTGCTTATAAACACAAGACTGACCTTCCCTTGCCTCACCCCCTCGTTACCAATATCAATAACACCATTTTCAGCACCATGATCCCTTGAATGTACATTCGGTGTTCAGTTTTCCACTTTGCTTTCTTATATGTAGTTTAGCAGTTCTGTCGATAGAGTAACTAGATTCATAAAGTTACCGAGAGATGGTAGAACAAGATGCTTTTATTATAAGTAGTTGCATATCTATTTTCGCTGAACCGGATCTCAAGAAGCTAGTGACTAAATTATGTGGTATGTTGGTAATATTAATAACACGCTGTTAAATAGTAGTGTTATAAATTATTTAATTATATATTCTTTATAACACACTATTCAAATTTCTTACATGAAACAGACAAACGTATTTTGAGTCATTACATTTCATGATGATTTCCGGGTGGTAGGAGGGATACACATGTGGTGGTTTGTACCGAATAGAATATCAAATTTATCAATATATTTGTAATTTGTATTTGCCTAGTCGCATTTGGTTTCGCACCCGAAGGTGAGGAATACAGGATGGCAGATTTAGATGATTTCTTTGCTAAGAAAGATCGCAAGAAAGCGAAGGGGAAGAAGTTCACTACTGCAGATGAAATTGCAAAGAAATTGGAAGAAACTGGTAAAAAGGTAGAAAAAAGTAAAAAGGAGAAAGCCGCCATATCTTCACAGGTGTCAGGACAGGGAGAAGAAGAACAAGGAAATCAGGCCCAAGTAAGTATTTCCGTTCGTTTGAAATTATTATTTATTAGAAATTGTACCCGTTTTCTTTGGCGGCCATATTGTAGACACTACGAGAGTTACTTGCCGCAGAACTTGTCAGAGCTGTATTTACTTGCAAAATATTATCTGTTACACTATGCCCACACGATCGAAGCATTTAATCAGTGTGCGAAGCACCTGTTTTACAGAATTGTGACCAATATGGGGTACCATACACTGAACCAATGAAGGTTATGAAGGAGATTTTGGAAAACGGTGTGCCGTGTCTGTTCATCTTCGTGCACATTCTCCCCACTCTATTTGATCTTCACCACTCTATCCACAAACATATAATATACTGCTATGTCATATTAAAAAAACTGCATACCATCAGACAGAAGGTGTATAAATTTAAAATCATGCATGATTTCTCGTGGGTTCAAGTCACTGTGTGTTTGTGTGTGTATTGGGGAAAACTTGCACTAGGAAGATCTTCTCAGTAGAATGACTTCCTCAAGAAACAGTTTTGATTTGTTAAACACTTTTATCTTGAATCCTGAATAGCTGGAAACCATAGTTTACGTCCCACCGAGCTAGATGTACGGTGCGTGCTTACTGTCTATCCGGAACTTCGGCAACCAGGTCACTAAAATTTATTCCTCTGAAGAAGCGTTAGAGAGAGATGCACGTGTGTGAGGTCATCAGGGACAGAATAAGACAGGAATGTGTGTTCAGTGGATATAGTTTCTAAAGTTAGATATTTATTTGTTGCTGGCATAGGAGGATGATGAGTGGAAAGAATTTGAAGAGGAGAAGAAAGATTATACAGGTCTTAAGATTGGAAACCTACATATTGAAGGAGAAGGTGTTGGCGGTGAGGGCGACGAAGAAGATGATCAGGAAATGGAAGAGAACGAAGCAGGTGAACTTGTGCCAAAACGTAAAGTGCAGTCAGGCCCGTGGAAGATGGTGAAACAACCACAGCCCACAGCTACTGAAGTTTCAGAATCACAAGGTAATTTAAAGTTTATGGGGGAAAAAAGGAGATCAGTGTGGAAAAAAACTGGCATAAATGGGTAGATAATATTATCAGGTAGCTTTGATAGGTTTCAGTTTGAACATGTTAATTAAATTTTGGATTCACAGTGACTTTATTCAGTGATGTTTGTGAAGGTTTACTATAATTATATTTTTTATAACTATTTAACAGCAATATGCATGTTTTTAAATGTTTCTTGATAATCATAGATTCTAATCATTCTGGTCTTTGTGTTTAGTTGTGGAAAAGCGGCCAGAGGGACCCACGGGCAGCAGCTCGTATGTACCGCCACATCTACGTAACCAGCCAAAGGAGCCCTCGCACGCTAGTAAGTGCCTTGCCTAATGCAGCTTCCTTTGTTTGCTGCTGTGTCACAGTGATTTTTAAATGATGTCACCTTGTTTCAGATCCTCGGTCAAAGAGTAAAGCAGCGCCTGATATCAACAGTGAAGAGTACTTCCCCAGCTTGTTTGCAGCCAAGAGTACAGAGCCAGCAGGAGCATGGGGAAGGAGGTGACTAAGATTGTCAATAGACCCTGAGAATTTATTAAGTTCAATATTAAACTGAAAATTTGTGTCAGCTGAAATTATTTCATGAAACTGCAGGTTGCAGTACAAGAGTTTGTATATGAAATTCAGCAATGTTTTTGGTGCTTATTCTTAATCAGCATACGATTTCAGTACAATAGTATGTACCTTGAGTTAGGCCGTAAAATAATGTGCTGCACTAAGAAATATAATAGTAAAGCTGCCCCACTATATGCCATGTAGGCACTTGGGGGAAGAGGAGGTATAGCTCCTACTCAATCTTGACCTCAGCACAATATGGGGGTGAGTGGTCAGCATCATGCCTCGACCGCGCTTTTCACCGGGGAAAGGACTCTGGTAGCCTTTGGGTAGGAGGCTGGGTAGGCCCCAGAACCAGTCTGGCCGCAGAGGCTAGAGGAAAAGCCCTCTGTCCCCATCAGGGGTCAGACCCCGGTCATCCAGTTTGTAGACAGTCACTATACTGACTTAGCTATGCTGGCTTGCACTGAGAAATATTTGCCAAACAAATTGTCAGTTTGGATCTGCTAGTCAGATAGTAACTGACGTTTCAGAAGAGCTTAATGTCTCCATCCTGATAACCAAGGCAGTAAGCTCGTATGAAATATCGTTCAGCATCTGCTGGACTACACATGCCAGAAGACAGCTGTCTTCATAATTCTCATATGAGAACCTCACATCTCACTTGGACTTCGTTGTTGCAGGAGGCGTGATGAAGGTAACTTTGAAGAAGTACGCAATAGCAAGTCTCATTCAAGTCGATATTCTGATATTGCCACCAAGATGTCTGCCAGTGGTGCAGGCCCCAAACTAAACTTGGGCAACAAGTATGGACCCCTGAGCCCAGAGCAGAGCTGAGCGGAGTGCATCTGTAGGGAAAAGTGAGCCTGGAAACGAGTATCTAGTCACATCCCGTTGCTTTTTTGGTGTTTTGTTTAATAGTTGTTACTACTGCTTCGAGAGAACATTTTTTAAAAAAAAAAAAAGGCCAGTGCCCTCAAACCGTTCCCAGGCCATAACATGGAGTGTTAAGAATGGCGGGCATGAACGAACATGCCCAGATTTTGTGGATCTTTGAATGGAGATAAACTTTGGTCCAAAATTCCAGCATCAAGTGTTACTAGCTTAAGTGTGTAAAATAGAACTAAGTACTCGTTTCTTAGGACCAGCTTCCTATTTATTTGATATCAGGGACTGACTGAGTGTATGTGTGCGTGAACTGTTAGCAAATTGTTACTTTATTAGGGTATGGTAAAGCTTTTATACGGCAACATTGTTCAGTAGCATGCCCATCTGTTGGAGCCTGCTTTTCGGTGGGATGAAGTCACCCTACGTCACAGTGTTCCTGTTTAGACCAAGGCATAAACTTGAGTGTAAAGGTGTGTTTCGGAGCTTATTTTACACTATTGTCACTTCCTGAATGCTGTGTAACTGTATTCAACAATACTGGAAATAAGACAAAATTAATTGTAAGTGTAACTTGAATTACCTATTACCAACTTCTGTGTTGATGAAATTTAATTGTCTTTGTAATGTACTTGTTACCTCATAATGGTCTAAACAAATTCTTGTGATGTGGTAATTGGCTTCTTTCTCCGCCATGATACACCTGCCAGCCCTGATTGGCAGTGTGGTTATTTAAAACTTGTTTCTATAAATCTCCCTTTTTATTTTATTTTTTTGCAACAAGTTTGTGAGCAGTGCGCATGAGGGATGAGCACGTGTTCTGTTGTATGTAAGGTTTTGTATAATAATAATAATAATAATTAACTGGGTAGCTGGAGAAACCAAATAACTTTAATAAAAAAGTGCTGTTATGAATTGGGAGGGTATGTGTAAAAATAATGGAAATAAAACTGATCTGAGGGTTTTGTATGGTTCTGCTTTGAATTTGAAGTTCTTGTTAAATAATGTGTATTTTATATTATTGTCATCGGAGGAAAACAGAACATCCATTTTTGGTTTCGTGGCAGATCTAATGAAACAACTTGCGTATTACAAATATTAACCAGAATCAGTTTTTTAGTTTTGTCTTGATCTGACCTGTTGTAATTGTACGCGCTAGTACGCTCGTCGACCTGTGCCATTGCCAACTACTCACGCTTCTTCACTTTTATTATAAGTTCCTGTTATTGAGAAAGCTGATTAACAGATGTGCTGGACATAACTTATTCCTCTCCATTCACACTAGCGTGAATTTATCATCACAATTGTACTGGGTAGGTAAGAAGTCAACATGACCTCAAATCTTCCCTTTGATAAACTATATTTTGTAGTGTGTTCATTTGCCACTGGTGTTATCCTGATTCAAGCTTCATTTCTACTATTTCTAGATCTTATTCATAGAGGTAGTGGGATGCCTTAAGGGATCACAGGACAACACAAAAGAAAATGGACAAACACCTGTTATCTGGTCAAACTTCGAACTTGTGAATGCAGTGTGCAAGGAACTCTTTAATTGTACGCAGTTAACCGCACGGCCATCAGTACTGGCGAGAATGGTTTATTATGGTCATTATGATTATGTTATTGGGTTGAATAAAAACAGATTAAGAGAGGTTTGCTTTTATAAGGTGAAGCTGAATACTGCACATTTTGCATAATACATATGTTCTTCAGAATATATATCCTGTATTACTGTATGGCTGAATACTTTGAATTAAAAAATATACTTACACCTTCGTGGATGACATGTTTGAACCCTGAATTGGAGAAAATTTTAATTGAATGAAGGGAAGACCATAGAAAGTACATTATATATGGGGATGGCCTACTGCCATCACAGTCCTTGGTTCTTATTGTATGACATAAACTGCTCAAGTTGTGATATCAAATAAGATAGTAGGATGAATTATAAATTAGGTGGGATGTGGAAGACATTTGCCTGGAGGGATCAAGAAATATCATTAAAAGCCTTGATATGGTAGTCTGTCCGTGACTCGGGTGCTTGGTGTTGGAAACATTGCTGTGGTGAAAGCGCCTTGCACCCAGAGCCACACTGAAACGTGAAATCTGGCTGTGGCTAGTTTACATCTTTTTAATCAGGATATAGAGAAAGAAGAACACATTGGAGGTGTCTGTTCTTAATATAGCAGCGAATGTCCATCATGCTTGACTTTTAAGAGTGCACTGTTTGTGTGATGCAGAAAAAATTTAAATGAAATTGTGGTAGTACGGTCTGTGTTCGGTGGGAGATGGGCATTTGGTTTTGTGTTGATGTAGCCTTCGCTCTGCTAATGTGCAAAGACATCTGACCGTGTCAAAAGCACACCGATTAGCATAAAGCTTCAGATTTCTTACTGATATTTTCATTGTTCTGGAACATAAAACTAATTCCAGTTATGGCCCATTCATTTTAAGAAATGCCTAGTTAACAGCAGTGATACCACAATGCACCTACTAGTTTGTTAACAAAAAATTAAGTAGTGATCACATTTAAACTGAAATAAAGTTGAGTAAGCCCAATTAAAAATCTCTGTATGTTGTATATTTTTTAATATATCTACTACAGGCATTATTTAAAAGGAAATGTTGCCAGAGATTTTATTTTATGGATGTGATGACACCAAATTTATTCTTGAGAACCACTGCTTTCTTTAAGAGGGTTACTAATTTCATGGAAGTTAAAAATATTAAAATGTTCCAAACTTCAGTTAACAATACTTATGACTGATATAGACTATTTTGAACAATCCCTCATTTTGGTAGTATTGTTTCAAGTCCTGAAGCAAAAGGACATACGTAATTTTGGAGGTTATAGTTTCCATACAGAGGGTCTGTATGAGTTATAGATCTTCCAAAGTAGCTTCATTATCACTGTAAAAAGAAAATACACTTTAACAGATCAATTTATTACTTTGTATGCATGTCTTAAAGACTGGAATTTACTGTTTTGGAGCCACATGTCAGATCTACTGTAGTGTTATATCCTGGTATGAAACATCTTTCTGTGATAAATATGATCACGCTAAGACTTTGTCTGCCTCACCTCCTCTTTAAACCACAGTCCTTAGATCATTACTTCCATAAACCCTTGAGAAGTTCAGAAACATGAAACAGAGATAAGAGTTTAGGGCATAATATCCTGTTTGAAATTATAAAATGGGTTACGTTGATACCTCTCTGCATACACTAGTCCATGGGAACCACATGAACTGTAAACTTCAAACTGCTTCTTCTCCAACACTTCTGGTTTGAATTTCTTAAGTAAGTATATCCAACATTCTACTTCTGCATTTTCAGTGCATAATTCAATTCTCTCAATTTCTCTAATGTAGAATGATGGATGGTCCTCCAAAATGTCCAGATGCTGTAACATGGCTTCATCAATTTCATATACTTCCCCAATTACATTCTGAAAAAACAATTTCTTGTTATTAGTCTACATATGAATAAAACATTTAAATTTTAATTTAAATAGTTTAATCTTACATGTCCTTGGCCTGGGGCATCTAAGACGAATGGAATGTTGTATTTTGTAGCAATGATTAAAGGATACTTCTTCATTGTTTTGCCAACTCCAATAAATCTGGAGAATCCTTTACTTGTGTCTGTTATCCAGTGATGATTTGGCTCCCCACTTTTCAAAGTGCCATATACAAAAACTTTATGCAAAGACATGTTGCTTACGGGTTTAAACAAGTAAATTTTAAATTTGATAACGGCATTGGTTATGCAACGTGATCTGAACTTTTAAGAGTCATCTTATTCATTCATTATGTGTAATTGCAGAAAAAGTATTTTTCACATTCAGATATTTTAGAAAGCTTATACACGTATGTTATGCTGCCATCTCGTTGGAGTACTTTTACCCTCGTTTAACACAAGGCCCCACTGCCCGTGTAATCTGTGACCTTAAAACGTGTTCAGCACAGATGCCATTTACCGGGACATGGTAATAAGAAAGAAGTTGATGTATAATTGTTCAGAGTCTGTATGTTGGATACTGTATAAATGGTCGGTTTAGAACATAAATATTATTAATAATCGGAGTTCTAAAATGTCAGAAAAATGAATTCATTTATGTAATTTTGCACATTCAAGTTTTTATAATTTGTTGATGAACATAACCTACAGTTTCCGATGTCATGTCTCAAGAGACCTTTGGATGGCCAGGATCCTGATTATGAAGACACCATCCCTCATGAGGCAAAGCGCTTACGATTACTGGAAGAAAATGGTAACATCTTGATCGTTAATATTATATTTTCTTCATATTTTTGTACTAAATGTAAAGTGTTGGTTTTGTAAACACATATCATAGTGTTTCTTTGTCATAGTTGGTGTATTAATGTTTAAGTGTTTGTACAGTTATTCCATGTTATATTTCCAACAATTTATATATGTAATTGAGAAGGAAATCATAGGCTGTTACAATTTTGAGTACAAATTTTGGTCTGGCATTTCTTTTAACTTTGCCGTTGGATAGCATTAATTTTACAAATGACAGTGAGTGTGAAGATGTTTTGCTGTGTAGAAGTTTATTGATGTTTCAGAGGTGAGGTTTATCTGTTTGTGTTGTGTGGCTTTGGCATTATTCCCCTCTCCTCCTTGTTTACCTCAGATTCTTCGAGTTGCACTGAATGCGGAAGAAAGTAACAAGTGTGATGCCACATTAAAATATTGTAACAGATAAGAGAGTTATTTTTTCTTGGAAAGTAGAATTTTCTGAAACCTTTAAAAATTACAACCTTTTTTCATTGTTTTGGTATGTAGACTCATTCTTACATTTGTGTGAGACATTTTATTTTACACTCTATAAATGCAGAAAATAGATACATGTCTTCAATGAAATGGATATATTTTTGTTTCCAGCAAAGGCAGAGTTTTCACAGCGAATCTCATCCATCATTCAGAAGGAGTTCAGTTCTGAAATTGCCAGTAGGGAGAAGGATATCCACGAGATTCAGGAACGCTTGCATCAGGCACAAAAACTATTACATATGCTGCGCTATGTCATTGTCACTACATTCTACAACAAGAAACAGATTCAGGTATATAGTGTTCAGTCAGGGATTAGATACTCAACAGCACGATGTCAGCTGGTAAGTCAAGCGACATCAAGATATGATGTGTAAACAGATGAAGTGATTCATTATTCTGATATCAAACGTCCCTGTTGATCGAGACAGTGGTTTAACTTGAAATTTTCTCAGATCGTCCACATATTTTTTTCTTATACTGTAAATACTGAACACAATACTTGTAACAATTTCAGGTACGGTACAGGAAAAGACGAGGCAGGTTGGCTTATTGCGTATTACTGATCGCCTTTGACTTGTGTTTTGAGGATACCTTGATTGACCCTTCTCTGCCCTCAGTTGTGTCTACTTGTATGCTCCACATAAATACTTTAATAGTGTCCTTTTGGGTATTTTTTTTTTACTTTCATGTTAAAAAATAATTTTAGGATTCTCTCTTCATTCGTTTTTAAAATGTGCCTCTATTATCTCATTCTGTAATTTGTTAGTCTGCTTTCCAAGGGGTTTATCTTTAGATTCTCTCCAATTATTTATTTTCATATTCTGTCTATTTTTGTTTTTCCTTCTTTAATTCTGAAAGGTCTCATTTCTGTTGCTATTAATCTACTGCTACCTGCCTCGGCCCATGATTGTATTTCTGCTACGTAGTCCATTCTTACACGTATGTGCATACTCATGAGGGGTGTAATTAATGATTCCAGAGTGGTCCAGGGGAACAACAAAAGCGCATTCACCCTGCCGTGAAGAAGTTGATTGGCAAGGAGCCTCGAAACTGGGAGCCACTTCACCGGCGCCCGTCCAAATACCGGCTTGTCCCAACCAAAAATGAGAAGGAGCCACCTGTCAGCAAGGAAACAAATATAACCAGCGAGAATGAGAAGAAGGAAGCGGTGTGTAAGGTACCACGGTACATCCCACCGAAGACTTGTCCAAATGCTAACAACATCATTCCAAGTAGCCCACGCCGAGGCATGCACCACAAAGTGAAGAAGAGGTATGTTATCTGTGATCCATTTGAAAACGGTAGAGTAGAATGGGGGAACTAATTAACACTTTAGGTTAATTTTAATTATATAAGCTTGAAGGTTTAGTCCATTTAATGCTTCAACTGCACAGGTTTATGTAGCATCAAAATACATGAACTTGTATAGTTATTTAGTCTGTTTTTATTAATTTATTTCACATAATGCATAAAATTAATACGTGAGGTGTAGGATGTGTTTGACCATCCGCAGGTTTTATGTATTTTACTAAAAGCTGCCTCCAAGCGAAATACATTAAAAGTTGCAAGAAATGCATTTGAAAACAATGCGTCTTCAGATTTGTACACTGTTTGTTGTATGGTCGCAGAATTGTGATTGGGAACATCTCCAAGTGGGTCCCCGTGGACACACGAGAGGATGCAGCAAGCCACAAGTGGATGATGTATGTGCGTGGCCCTAAGGAAGCTCCAGACGTGTCTGATTTTATATCCAAAGTTCGGTTCTTCCTGCACCCAAGTTACCGGCCGCACGACATTGCAGAAGTGACGTAAGCAGAATGATGCTCCTTTCTCTGGATGTCATGTGATCCGTTTGATTACTCATTGCATTCTTTGCACTCGGATTTTGTGTCTTTTACTCTGTCCATTTGTTCCTTCTCTGTACTTTTACACTTGTATTTGGTTGATATCAGTAAAAGTAATTGTAATATGATGAAGATTCGCCTCTTTGCATGAACTCTTGCAGATCTCCACCTTTCCATCTGTCACGGCGGGGTTGGGGCGAATTTCCGTTGC
Source organism: Zootermopsis nevadensis (assembly GCF_977971745.1). Taxonomy (NCBI): domain Eukaryota; kingdom Metazoa; phylum Arthropoda; class Insecta; order Blattodea; family Termopsidae; genus Zootermopsis; species Zootermopsis nevadensis. The sequence goes on along the minus strand of NW_028259153.1, from coordinate 21,595,191 downwards.
GTGTACAGATTCACTTCTGCCACTCTCGCAACAAGCCAGTTGACGTGATACATCATCTGAAGCTTGATCGCACATACACAGGACTGCAGACTCTTGGTGAGTTGCTGCGATCTCTTAACAAGCGCAGGCACACACATTGAATGTGACAAATCTAGTGTTCAACGTTCTTTGTTCCAGAAATACCCAGTTTGAATCTTGACTGGGAGGTGTGCTATTTTCCCTAGTCCCTCCAAATATATGCAGGATAAGATTTTATGATAATACATTTCTTCTGTTGGCAGGAGCTGAGACAGTTGTAGATATCTGGCTGCATACTGGAAATGACTCAGATGTGGTCAGTAGTGATAAGAAAGTTGCCAGCACTGAGGAGAGTACATCTGTTGGCAGAAGTGATGTCGTGGAACAGGTGGATTCAGGAGTGAAAGTGGGGGATAGTTTTAACAGCGGTGCTTCTCAGGAGGTTTGTGACTCGGCTACCAAGGAACATTCACGTGGTCTGATTGAGCCAAAATTGGAGGTGGTAGACAGTTTTGATTGCAGCGCAACTCGCGATAACGCCTCAGAACTCGATACTAACGTTCAGGGTGAACGTAGTTCTCGTGATATGACTTCATCATTAGACCACGACTACTTTGGGGGCATGAATGTGGACATTAAATCGGAGCGTGCTGATAGCCGTGAATCAGTGCAATCACTGCCATGTTTTTCACGAGAAAACTCTTTAGAGGATTACGCAGATGTGGGTAACATGAAGTCTGGTGTTGAGCCGGACTGCAACATGCAGAATCACGTGATAGAGGATGTACCAGCAGTACGAGAAAAGAAGAACAATTCCATTTCAGTTTTAAAAACAGAATCAGTGACTGGAAGCAGCTCTGTTATAGAACAAAATGTGTCAGTCGCAAAAAATGACTCGGTATTAACCACGCTTGTGAAATGCATGGACAAGAATGGCCACATATTTTACCTAACACTTGGCAAGTCAGGCCCAAAACCACAGGTGAATCTTGCATCAGTTGTGCCAAGATTAGATCACTCTCTCAAGCCAGCCAATTTTACCTCCTTGTTAATGAAACAGCAGTCGCCAAACACTGCAGTCTGCAGCAAACTCTCACCCACCGCAGATGTAGTCTCCAAATCTAAACTAAATTCCTCCACTGTTCATGTTCAGTTCAATAATCATGATTGTAACGCGAAGGGTAGTGCGCCCTCTAAGGACAATTCTGGCATAATACCATTACAGAGTAATTCCTCTTTGTTTGTACCCCCTCGGGGTATTTCAGGTGGTACGATGATGACCAGTGGTGGCGTACATAATATGTTGCCTGAAGAGGCAAATTCCACTACTTCAGTAACATTACAAGGAACATCTAAAATGATCCCCGTCCAAAGCACAAACTCGAATCCTGGTATGAAAGTAACCCCATCGACGACATTAGCAAGTAATTTGTCCGAAGTGTTGAAGCAGTTACAGGGCAGTTCTGGGAAGTCACTATCTTTTCTGAAGCAAAATTCAAATTTGCCAGCTACAGAAAAGTTGGAAGATGGAAACAGAGATGGGGATTTGAAGGGTGTGAACCTTGGGTCTGCTCAGAAGACCACTCCAGTTCCTGCCCAGTCATTATTGATTGTAAGAAATGGGCATTTATATTTGGTGAAACATATACACAATTCTACTGCCTCCTCGACACTCACTACCAGCGCTAATAAATACAGGGTCATTCTAAAGCAACCGGGTGTTATTTCAGACACAGTTCAAATCAGCAAGTCTCTAATGACAAGTTCTGTGAATTCAACTAAGGGAGGCATCAGTTTGTTAAAGAATCATGCAAAGAAATCGGTGCCAACGAAATTGTTGCAGCCTAATGCAGTGAAGATGGCAGACGTTGACAGCTCTGAAAATACTCAGTTGGTGTTTTCAGGCCGAACTCTGGTGCTGAATAAAGCAAATAGCCGACACATCACCCACTCAAGCAAGATGCACTATGCAGATGCTCTCAAGTGAGTATGCCGCTTATTATTGATACAGCCCATATTTTTTCTCTCTTGCTTCATTTAATGATAGGCCAATTTTGGTATCAGTCTGGTCGCCTCGAAAACTATAATACAAATTTGATGTTGACAGACGTGATTAACAGTAGAAAGTGTGTATGGCGTAGGGTGATCAGACTACATACACTATACCAAAAATGTCTCATATAAACACTATAAATATCAGAAATTATATAGAATTCTTTTTTTTTATTTTATGTAATTAATAATTACAGGGACTGAAGATTGATCAAGATTAAATTTGTATGATAATTTTAAGTTGACAACTGCTTGAAGGTTATAATTTTTATTTGTAGTGTTGCTGTTGAGTCTTGTAAGTTTGATGACGTTGCCCTTGCTGTTCGCTGGTTGTTGAGGCACATACCTCTGATTTCACCTGCTGCAAAGGATCCAGCTTTCAGAGTACTTCATCCCTATGCTGCCCCCAGTGAGGCAACCTTTTTGCAATGGAATGTCGGAAAGCGGAGAGCAGCAGAGGTGAGCCATATGGTTCATGGTTTCTTCTCATACTAACCTTTTTTTCTCTTGAACACATTTATCTTGTTTCTGAAGTTCAGAAGTCAGTCCCAGATCTTAAGAATGTGTTCCTAATTTGGCTCCAAGATTCCGATCGTATCTGTTACTCCCACTTGTCAGTTTAATCCTCGTCCTCCTCCGCTTATACGTTACATCACCCACCAGCACAACTAGATTGAATGCAGTGTTAACTCTCGTACGTGCCAGAGAATGTAAATAATGTCAGACAACACACCAGGCTGTTGTGTCCAACACTCTAAACTGTAACCATAAGACTTAATAAATGTCAGTGTCTTAGTTCTAACAAACTCCTGATCTGTTTGCCCCTGTAATGTAAAACATGGTGACGTGTGTTTATTTTGGCAGTGGATTCAAGCAAAGGCAGTGCAGAAAGTATTACAAAAAAGGTTTCCAGAAGAGTGCGTGTGGTGTACACATGCCATTGTGGTGTGGGCAAAGCTTCATGGGTATACACCAGTTTTGCACCCTGCAGATGCAGTCACAGAACCTGCATCAAGTGATCTGACAGTACGAAGGACATACTCGGAGCCTGTTGGAACCATGGATTGGCTGGTAACCAATCACAAGTCAGAACAATGCTCTGGTGTCGAGTCAGATACCGAGGTTGATGTGGTGGGTGTAGATTCGCCACAGACAAAGGGTGAGTTGAATGATGTTATGATGAGAAGAAAAGGGTCAGTAAGGTGGAGTCTTATTGCGACCTTTGTAGTTGTAGCAGTTGGGGTACGTTATCGCACTTACGAGGAGCAGCTTGATTTCCTGTCCCACTTGTTTCATCTGTTTACTTTTTAAAGGAAAATAGCATTTTACAAAACGAAGAGTCAACCCGTACAGTATACATACCAGAATAACTTAACAACTGGAGTTCATGAGTGACCAAAGAACATTTACAGTTGTCAACTCGGGGAAAGATTTAATTAGACACGATCTTGCCTGCTTTTCATGGTAGTCGAGTGTTGCTTCAGGTCCTCAGTTGTAATGTATTTATGTTTTGTCTTATAGCACCCTTAAAACAGGGACCATCACAGTTTGATGAGGTTGACAGCACTATGGATGTCCTGGAAATAGATCCTGATCTGCAGGCTCAGTTCTTGTTTGTGCGTGAAACTGCAAGGGAAGTTGGCTTCAAGTTTCCACCACAGGAGATAGTGCCTGGCGTGCTGTTCTGTGCTGCCGAAAGAGTGCTTTTAGAGGTCTGAGATTTACTGGGATTATAGTAGAAACTAGAAATTTAGGAATGAAGATGTTACTCTTACAGCTTTTGAAATATTCTCATTTTGATACGGTACTCTGTTGGTATGCGAGTTTTTATATGTCGGTTGCCATAATGTTTCCTTTTCTGTATAAATAATTGAATTGTGAAGATGGCTGTCTTCTGGGTTGTAGTACTACATGGCGCTAGAACCCAGAAGACGGCCATATTCATACTGACTGCTGTGATAACCACAAAACCTACTACTAGAAATGTGTTTTATAAACTTCTTGTAATTTCTGAATTAGATTCGATCTCCAGTTTTTGAACGACAATAAAAATTAGAAACTTGTTTTATAGCTAAGTGAATATGGTACTGTGTTGTTGTACCCCATCTTCTACGTAATATTATATTGTAATTGAGCTCTGATTGCTTCCCAGTGTAATGTCATATCAGTGACAGACTTTCTTCCACATGGTGCCCCCAAGAGAGTATCGAAGAATGGTATTATTTTGCAGCAGTTTTATTTGCCAATTGAATAATATATTTTCTAAAGCGTTCATGCCTTGACGTTGCAGGCAGTGCGGTCCCTAGCAGATGACCTGTTGCGGCGGGCACTCCGCATGGCATGGAACAGAAATTCAAACAGGTTTGTGTTTCATTATTTGATTCACATTGCCACAGCTCGTGAGTGATTCTCAAGTCAGTTGATTGTAAGGTATTCTAAGCCAGCTGTGTCAATTCTAAATTTGTTAAACCCCATTATATGAAGTGGAATTATGTTCAGTGAAAACGTAAAATATGAAGGGTTTATGTGGGATGAAAACGTGGTTTCTTAATACCTGTTAATATTACAACATGTGGCTTTTCTTTCACGGTATCTTCCTGTACTGCACAGTGGTTTAAGAAACTTCTACAAAAATGTCAGGTTGCAGAGGTAATCTGATGAATTTCTTACCATGTATAAATTAATTAAAATTTGTGTGAATGAGATGGTTCAAAGCATCAAAATAAATTATTCTTGTTAACAGGCACCCTGACGGCATCACAATAAATGACGTGCGGACAGCGATACTCGCCCGCCCAGAATTTGACGTCTTCTCAAACAAGGGTCTGGGTGTTCAGTTGACAGATACTGGTTGATAGGAGGCAGCGGTAGTTGTAACAAATTGAAGGCATGAATAAGAGGAATGTGCGGATTTGATGAGATTTAAACAGACGGCAGACTGGCTAAGCTGATTATTTTCTGTATTTTGTCAGAAGATGTACACACACGCATCCTAATCCCATCCCACTGGTATGTTATACTGCTCAACCTGATCTCGCAGCCAGCGATGTACTGGCTCGTAGTACTGCAGTAATGGCTTGACATCATATCGAGTACTTCCTGTGAGGATCTGGAGTGCTTTGCTCCAGTGTCGGCTGCTCCCAAGACTCATCATCGCTCTACACAAACAGATGTACAATATTTATTAGTTACAGCACGCGTGCAATCTTATATTTGTCAGCCAATTGTTATAATGACTTTAACTCATACCAATTAAGAATTTGTTGTGCAAAGGTGAGACACTTTTTGTGGTTTCTGAGAACAAGAGTTGATTTGAATCATTCTAACCCTTCATGGACTATAAGGAAGATATCTGAGAAACACTGACCTCCAACTGATTAACTTGAGTGTTAACCTTCATCATATGAGAACATAAAAGAATTAGGATTTGAATCCCTGTATTTTGGTTCTGAGGTTAGTGGATTAGCGCTACGCCATTTTATGTAAATATTTGTTGGATATTGCAAGTACCCATTAGAATGAACGTATTTCTTAATTTTATAGAATGTCATTATATTGGCGTCGCAGTGTGTTGTAAGCGCTGCCAACAGCAGAGACAGTTCGGCTGTAGAGCAACTGCTGTTTGATTTGTAAGTGGGACTGAGGAAGTTAGCGTTGTGGTTGCGTCGCCTTCTGCAGGTACCCTGTTTAGATTTGTTTTCTTCTGATTCCGCAGGCAAGTGCTGGGATAGTACACACTTGTTGAAGTAATCTATCACTGTTTCCTTCTTATTCCATTCCACTTCATTGAGCATTTATTTGTTTTAGTGCTTTGAGGTTGCTTCTTCATGACTGAATATTATGGTAAAAATGAATTATTTTGTAAGATTTGAGATTCTCACAGCGGTGAGTATGAAGATTTCTGTCTTCTGGGTTGTTGCGCTGTGTAGTCTGGTCGATGTTTACCAACATTTCAGAGGTCATACTGCCTCCGTCGTCAGAGTATGAAGATTTCTGTCTTCTGGGTTGTTGCGCTGTGTGATGATTCATCGCCCTGATGACGGAGGCAGTATGACCTCTGAAACGTTGGATGACATCGACCAGACTACACGGCGCAGCAACCGAGAAGACAGAAATTAAGAATTATTTTCTACACATTTTTGTGGCAACTTATAATGTCCATTACTTTACTTACTTTCTGGGGATTAATATAGCGCATTTCACTTGGATCGTATCCGTTCAGTCAGGCCTGCTATTTCCTTAAAGTTATAGCAGTTTTTCTATTATGCAACAACATCATTATGTATTCTCGTTGGTATATTTTTTCCCACGTGCATATTCCAGTAAGTTCTGACAATTTCTGGTGGTATCAGTTAACTCTGTACCGGAGCAGTTGCACTGACATAGAACATCAGGACGTCATGGGTTCAATTTCTGTATGTATGGTAGTTTTTTGCATAAATGAAAATGTGTAAGTTAAAACTGTTAATTTATTTGATTTTTAAATTATAATATTGCATATTTATCATTAGGAATGGCCTGATATGGAATTTATTGAACTCAGGTACATGTGTATTTGTATTTTTTTATACATTTTGTAATATACAGTGACCAATAGAGAAAGAAATTTGTGTAGTAGGGTGAGCATTTATGACACTCGATGCTACAACGTGAACTTCGTGGAACTTTGTACAGAAATGGCTGGGTCGTTCCGTGTAAGTGAACATGGCCGGAAGCCTACTTTTTGTTATTGTACTTTTGTATTGCAGGTGTTGTAATGATTTGTTTGTTAAACACTTTGAACTATTCTTGTGTGCTTCCTTTCTCATGTCCTACGCCTCATTTTGATGAATGACACTGGCAAAATTAATGACTGGATGTACAAGAAGTGGTAAGAATTCAACCAGAAGTTGTGGTTTGGAACGTACGATGGCAAACTCACCTCATTCGTGGGTTTGTGCATTATGAGTTTGCTTATTTGTGGAAAATTTTTGTGGTAATTGTGATTCAGATCCCTTACTCAGGAACTCAGAGTAACGTCTCAGTAGCTACGTAGATATTGCGTTGCGCCGAGCGTACTTCGTCTATTCTTTGCTGCCGTGTCACAGTGCGTAGGGATGGTGACATATTTAACTCCTAAGGCTTTATACAGTGGTTTTTGAAATGTCGGTGCTACAGTAACTGATAGTGGTCCTGTGAACATTTGTTAATAAAATTGTGGGAATTATTGGGTCGCCTATAAAATTAATATGATGCATGCAGTGTGTGCGTTATCATCGTCATTCATCATATTGACCACCAGTAACATCACATAGCTTAATTGTTCTCTGACGTTTGTCAGAATTTGACGTTTTTGAATGGTGGTAGTGATGTCAGTTGTGGGAGTCGCTGATGTCTGTGTTGGATGGGGGTGCTCGTTTCCTGTCTGGTTGACATAACGTTGTTCGGCCTCATCCTCACAGACAAAGTATGTACGTAATCGTCTAAAGTGACTGCTATAATTATGGTTATAATAAAAATGTTAATGCAATGATAACTTTAGTTTAACTCGTCAATATCAAGCTTCATGAAGGTCCGTTAAGTTCTCAAGTTACATTTAGGCAGATGGATATGGCAGTGGTAATAGGCAGAATTAAGTTGGTAGACGTTACCTGAGCCTGTTGCCAGCCTGCTTGGAACCATAGATGTCACAGTGATGGAGAGGCATTGGCAGTGTCTTACCAGTACCAACATGACCAAGCACCGCTGCCTCACACATACCCTTAAACATTTGAGCTTGTAGAATATCACTCAAGAAGTACCTGTAACAGTCGCAACGTTTTAACCTGCAGTGTATTGAAAACTTAGTGCCTGTTATATATATATGTCTTAAAACAGGAAATCATGCTGTGAATCTAAAATAATTCCCTAAAGTGATGGGAAACAGCGATCTATACTGAAGTCTCCACAACTATATGGCTCTTAAAACCTGAGCATTTTAAAATCAGATTATTACTTTTACAATTAAGGGATGCTGGAGAAAATTGCATGATAAGAAGCTCCATCATTTGTATCTTCACCAAATATTAGTATCATCAAGTAAAGGAGGATGAGATGGGCAGGGCACGTAGCACGCAGGAAAGATGAGAAATTTACACAATTTTTTTTTTGGAAGTCTTGAAGGGAAGGTATTAGGTATAGACAAGAGGATGATTTTAAAATGTATCTTAAGGATGTAGGTTTGATTCATCTGACTCGGGATAGGGACAGGTGTTGGGCTTTTGCAAACATGGTAATGAAATTTATCATTCCATAAAAGGTGTCGAGTTTCTTCACTAGCTGAGCATTTTGTTAGCTTCTCAGTAAAGTCTCTGCTCCATGGAATTAGTTTAGTTAAAATGCTTTGCCATTGGACATAATGCAGAAGTTTCAATAGACAAATAGCAAACAGTATGGTATGGGTTGGCCTAGTTTGTGGCTTATAGGCGCACCTTATATAGGGTGTGTTATCAGGGATGTGGAACTTAGCAGCTGGGTCGAAGTCGTCCTCTGCTCGGGGTACAGGAGGCATGATTCCCTGGTAGCGTCTCTTGAGCGCCCACCAATCTGTGTTATATTGCTTTGGGGACGTGTCTCCTCTGAATACACTCCATCGCCATTTGTCCAATAACAGGCCGAATGGCAGTTGAGGCAGCTTGGCGAGGGCCTGTCGCAGTAGCAACACTAAACTCTCGTCTGCAATGTGAGGCATCCTTTGTGACCTTCGATACTGAAGTAGGAACCTTGAATACTGTATGTTTCAAGCACTAAATTGAATTGTACCTTTTATGTTCATAGGATCGGAGCTTGATCATGAACACTTGTGCAGTTTGCAGGCATTATTTTTCATAAAACAACAATTTGGAATACAGGTGACTCATTGTATGAGCTTTTTAAGATAAAACTCGGTTTGGCTTACCCCGGGTGGTGTCATTTATGAGTCCCAGCCGCTGCAAGTGTTGAGGTGCCATCACGGCGTACATGATTGAATCCCCCACGGCCTCTTGGAACGCTGAGTTTGCGCCTTCCTGGAAGATAGCCGCATTGTTTGATGATTATAAATCTTCATGTGGCCATGAACACTTTAAGATATATTGCAAGGTTCGGTGAAGGTGTATATGGTCCATGGCTGGAATTTGAGATAAATCTCTAAAACATGAGGCATTCACATCACTGTTCAGCTAACCTGCTTATTTCTGTATGGTGTTGATTGCTGAAATGAGCAAAGTTTACCTGGAACACAGCAGGCTGGTTTCTGTACGCCATGTAGTACTCGATGTGGCCCATCTCGTGGTGAATGACATAAAAATCTTCTGCGTTCACCTCGGCACACAGCAGCATCCTGGTTGGCATACAGATCTTAAGTTTGGTTACTTGATATTGTGAAACTTTCTGGTGTTTATCTAGCGCTTTTGGAACGGATACATTTGGGGGTTTTATCAAGCAGCTTCTGTGCCCTCTCCTGTAATTTACCATTCTTTGAAAAACCTCGAGATATCTAATGTTTTAGAGTCAGGATATTTCATCACCGTTCTGTCAACATGGCGTGACCATTCTGCTATTTATTTTCGCTATAACAGAAACACATGTCCGCATTCTTTGACTGGCGTACTGGCCCTTGAGAATAAAGTACACTTGGTCCATGTAATATAGTAGTTTCATAATAGAATTACATTGGACTTAGGAATTTATTAAATCTGCTTGGATTTTGTGAGTATTATACATAGGTTTAGTTTAGCCTGTTGTGGTCTGCGATTAACAAACGCCCTGGCATTCAGTGACTATATTTGTAAAGTTTTATTTCGATAGTTAAATATTTAAATTCCGTTCTGTAACTATACCTGAAGTCCCCTGGTTGGTACATGTTGGCAGCAGTGCCATGGCAGGTGCCATTGGTGTCCGTAGGTCTCTCTATCTGCGAGTGTATCCAGAAGCTTCGGGTCATGGGTTCAAGTCCTAGAGATGTGTAGAAGTCCTCTGCGTGCCGCACCATGTCAATAGTGGAGTAGTTCCGTGCACGCAGGGTGGAGGTCAGATTGATCATATTTTGTCCAGGTATCAACAGATCTAGCAGCGTCTCCCAGTTCTGTGCCCACATGTTACCTAGCGATGCGCAAAATATGTCATATTATTTTATGTATTTGTTGCTTAACATTATAAACCCGGAGATAGGGATTAGCTCTATCTAGTGGGCCCAACTGTATAGGAACCTGAAGACGGAGATAGAGTCCCATCTCCGAAACGTCGTTTTTTACGTTTTATATTTACTAGATGATGGATAATATCCAAGTAAATTTTTATTCAATTTACTGCCATATTGTAAAAAAAATTCTATTATAATTGAAGTTCCTCTTATTATTTTGATTTATGACAAAAACTATTTAAATTACATATCGTAAGCCCACGTCATGTTACAATATTTCTGAATGTGACGTGTTTGTTAAATGACTTAAAATATTTTGCTGTCACCCTCCTTTTAGCATTCAGTTTTAACTTCATACTGAAATTTCATAAAATAATTGTACCTGTTTAAACGTGGGTGTGGTTGACACAGAATGTAATACGTCAACAGCGTCTATTAGGGTGGGTCCCGGTAGGAATGCTTATTGTATTTCTTATCTTCTTTTGTAATCTCGTTACCAGAAGCGTGACACAGTTTGTTATGTGTGTCTCTGGACAGGAGAAACATCGGAGCCCCAGGAAATAAATTTAATTATCTTCAGACGCCGTCGGTGAGAAAGAAACTGCGATCCAGGTTTCTTAGCTTGATTAATTTTCGAGTGTGCCGTATTATAACATCACGCTGCAAATTACCTAGGAGATGAGCTGGGATAGGTCCTGTGGGAGGTACAGTCTCTTCCCCGTAAAGTTGAACAAGCTTGAAGCGAACAACCGCATGCAGCAAAGTGTACAGCGGTTCCACCTGGCTGTAGAGTTCCTCCACAACATATTCCAGATTCGGTGTCTCCAGTTCCTCTCGCCAGCACTCCCCAATGTCCCGGTAGCCGTTGTTTCTTGCCCCCTGGTTCATGAGGGTTACGACGGCTGGGTATAGGAGCTTGGACGGTGGACCCACGGCACGTCGCCATTCCTGCCAGCCCCACAGCAACTCGGCTGGGTCACGAGACTCTGCCATGAGGCGCTCGAGGTCCGGTTCCCCGCGGTAGCATACGTCACGACGGCACACGTGTGCCCTAGAATAGGTGTTCTGCAGTAACCCGAGTTTTGCGTTCAGCTCGCTGAAACAGATGGAACTCATCTGATATTCAGCGAAATTAAACAATCATCTGTTGGCGTGTTACAATGCACGTCTGACCTTGCAGATAGTTGTGTACAAGTCTCACCTGGCTTGGTGCGGTGTGTACTTGGGTCCTCTGCATAAGAGGTACATCTGACGTGGGGCCAATTCCGTCAGAGCGCGACCCTGGTCACACCAAGCGTTGCGCCACGCGGTGTGCCACTCGGCCGCTCGGGTGACCACGCGCGAGGGTACTGAGTCAGGATCCACGGCGAGGTTCCAGGTCACAGCTGCTGCCTGAGCGTTGATGTGACGTAACTCGGTGTCCAGCTGAGTGACCACTGCAATGCATTCGCTCTTTCCAGTTCCAGAGAGTGTACGAAAATACGCGTGCAGTGCGTGATGCGACATGAGACACAATTTAGGTCTTATAAAAGCGATAAATTTTTAAATAATCAGCTTTTTGCGACAAAAAAAAGGCATTTTCATCGTGTGTAAGAATGAGTACCATATTTTCAGAACGAGAAATATATCAGGATCTCAAAGCTGGTAGATCAGGGAGATCGCCCTGACAACGGACGTAGAAAGCATGTACGAAACTTCGGTTAATTTCGACCAGTCTGCTTAGTGCAACATCCCACAAGGCAGTCATCTTCTTATCGGATAAATTTAATAATTTATCAGCGAGAAAGGGAAAGTTTGTCAGGTCGCCAGATGTCAGGGGTTCAAGACTTGATCATATCCACTAGCCTTGGGTTCAAATAAATTATTTATTGTTTATAAATTTAAGTACTCAACTTCATAAATTTTGACGTAAAGTTATAGAATAACAGCAGCTTTGAAGTTTCTGTTACAAAGTTAATTTATTAGTCAAGTCAGCCCTTTAGAGCTCAGTGGTAATTATTTTAACAGCCAGTAACTCTTAATTTTACCCACAGAGAGTACCATTTTCGTTTCGTATGATTCTTAGAATAAACAGCGATTATTTCCTTAAACAGTGTTAACCATTTGATCTTTATAATGGTGAAGAGTTGTGTTTTCTTCGCGGTACGGACTGAATTCTTAAATATTATTTAGACGAGCGTAGGCTTCAAAGGGTTAACCAGTTGATCTTTGTAATGGTGAAGAGTAGTGTTTTCTTCGCGGTACGGACTGGATTCTTAAATTATGTTTAATAATTCATCGGGCTTCAAAGGATTAAGCCTTTGCTTAGAGATATTAAATGAAGCTAAAATTATAATTAGGAGAATATCACAAGATATGACAAACAGCTGATTAGAGGAAGTGTCTAAAACAGGCTTCTAACCAGCTTGTTTTTATTTCTACTGATTATACGTCCTAATATTCACAGTGTTTAGATTCTTTCCTGAGCAGGGTTACTTTATTTCAGTGAAATCTCGTCGTCAATAATTTATTCCACCTACTCTCACGAGCTTTGCTTCTAGACAATTGACTGACGCGAGCTGGATACTTAATAATTCAGTGTAGATGCCTTGTTCTTGTTTGCATTATACATGCCACATATAGCAAACCACTTAAGTAGAATTTTCACGTCACATAAAACACGAAATTAACACAAAATTCTGACGGCCGCAAATGGTATGGTAGTCCAGTGTAAACTGAACTTCCAACTCAAAATTTTACAAGAACTTACAGCGCTCATCAGCGTTCAAAAGCGAAGATAGGAGTTATTAATATACTTAATCCTTTTCATGTTAATTAAGAAATGATCTCGTTTGGAAACTTAAGCTCCTATGATTTAGATTTAACTGACGGCTTTTGTAGATTGACGAAAAACTTTGTTAAGGGACTTTGGGCGTTATTGACTCATACATATAATTCAATAAGGCCCAAAGTCCCTTAACAAATTTATCCGTCCAGGCTTTCTCCATTAATTAAATGTCATGATATGAGGAATGGAACAACGCACCTTTGAGCAATAAAGCGAATTTAACGTCATAGGCCTATAAACAATTGCATGTGATATGCAGGTCGTTCTTTACGGACGCAACGTCACGGCGTAGGTTACTATTCAACTTTATTTCGTGAAGCACTAAATTAATGATGAATTAACTTTAAAAATAAGTAAATAACTGAAGGTGGCATAACAGTCAGTTTAATTTAATTTAATATTTTATTTTCTGTGAGAGAATTAAAAACAAGGCAATCTTTGTCGTATCCTGTGTCTCGTCAGCGTACTGATACATTTTTATACCTCTCGTATTATTTGATCTGAACTAAAGAATTACTCACGGTCCGATGCGACGGATCGCTGGATTACGACCAGCAGCAGCGCAGTCCACACCTCCATCGCGTCTACCCCGCGATTTCACGAAGGGCGCGCCTTTTATAGGCAACCTGCTGTCCTTACCACGTGACCAGGTGATCTCAGAAAGCCAAACTAATGGCTATAGACCAGTAGTAATACATAAACAAATAATAATAATTAAAAAAATGTAATAATAATCCACGTAATGTCCTACAAGTCTCATAGAAGTTCGTCGACGTTTCAGTGGTGCATCATCAGGGCGATAGATTTCTATGAGACTACACGACGTAACATCCCAGTCAACTTCATAGAGCAGCAGTGAGAACCTTAAATTTCATTTAATGATTAAAGTACTGTGTTAATAATGGATGTTACGCCTGCAATCCAATGGGCATACTTACCGCATCACAATCAAGTCAGAGAAGTTGCCGGGAATCACGGCGAACGTAGCTTCAAACGGTTAATGACATAAGAATAATTTAGTATTTGTCTTTCAATGCACTTTAATGCGTAACTTATGAAGTTATGCCGTTATTAATTACATTGCTTGTGAAATATATTAAACCTTTACAGCCTAGTGGTAACTATATGTACCATCTGTTTCAACAATCAGTAACAATACGTTTTGTATTTATGTGCTTCGAATTATTCTCATTCTGACCAGCGATTATTTCCTTTTAAACAGCGTTAACTAACTTAACTCTGTAATGGTGAAGTGTGGTGTTTTCTTCGCGGTACGGACTGAATTCTTAAATATTATTTAGATGAGCTCAGGCTTCAAAGGGTTAACCAGTTGATCTTCGTAATGGTGAAGTCCTGTGTTTTCTTCGCGGTACGGACTGAATTCTTTAAATATTATTTAGACGAGCGTAGGCTTCAAAGGGTTAACCAGTTGATCTTCGTAATGGTGAAGCGTTGTGTTTTCTTCGCGGTACGGACTGAATTCTTAAATATTATTTAAGCGAGCTTCCAGTTCAAAGGATAAAAGATACATGCATTACAAAGAGATTATTGGAGAAATATGAAATAAATAAGAAAGGTGATTAATTTAATAGCCCACATTTTATTTTAATGCAATCCATACGAAGAATGGGGGGGACTCTTTTGGTCAGTAAATGATATTTTTATTATTCGGCAGTGTGCAATTTCTTTAGCGCTGAGAAAACCTATAATTGTTTATCATGTAATTAGAGTGCAGTGCTAACCAAAATACTATTTCGACAATAATAAGCAAATTTAAGATCATTCACCACGACAAGAGGATTAGACTAACTTTCTTCGTGTGGAATGTTTATGTGGCCAGAGAAATCTCTCTTAGTGTTTTCACACAAGTTCTTTGATCGCGATGTCAAGAGGTTTATCAGATTTCAAAAGCCTGTGTCCTCACTTTCAGAATAAACAGCAAAGCTAATATCGAGAACAAAGCAGTTTAACTCGATGCCTTGGCTCCTTTGATCCTGAAGACACCATATCGACATTTCGTCAACTTGAAAATAACATTATGCACGCAAAATCTTTCACGAAACCTAATCTCACAGCAATGTCGTTGTCTGACGGGTCGCGATATACAAGATTAGCCGTATATTACACTACTCACTCAGTGACAGTCTCACAGTCCCCTGAAAGCGACGCACACAGCTAATAAAAACAAATGAAGACGCTCTTTTCTTGATTGCAGCGTGACTCGATTCCTGATCTCAACCCTTCAACAGGTAGACGAGCTTTCGGGCAACAGTGGCGCATGTCGAGAAAATAATTTCGCCGATTTCAAATACGTTTAGGATCTGCAGCATCACAATACAATCTAGAGTGGCCTGTTCTAAGACACCACAGGTTTTGATTAAGACTTCGGTTGTGAAGGTCTGGTTTCCATAGACGATTAACCGAGTGACTGTTCCTTCTCGGTGTTCTATTAACCGTGTAACTTCTACTGGTAACTATATGTACCACATGCTTTAACAATCAGTGCTTTTGAATTTCGCTTATAGAGTGTATTTATAAGTTTCGTGTGATTATCAAACTAAATAGCGATTATTTCCTTAAACAGCGTTAAGCAGTCGATCTTTGTAATGGTGAAGAGTTGTGTTTTCTTCGCGGTACGGACGGAATTATTAAATAATATTTAGATAATATTCGGGATTCTAAGAGTTAAGTGACCTGTTTGACCTTACCAGGATTCTGTGTAATTTCAGCTGCAAAGATTTTCTTTACCCGAGATACATGACAATTTCTTCGATTTGATCGTATTAACACTGGCAAGTAAGCTGTGTAAACCACGAAGTCCTTCACGTTCTATTTCTGGACTCTTACGTCCATATATTTTATTCAGCTCCTGATTGTTTGCCTTTTAATTTACTCTAGACAAATAATCTCGCGTGCCAGTATTGCATGCAGCTCTCCAGCCCACAGCTGCGTCCCGACGCCGTTTATAGGCCTCCATCTCCGCCATTATAAAGCGATTGAAGCCTTACAAGTCCCACTCGTGTTCCGGTACTTCTTAAAATGCGTCATCATTCTCAAATAACAGATGTTCCAAGTCATATTAAGTATATTTCGGCGTAAAAGCAATAGGGAGACCACTCCTTCCGATCCTCCAGTCTACACGGCTAATCTCTCGCGCCATTAGGCAAAATTTCGGCGAAAATTGGAACGGGTCTACGTGATAAGTTAATGGAACGAATTTTATTTTGAAGATGGCCGTCTTCTGGTTTGTAGCGCCGTGTAGTCTGGTAGAAGTTTACGAACGTTTCAGAGGTCCTTGCTACCTCCATCTTCAGGACGAGAATTTGGTAAACTTCTACCAGACTACACGGCGTTACAACTCAGAAGATGGCCATCTTCGTACTCACCACCAGGAGAACCTCAAACCCGAATTGAATTTTGTTTATTTTCAGCAGTATTTATATTTCTAACTGATATAAATCGATATATTTGTTCGTTAGTCGTTTATGAGTACGACAGTACGAGTATTTTTGTATAAGTTGTCACTGACAGCTGACAAAGGGTGGTCACCCTGTTTAGAGCTTATAAACCTGGCTAACAACCAGCCAAACTAATTGCTTTTCTGTGTTTGAATCTCGTACAAGGTGGTTGTGTTGCCAAGTTTCGGAGGAACACACCGCCTCTATCATCAGGACTGAAATTAGGAAT
This sequence comes from Zootermopsis nevadensis, assembly GCF_977971745.1. NCBI lineage: Eukaryota > Metazoa > Arthropoda > Insecta > Blattodea > Termopsidae > Zootermopsis > Zootermopsis nevadensis. The sequence continues at coordinate 21,578,467 of NW_028259153.1, read as the reverse complement.
ATTATGTAAGTAGATTATTTACACGAGGATGTGGTATAAATTAATATGAATGGAGGGGGATTGACCAGTCAGATAAGTGGTATGAGGAATGGAGTTTGTGGGCCAATAGTAGGCTCATGTGCCCCTTTTCGGGGCATCAGAAGGAAATTTACTTTTCATACAGCCGTTCACCTTGCTTCCCTATATAAACCATCTATTTCCGTAACATTTTTGTTGAAATTGTGGATATAATATTAAAACGGATTATGAAGATGTGAATAGGATTGAAGCGCTTCGTTATCCAGTTCAGAGTTTCCATGACAAATACCTTCACCGAGCACAATGAATTCTTGCAAGGGACTGGATATCTGTCTACTAATTAAAAACGACTCTACAACTGAATATTTTAACTTACTTTGGTAGTATCTGAACTCACGTCACAAAATGCAATTGAAATTAACGTGGTTAATTCGTTGTCCTGTGATGCGGTGTCAGATTCCTTGGGGATGCGTCTCACTTCCCACTCGACTTCAACTTCAATTAAAGGTCGATAAATAAACACTGCAGACGACAATGTCAATGTTTGCGAACTGCTAATTGCCTACTGACGCGTAAGATAACATCTGATAAAACCAACATCTGTTTCCCACTCAGGTGAGTGGTTGGACGAAGACGTCGAAGACCCCTCAGTTTCAAGTTCTGTTCAGGACATGGCGTTATCATAGCCTGATGGACGTTTGCAGTAGCAGATAGGCTAAAGTTACTCTATCTAGAAGGCCTATATGCGCATAGAAATTATCGATACTAGTAGTGTACGTTGACATGAAATTCCTGTAAAAGAACTATCGATAATTTAGATCAGGGGTCAACAACCTCTTCATTGTCTCAGGCCATATTGACTATCTTTGTCGAGGGCCTCAGAAAATAATTAATGTCGCGGACAGTAAGAGAAAGCGAATTTCTTTAGCCATTCGTACGAAGAACATTCGTACAAATTATCTGTGACTAAGACCTTCTGGAAAGAATGCCTGTTGTCAACTGCTGAGATCATGGCAGCACGACTTCTTCAGCTGGTAGACGCGATAGACAGGCAGTCAAACTTGTGCAGGTCTAGAAGGTGATTTGCTTACGCCAAAGCGTAAATAATACCTTTCAAACCGAGATATTATTGTAAAGCCACGACTGAAAATATTTTATTTAAGTTTATTTCAGAGATTCTGTATCTCATTTCGTAAGATAAATTTCCTCACTCAATATCTTCCAGAAATTTTTAGTTCTAATGTGATATGACCACTGGATATTCAAAACTGGACAACACCTCTTCATGTGACTTTTGAAATATAATTAATATATTAAGTATGCTGTCGTAACCTTGACTTCGTTAACTAAGAATAAACACATTTCTTCTCTTCCTGATATAAATTGCGTTCATCTGCACGGGGCAGTTCGAAGGCCTGTCGTGTCTCACGGCAGTCAATTCCCGGTGAGACGAAGGTGCTGATTCAGGATGCAATAACCTTTATTCAAATAAATTCTTACTTTGCCTAGGTTATAGGATATCCAACAGGATGCTGACTGAAACAGGAATATACAGGAAAGGGATAACAAAAATAACAGGAAGGATTTTGAAGCAGTGGCGCGCTATTTCACTCGTTAGCTGGAAGGACTGAGGAAAATCAGTCAAAATCTAAGATCCCATGAAAATATACTAATTATAAGACTGTGATATTCAGAGGTTAAAATAAATGAAAAAGGATAACATCAGATTATGTACTGTACAAATTTATTTCCATTTGTCTGTTAAATAATAAACATGTGAGGAGTAACTACACTTGCATACTATTCTCACAACATGTGTGATACAAGAAAATTCTCATCTCATATGCAACCAGACCACATCCGATGTCCTTTACTAACGTTTTCTACAGTTTCACCAACATAAGTACAATATTTCACTTTTTCAACAGCTGATGCCTCAGTATCATAAATGGTGCACCGACTCCACTCCCAAAGAATGCTATGAAAAGAACTGTTAGTTTGTAGCGGTTTGAGATGTCAAATGGGATGTTCTGGAAAATAAATACAAAGAATATTCATAAGATGGTGTAATTGCGTCATATTGTGAATATTATAACAATTATTTATTTTAATCCGTCTGATCACAATATTTAAAATTTCTTATAATTAAGATAATAAAATATCATCCATGTTCTGTATCGATTGATCGATGATGTTCCGAAATGTAAATCGATCAATCGATACGGAACATGAATGATATTTTATTATCTTAATTATAAGAAATTTTAAATATTGTGATCAGACGGATTAAAATAAATAATTGTTACAAAGATCATCACTGACTTGTAACATGGGGGGGTTTATACCTTTAAGATATGAAAAAAATTAAATTTTCCCATCACAAACTTTAACTTCTTCCACATCCTGCTTACTGTAGTATTTTTCAGTAGAAAAGGCAACAGAGTTGAGGTGTGCTCTTTGTGAGTGACCAATCAGTGCAAATGAGGTCTCCTAACAAACCAGCAGAAGCTCAGTCTGCCGAGTCACAGTGCATGTAACTGGTGCATGATCCAGCTTCCAATTCTACTGAGAAACATATTCCAAGCAGATATCTTGATCATCCAGGCAACACCATAGAACAGGGCAAAGATGAATTAAATTGTGGGGCACAACATTTAACATTCAGAGTCCCCACTGACAATGCTATTGTTACACTATTTTTCTATCTAGAATATCCTATACAATTAACAGCTATTAATTCACATTCAGTTCTCCATTCCACTTGCCTTTGTACAAACTACAACATAAAGATAAATAATATACCAGATGCGGAATTTTATCATACCCTCAGTCTCAAGTTAGGGTCTTTATCTCTGATCCTACAAGTGGCTAGACTCGGAGTAGGGGTTAGTTTTAGTTCAGGGATGCATCTACACCCATCCAATGTGCAGCTATTCAGAATGGGGATTAATTTCCCACTTTGGCCTTCACAGTTACTGTAATTGCAAATGTTTGTCACAGTTGTTCTTACCTTTCCTGGAATTCCCCCATGGTCATGTTCACTTCTCCTGGAGGCTGAAGTAATGAAATTCCTTGCAAATTGTGAAATCCTTCCAGACAGCATATTCGATTCCTAAAATTATCAGCTGAGTAGGACAGGAAGTGCGTCCTATAGAGACTAGCAACATAACTAGTCAAATTAGAGGATGGAACAGGGTAGATGAATAGTAGAAAGTTAAAAACGACTCATAATAAAATCTTGCCTTTATACGTCAATTTTAATTATCTGGAGCATAAACTACTATGGTGTAAGACATTGAGAAGAATGGCAATGTCTATACTGACTTCACCGTTTTACATGGCCGTATACGTTCGCATGAGATAGGTCATATGTTTTTGTTGTTCAGAAACCTTAAAACAAAGAATGATATTACAAAGAACAACACGCTGTATTTTTATAAACAAATTATTGAAACATAATTACTACACCAAAGAAGCGACTGTCATCGGTTCAACTCCTGACAAAAGCCTGCCGGATTATCAGGTGGGATGTACTAGATTCAAATCGAGATAAACTGTATGAGGTAGTAGGAGAAAATATAATGTTAGCTGACATAAAATTAAACTAAAGATATGCTATCTTGTAGGAAAATAACTTATTTCAACTTTTTCAAAACATTTCCAGGTCGTTTATATCATTAATTTAAATGATCGTTACATGATGTATGTAATTAACAAATAAGGCGCCCAAAAACTAGTTTACCTACAAACGTGAAAAGTGTTAACATTAATTTGCTCGAGAAATTGAAGAGAAGATGATGGGAAGTGGGGGTATATTATTGTATTGAATTACTTAGTAAACCATGTATGATATCTGGGTTAGAGTTAATGTTGGTTATTGTGGTCCTCGGTAGTATAGTGGTCAGTATCCCCGCCTGTCACGCGGGAGACCGGGGTTCGATTCCCCGCCGGGGAGGATTTTTTTTTTTATTTTAATGTCTTACACATGAAGGGCACGTTAAGACTGAGAAATAATTTTCATGCAAAGTCATAGTTCGGGGACAGTGTTAAACTGTTTTAAACGAGTAGAATGTGTGGACTGCAACACAACAGGTTCCATTTGTGAAGTTTTGTAACTATGATTTCATAGCAAGTTGGTAATTTCTTTACCAGATTTGCGACTATTAATTTCTAAAGATACACTCTGAACCATACAGGTCGGTGGAGTTAGTAATTTCATTGTGGAATTATCATGTGAGTAGATGTTAAGTGGGGTGTCTAAGAGTCTCCCAGATGGCCTGAATGGCATTGTTATTTCATGTATCATTTCCTGCATTACTTTTCCCTCTGTTTGGTGAGAAGTTTAACCTCACAATATGTTTTGTCACTGGTATGTTGGTTGCAGGAGAATTATGTAGTCATGAAGAAACTGGTGGCAGAACTGCAAGCTACAGTGCAGCGTGTGGTACAGGGAGCTGGAGAAAAGGCCAGGATGAGGCACACATCAAGAGGAAAGTTGTTAGTTCGGGACCGTATAAACCTGCTTCTCGACCCGGGCTCACCTTTTCTGGAGTTGTCACAGCTTGCCGGCCATGATATATATGGAGATGACATTGTCCCTGCAGGGGGTATAGTCACAGGCATTGGCAGGGTGGCGGGGTGAGTGATAACTGTGCTGTGAGGGCTTTTCTTTAAAACTACCGGTCATGGCTTGTTTCTGTGTAACTATGTTGTTTAACATTTCTCTGGGCTGAGATTTGATACTGGGACTTTTCAAATATCACAAGGGAGTACTAATTATGCTGTTGTAAAATTTGCTTGATTTCTATTTCTTAAAGCTGCATTTATGCTGTTTCAAGGTCTGAATGCATGATTGTCGCTAATGATGGAACGGTGAAAGGAGGAACGTACTACCCTGTGACAGTGAAGAAGCACCTCCGAGCACAGGAGATAGCACTAGAAAACAGATTACCGTGCATATATCTGGTGGATTCGGGTGGAGCAAACCTCCCATACCAAGCAGAATTGTTTCCAGACCGCAATCATTTTGGACGTATCTTCTACAACCAGGCAACAATGTCTGCACAAGGAATTTCTCAGGTGATGTACCAACTACTTGAGCCACTTGCTGGTAATAATTACTTACATACTGAAAATTACTTTGTTTTACGTGTTTGTATTGGTGTTATCCGTTGCTGACGTGTGTCACTGCATACAGTACTATGAGCAAATGTTACCTGCGATACCTGTTCTGACCCTCCTTCTCGCTTGTCCCTCTTTTGGCTAGCAAGGTAACCTGCATGTTTCCGCCTGAGAACTGCTGTATTGTTGCAGGTTGCGGTTGTAATGGGAAACTGCACTGCTGGTGGCGCGTATGTGCCTGCAATGGCTGATGAAAGTGTGATAGTGCAAAGAACAGGCACTATATTCCTAGCAGGACCCCCGTTAGTGAAGGCCGCAACAGGAGAGGAAGTCAGTGCGGAGGATCTGGGTGGTGCTGATCTTCACTGCAGGTATTTCTTGTTTCCTGCTCCGAACATCATAGTCAGATGATTACCTCTCATACTTCATATTCTGGAAGTCCTGGGTTTGTAATTTGGCCTGAGCATCAACTATCTAGACTGAAGTTTTCATGGTTTGTCTTAGTCCGTCCATGCATATTATTTTTTTGTGCATAGAAATGAAGGTATTGTACAAGTTATATTTTTGCAATTAAAGAAGTGTAGGGAAATAAAGCAAAATATGATTCCATCTATTAACTGAATAAGCAATAAATTGAGGACATTTTCTGCAGAAAATGGGATTAAGTAAAAAAATTGAATTGTGTGTGAAGCAACCTTGAATTATTTAAATTCTTAATACAGTTAAAATTTGGATTCTTAGGTTTCTGGACTTCGTTTTGAGGCCTGATCTTCCCTTAAAATGTTGTGTAATTTTGTAACCTCAGTCCAACAATCCAGACTGTAGTAGACTATCGTCAGAACCCTTCAAAGTATACTGTTACAATTATATAATATATTTGGAAACAAAATATTGAGGTGTAGATCTTGACAGAGGCTATTTGTCATTGTTTTCTTTGGGTAGTTGCGCCGTGAGGCTCTTTATTGCTGCGTTGCAACAGAGATGGGAGCAGCTGCCTCTGAAATTTAATATACGCGTGTGCGTATACACACACATTTATTTTTGATATAGGACCAATAGCGATGTCCAAGGAAAGTTTTCCCATAAGAGTTGTGTTTGTGTTTCTGTATAATTAATCCAGTTTATTAACCATTCATTTTCATGAGTCTTTTATCAAAATGCAGGCTGTGATGAATCAGTTGAAGAGCTTGAAATAAATTGTGTTGCAGTACGTCAGGGGTGACGGATCACTTTGCTGTGGATGACGAACATGCTCTGTACCTCACAAGGCAGATTATGAAGAATCTCAACAGACAGAAGGTTCCTCAGACAACAGCTTCCTTCCCTGACCCACCTATTCATCCATTGGATGACCTCTATGGCATTGTAGGGGGAAATCTCAAGAGGAGTTTTGACATCAGAGAGGTTATTTTGCTGCTGTTTGTTGGACTGACTTCTGTTACTTTGTTAGTTTTGTTTAAAAAGTTAATGCTGTCACTCTGTTAAAAATTTTAATTAGCTAAGTGTTAGTCATTAATCATTTTCTCAGTTAATACGCACGTAAATTAGCATGTAATCAGGAACATATTTTGTCAAGAGAAATACTGTCCAAGTACGTGAGTAATAAACATACGTTTTATGTCTGAATTTTAAAGAGGTTTGTTGATGGCACCTTCAGTTTGGCAATACTGATGGACTGATTTGCCAGCATGAAGACAGGTTTTGTCTTTCATGTAAATACGTTAATGGAATTAAATATACGGAGCTTTCTTTTCCGCAATGAAACTGTGTATTTGTGAATTGTGTGATGAAGTAATGTAGAATTTTGATTAGGAACACTATATAATGGAGTATATTTCTTAAATTGTTTGCAGGTGATTGCTCGTATTGTGGATGGCTCCAGATTCGACGAATTTAAATCCCGCTATGGAAAGACTCTAGTAACTGGGTTTGCACGGCTCTATGGTTATCCATTGGGTATAGTGGGTAACAATGGTGTTTTGTTCTCTGAGTCTGCTCTAAAGGTAGCGTAAAAATCATAAATGTTGTAGAAAAAATCAGTTATTTGCATAATCATATCTTATTTAAATTTATGTATTTAAATTATGTGGATTATATCTTATAGTCTTTCAGCAATGGAAATTGTAGGTGTGAACTGTTATTGTGCTATGTGCAGGGGGCCCATTTTGTGGAGCTGTGTTGTCAGCGCCAGATACCACTGCTTTTCTTGCAGAATATAACTGGTGAGTTACTTCGTTCAAAGCTGGTTGTAATGAGATGTATATTCGGTGAACGAACACGCACAGGTCTGCCCACATTCAAATAGAGACTTGTGTTTTGGTAAAAGAACTTACGAGATGACGAAAACAGTTCACGGAACAGTGAGCAATGACAACACTACGGCAAATAATATGCTAATGGCAGACTTATAGGTCCATACAGATAACCAAGGAAGCATACAAGACCTGATGTTCTCCCTTTAGGAGAATATTCACTGGGCATGAAAAAAACCCTGCGCTTTTTGTCATGTCACCCAGAAGGTTGTGTCTATTTTTCCGTCTTGTTGGCAGTATAAAAGTTTTGATCCGTATCAGGTCGATAGACCTAGTCCGTGGTACTGAAGAAGAAGTTGAAGGTTTCTCAATTTTGTGACATTGTGTTACCTGCAGGCTTCATGGTGGGGCGTGATGCAGAAGCAGATGGTATTGCAAAGCACGGTGCCAAGATGGTGACAGCCGTATCATGTGCACAGGTCCCAAAATTGACTCTCATAGTGGGAGGATCCTTTGGGGCTGGGAACTATGGCATGTGTGGGAAGGCATATGGTCCAAGGTTCCTGTATATGTGGCCCAATGCCCGCATCTCAGTAATGGGTGGGGAGCAGGCTGCGGGTGTGCTGGCGCAGATCTCCCACCAGATACGAGAACGGCAGGGCAAGCAGGTGAGTGACGCAGCAGTATTTATCAAGTCATGGTATGTTGACAGGCAGGTCCAAGGCTTATTTATTCTGTTCTGCGGCCATTTTTTTAGAGGTACTTACTGTAAGCACCACTGAAACATAAGTAAACTTATCCTAGAAGACATCTTTGTATCTGCTGTTGTGTAAACCTGCATTCTCACATGCTAGAGAACCAGAGTTGCTGTGACGATATAATTTTTCGCTGTTACAGTGGACAGATGAGGAGGATCGGGCCCTCAGGGATCCCATCATCAAGAAGTTTGAGGCAGAGGGAAGCCCTTACTACTCCAGTGCCAGGTACTGGTTTCATATGGGGGTATTAAGTCTCCTTTTTCCACATGATAAAGGTTGAGTTGTAAAAGTGTTTTTGTAAATGTGCAATGTGAATAATCAAGTTACCGCTATTTTATAGGCTGTGGGATGATGGAGTTATCGATCCAGTGGACTCTCGAGCTGTATTGGGACTCAGCCTTAGTGCTGCTCTCAATGCTCCAATCCCTGAATCCAAGTTTGGAGTTTTCAGGATGTGAAAAGTGATTTCAGGGATTTTATTTTTGCAACTTTACATGAATATTTTTGTATGACTTATTTTTTTGCTGCAAAACTACAATCAATTTTTAAGCAGTAGGCCTACTAGAAGTTTATTGAACACCCATTTCCTTTCAACATATCCTATTTTGATTAACTTTACTTATTTATTTGTTTATTTATTGTGATGGAAGACAATGAAATTCTGAACATAATCTCCAGTGTTGTGTTCTGTATTGCTGAAGTTCTCTCAAACCCAGTTTGTAAGACAAGGTAAGAGATTTTTAAAAGTGAACTAACCACGAAGGTGATATTTCAGGTTCTCATGGTAGCCAGTATAAAGATGACTGTCTTCTGTGATTTTTCATGTAGTCTTAGTAGAAGTCTGCCAACATTTCTGTGGTGTTTACGAGGAGCACCAGCCATTATTTAGTTATTAAATTCGAACAGACACATCCGAAAGTATTGACATTATCTCGAGAAAATATTGAGACCTTTGTGTCGTCAAAACTCTAATGCAAATGGAAAAAGAATTGATTTGCAAGTTTTCGTAAAATTCTGCAATATTAAAATTGATTAGTCCTGAGTGTGTCAGGTTGAATATGATCACGCAAGTCGTCACACCATATGCCTAGGAACACACGTTACTTACTGTGACCATGTTTACAGTCTGGTTTTAAATCATGTCGGTCAGTGTGTTGTTATTATAGTTCAGTTCGGTGTGATAAGAATGTTAATACACGTGTTCAAATAATAATCCAGATTCCACAGCACTGATAGTATTTAAATTGTCATATCTAAATAATTACTAATCATTTGTTATAGTCACAAAATAACATTAAGAGTTGCGGCTTGTCGTCGCAAATATAATCGTTTTTATCTCGCAGTGTACGGATGTGTAAGTAGAGACCGTTCTCAGGGGTTAATTCCCACGAAGCCAATGTAGTAATAATTTAGATGACATAATATTGAAAATTCTATCATAGAATTTGCAGGTATTTCCGTAGTTCGAATTGTTAGAACCGTTCGCATTGCCATCATTCATTGATTTATAACAATCAACTTCAAGGTGAGTTTTAATTCGTAATATTTCGTTATTTTTGGTGAAATTGACCAGTTTGTGTGTTATGGCTCCACCTTTCAATACTGGATTTTATTGGAGGGAAGTGTGTGGAACTTAACCATCTGTAGTAGTAGTTTATGTTGATAATAATATTGGTTATTTTATTGCTCTTTATGAAGTGCTGTGCTGAGGTAGTATGGAATGGGGATAATTATCAGTGCTGAGTTGAAAGGATTGTGGGAAGAAGCTGCCTCTTTTAATGTTATTCTGCTATTCATGTAGAGGCGCTAAAGGGAAACCACAAAAGTAAGAACATTAGATATTTGGGCTTTAGTATGACATAATTTAAAGCATTCTAAAATTTTGTATAGAATGTTATAGTTCAATTTACTTCTGTTGGTAGGATGCTATGTTATAGATGACATGCATAGATTGTTTTAGAGTGAGTGATGGGTGAAATAAAGGAGGAACCCTTATCGGACAATGAGACAGAACCAATACTTTCACTTGTTGAAGTTCAGTTCACTGACAAACAGGAGCAGATTTCAGAGCCATTTAATTTTGTTGAAGTGAAGAATGAATATCAGGTAAATATAATTATTTTCAATTATGTCACTGTCTCAAGACATCTTACTTCACTGACACCAATTGATCAGCTGCAGAAGAATCTAATAACTGTCATTGTTGTTACACCTTGCGACTTGTAGGGAGATAACTCTGAAACGGTTGATATCTATCTACAAGTCCACAAGGCACTAGAAGACCAGCATCAATATATTCTCGTCCATGAGAACTTAAAATCTCATTATGTGATTTTGTTTATATTTGTAAAACACTTGTATAGTCCATTATAGTACCATTTCTAGTCTTCGAGTGTGTTTTATGACACATACAAAGTAATTAATATGTTTTATTCCAGGAAGAGTCAATTGATGTTAATGCAATAAAAGAGGAATTAAAGGATGAAGTAACTGTAGATGAATCCAAAATGTTTGTGGACAGGTGAGTGCACAGTTCATTAATTTTTAAATTCCAAAGGAACAGACGCACATGATATCTATAGCTATGACACCCATATTTATAGTTTTCTTCTGTTTAGGCACTTCATGGATGCTCCTATGAAGAGAGCAAGGACTGTCCTAACCCTTGAAACAAAGCTTAATATTATACAGAGGCTTGAGAATGGAGAGACTGCTGCGTCACTTGGGCGCCTGTATAATATGAATGAGTCGAGCATACGCACAATAAAGAAGAATGCGGAAAGAATTAGAAACTCCGTTGCTCAGTCATGCTCATTAGCTGCAAAGAAAACTGTCAGGGTGAGAAATCCACTGCTTGAAAAAATCGAAAAGATGCTGGCGATCTGGGTTGAAGATAGGAATAAAAAGAAGATGGAAGTTAACTCTCGCATCATTCGCACGAAGGCTCTGAGACTGTATGAGCACTTACAGCAGAGGAACACTGGTTCTTCATCTGCAGAGCCTTTTGCAGCAAGTAAAGGTTGGTTTGATAAGTTCCAGAAACGTCAAAATCTGCACATCAAGCTAAAGGGCGATGCTGGCAGCGGAGATGACGTTGCGACGTACGACTTTTCAGATGACTTTAAGGCTCTTGTCACTGCTAAAGGATACAGGCCACAGCAAGTTTTTAATGTGGATGAGACTGGTTTATTCTGGAAACGCATGCCAAGTAGAACGTTCATATCAAAAGAAGAAAAGACTGCCCCTGGTTTTAAGGCGGCGAAGGACAGACTTACTGTTTTGTTATGTGGTAATGCTGAGGGTGATTTTAAATGTAAACCTTTACTGGTGTACCACTCCCAAACTCCAAGAGCCTTGAAAGGTGGAAGACTTCAAAACCTGCCAGTTCATTGGAGATCAAATAGAAAGGCGTGGGTAACTGGAAAATTGTTTGAAGACTGGTTTCTCACTTGTTTTTGTGTGGAAGTAGAGCAATACTGCCATGCGTCTGGCATTGCTTTTAAGGCTTTGCTTGTCCTTGATAATGCCCCAGGACACCCTGCACACTTGAATGACCTACATCCTAATGTCAGAGTAATGTTTTTGCCTCCCAACTCCACTTCCTTAATACAGCCCATGGATCAGGGCGTTATAGCAATTTTTAAGGTTTATTATCTGCGACTGATATTCTCCCAGTTGCCGAATGGATCTGAACAATGCGGTAAGCAATCGGTTCGTGAGTTCTGGCGTAGTTACAACATCCTGCATGCCGTTAAGAACATAAGTTGTGCCTGGAATGAAATTGATGTCAGCATCATGAATGCTGTTTGGAAAAAGTTATGGAAAGAATGTGTCCACGACATGAGACGATGCGTGAACCCATATTCAGAAGTACACGAGATTGTTAGCCTCGGTCAGAAGGTTGCAGGGGAAGGATTTGAGGACTTACGAGAGGTAGATATCATGGACCTTCTCCAGTCTCATGAAGAAGAGCTGTCCGTGGAAGATTTAGTGGAGCTGACGCAAAGAGAACCAGAGAATCAAGATGTAATGCAAAAGGATAAATTGACACTGAAGAGACTGGCTCATTTCTTCACTCTTGCTGACCGACTGACCCAGGAGGCAATGGATATGGACCCAAATGTTGAGCGGAGTTTACAGTTTGGAAGGAACTTAACGTTAGCTTTGACACCCTACAGGGAAATCTACAGGGATAAACAGCGCCAGTCAAACTCTCTGCATTAATACTCCAGGTCCAAGACCAGTACTATGCTGTGTATCGACACTGGAAGCGATTTCACCTTGCTTAGAGACATAAGGAACGACGGCTGACACATGACGAGAATCCTGTCATTGTAATGATATACCATTATTCTGGCGACTCCAGCTTGTTTCGGTGAGTAATCAATATTATATTGTAGTTTATCGTCACATTTCAATATCATGTTGACTTTTCTTGTATATATGAGAGTCTGCATTTTGCTGCGTAAACCAAGGTTCGCAAATTGTGCATATTTTATTTATTCTTTATAATGTGAGTAAAAACATGGTGGTTGGCTCTGACATCACAGTACCTTTCTCAAAAGAAGACCCGTTATTGTCGAGGCCATATTGTGGTAATATTTCACCCAATTTTTTTCTGCGAGGATATTTGTTTCTTTACATAATGTTGGTTTGCGATGCAGATTTTTCTGTAATGTTGCCTTAGTGTGGTATAAGTCTCAGTTGAGCTGTTTTTGGACACTCATTTGTGTCAAGGAGGGCACTATTGTGCCTAAGGAGTGTAGGAAAGTAAAGATGAAACTTTGAAAATTGTGAATTATTAGATGGAAATGACTGATCTGATTCATCCCCCATTTATTTTATAACGTGCAGAAATAACTTACTCTGACCTCAGTATAAAGCAGAAGCATTCTGACTTCGATGCTGTGTAAATAAAATTTCTCACAAAAATTCTGTTAGACACATCATTCAGCTTCTTCCTGATAACACCTTCTCTTTCCTTGTGCATCCTATTATATCTCAGCTTCGTGAGTGTTTTCCTCCACGGTCTTGAAATCATATATATTTTTTTTACTCTGTGGCTGTTGTTATTTAAACATGCCCAGTTAATATAAATATTTCACATTTTCTTTACAGTTCATACACTCTCCTTATGTTTAATGTTACGATTTCTAGTTCTTTTTTGTAATATTTTCTTAAGAATTTCATGCCAGCAATCAGAATTTTGCATTCATCTCTCTTTGTGACTGTGTGTTATGTATACACAATTTTGATTGTTGGTTATGAAGGAAAGTAGGCTACAGATCAGTATGTAGACATGATTGAAGAATTGTCAAAAAATATTAATCAGAGCTCTGTGTTGCCAGTAGATAAAAGATGAAAATTCCACAATTATGTCTGAAATTTCTAACAGCCACTATAGACAGGTAAATTACATTTAGAAGCAGATGGATCATTCATTGTTTCTAACAAGATTTAATTCTGAGTGAAATTTCAGGTTCTCATGATGGCAAGTATGAAGATGTTCTGTCGCCTGGGATGCTGTGCCATGTATTCTGATGATAGATGCAGTAAGCACCATCCCAGAAGACAGTATGTCAAAGGGTGTTTAATTGTGATGAAAATAATGAGTAAAAGTTCTCGTGAGTTATAGATGACATGTTTTGAGCGTTCTCAGACTAAAAGTGCCATAGATGAAATTGTGGACCTGAATGGAGGTTGGGGTTAAAGGACTTGGCTCCGGAAATCTTTCATAGAAGGTCACTGCTTTATAGTTTTGTTCATAGATGGCAGTCGGTACCAACGCGCGATTCCAACGTGAGGAATGTGCAGTCGGCGTTGTTTGTAAAACAAAATGTTCTAAGGCTTCGCAGAGGATGTTAGGTTTTATATTTTACAATCTGTTTGGTTTCCTGTTTGCGTAAATGAGGTGTACAGTATGGGACCTGTGTCCATAGAGTTACATACACAATCGTAGGTTATGTGGCAGATCGATCACGGCAGTTTTGATTCAAATGTCGAATATCATCGAACATAAAGTGAGAGGTATCTAAATAAGCATGATTTATTCACTGTCTTAAAAATTAGTAAGGAAGTAAAGTAAGGGGTTTCTATTCTGTTGTGTTGAATATCAGGTAATTGTGTCTTATAGTTAATTTGTAAGGTATATTATAATTAAGTAAACTGTTGTACGAACGTAGTATTTGAAGCTTCCATGGCGACTGAATGCAGTACAGTCCTCGGGCGATCTGTTTTGTGTATATATATATAATTTGTGTATGTATGTTCATGTAGCTATCATACGTAGTTCATTAGTTGGATTGAGGTGCAAAATAGAAAGATTTGGGATTGTGTATTTTTGTGTCAGGTGTGTACTAACCCAATTAATCTTTAAGTCTCATGAGAGATTTGTATTCCAGTACCTCATATGAATATATTTACTTTTACAGCACAACATGAATGTGATGAAAGTCAAGCCTGAATTGTGTCAAGAGATTTGTGAGTTTAATGCTGAAAGAGAAGATGGTGTATCAGAAGAATATTCGTCAGTGCAGTGTAAAGGAGGTAGTGAGATGTCATTTTTTTCTATTTTTGTATCATTAGAACATCAGCCATGGAAGTTATGAAGCAAAATTGTACAAAAAATTGTATTTTAGGTCAGAATGTGGATGGCATGAGAGTGAAACCAGATTTAGACCCAGTAGCCTCACTTCATGAAGATGAATTTAATGATGCAAACAAGGAGCAGTTTCTGGCACCGTTCACATTTATTGCAGTAAACAGTGGAGTTGCAGTGAGTAATAGTTTTATAATAGAAATTATTTTACATTCCATGAATTTTTCATAGGGCAAAGCAAGGACGTAGAACATGTCACAGCACAAATACAATACTTGTTTCTAATACAAATATAAATTAAATAGTTATGACAGTAATTTACAGTCAACTACAGTATTGAAAAAAATAATTATGCATAAAACATACCTACTACTGCTTATATGTGTTTATAATAACTGAGTATTTTTGGCTGAGGTAAATTCTTCTGTGGTGTAAAAGGAGTGAGATATGAGATTCTCTTTTGGTGCTGGCTAAAACTTCTTTATACTTTTTATAGTGAGTGGTAGATTATTGAATAGCTTTATTCCAGTACAATAAACTCCTTTTTGATACTTACTGAGTTTAGTGTTTGTCACAAGAAGGTTATATCTGTATCTTGTACTTATATTGTGGTTGTCTGAGTTTATTTGAGAATCTTCTATGTCATCCAGAATAAATGTTAATGAGAGCAAGAATTCACTGGCTAGTAGAAGAATATTAAATTTCATAAATAATTTCATACATGAGGCTCTCATTTCAGTCCCTGTCATTTTTCTAATGATTTTGTTTCAATTGTAAAATATTTTTTTTGCTGTCTGTTGGGTTTCCCCATAAAATAATTCCATATGACATGATCAAGTGGATGTAAGCAAAGTAGACTAATTTTAAAGTTTCTGTTTTCGTGGGTGATGTGACAGTCCTCATAGTAAAGAATGCTCACCTTAGTTAACCAACAAGTGGGCATTACCCTCTGTTACAACACGTGTTAATTTATTACTCATTCACAAAAGCACTCAATTATGCAGGCATTAAGCTTTGTTTGATACCACCAGGAAAAATCTTGGAATGGCATTAAAATCAAGGAAGAGCTGAAGGCTGAAGTAACTGCTGAAGAACGTGAAGAGAGTACTGATAGGTAAGTGGCACGTACGACGTTATTTTGAGAAGGAAACTTGTTACGCAGCTTAGCTAAAGCCGTATGAGATTTAAGATGCTCATGGCAGTGAAAATTTCAGCGTTGACCTTATGGATTGTAACACCATTTTTTATCCTTCTCCTTCCAAAATAAAATGGGCCATGACTGAAGACAAAGTGTCCAGGGACCCATGTTTTCACAGACTGTTTAATTGTTTTGTGCATAGAACATGCTCCTAAAGTGGTGTCATTTGTTTCAGAAACACCCTGTATAGCCATTTTAGTTGATATGAATCATTGTGTAACAGAACGTCTGGATATCGTATTTTTCTCATAATCTGTAATTTGTTGTTGCTGCTAGTAACTTTTAATAAAAGGCGTTAAGTTTCTGTAAGTTCTAAGATCATTGTGTTATAATCAAATATACTTACTCAGGAATTGAAAAAATTCTTTCAAATTGTTCGTTCATTGTGTATTTTAGTGAACATCACTTCGGCAGACAAGAATGTGCCACTGACATTGATAACCTCGTAGACGTTGGATGTGCAGAGAACATTAGTTCAAAAATGCTTGCTCACTCTCAGGAGAAAAATAATTGTGACTCTCATCTTGAAGTATTTTCTGTGGGGGAAGACCCTTACAAATGTGATGTCTGTAATAAAGTCTTCACGCAGAAAGTTGATTTGAAAGCCCACTGTCGTTTGCACAAGGCGGAGAAACCTTACAAATGTGATTTGTGTGGTAAGAAGTTTACGACCAGTTTGAGTCTAAAGCGTCACTGCCGTGCACATGCTGAAGACAAGCCACATAAGTGTGACATTTGTAGCGAAGCATTTTCTGTGAGCGCTGCTCTCAGGATTCATTCTCTGAGTCATATAGGAGTAAAGACACACAAATGTGACATATGCCTTAGGGAGTTTACGAGAAATGAGATATTAAAAAAGCATTATATCACCCATACGGGTGAGAAACCATATAAATGTCATGTTTGTGGCAAAGATTTCTCTCAGAGTGCAAATTTACAGAGACATCAACGCATACATAGCGGTGAGAAACCGTATAAATGTGATTTGTGTAAGAAGGAGTTTTCTAGAAGTGAGCACTTAAAATCACATAATGAAACCCATGTGTGACTGAACTTATCTCTTGTTTGACAATTCTAATTGTGCTTCTTGCTATATTTAGAAAGTAAGTTTGCATGTCAAATGATAAACATTATACAAGTAAATAATTTAAAATTCAATATCTCTTTACTTAAATTATTTTCTTGTGAACATTTTGGAAGCGTTTTCTGGTGTCTGTATACAGAAGATGTATATTGTTTTGGAGGCTTTCTGCGTTCCCGTTTTTGTTAATAGGGGGAACGCATTGTGGGCTGGGCTGGTCGTGTCCATCCGCCTGTCCAATCGATTCAACTCGAGAGCCACCGATTGGATTTGGATTAAATTTGACGTGGAGGCTGTGCTGTTGTGCACGACCTCAGAATTGTACTTTTATATTTCCTGTGAGCTATGGTAACAATATGGCAGATGAGGAAAATCGTGAGGTTTCAAAGAAACCATTAGCTTATATGTATTCCAGTATGGATTACAATTTTTGAGCTTGTTATATGAATGAATGGCAGATGTAGTATTGTATTATTATCGCAAATACAGATTTTTACTTTCCCTTCAAAATTGAGCCCATACTCCCATAACCATAGTCTACCTTATACCTTCTTTCACCCTCAACTTTATTATGAGTCGTATTCAGAAGTCGTGGGATTATGTTATGGAATGTTTGCCCGTTCGTAACACCTGTTCACGTTCAAATTTTAATGTTTACTTTATACCCTATACTGGGTGGTGTAAAATAAATTATATTTAAAAATGGTTTTAAAAGTATTTTTCCCCCCTGTTCATATTTTATTCATGAAGTGTTGGCGCTGTAGTTGACAGAACGGGAGGTGGCGCCGTGAGACGCATTGTTACTAGCTGTTTTTGATAAAAGTGATTGAGCTATACATAAAATCGTGTTTTTAACATTTTAAATGATTATTTTTCCATGTAATATATCAACCAATGTAAATAAATACTTCTGTAGGCACATTTAGGTATGTTTGACACAACTTACATGAATTTTATTTAAATACGGAGAGTTGTTTAATTATCAAAATTTTTGTGCAACCCGAAACATGAAAAACCCCCGGCTGTTTATTTGCTTTGCTGCGCGTCTTCTGTAACAGTCGTAGTACTTTGGTGTCCATTGCCACGAGTTTCTCTCGGGATCAAACTTAAGGATATGACGCGATGCATTTCGGCACTTATCCAGACACAGTATGTATATGAACTCGGAAATTACATTTTGACCAAGCTTTTATTGTCGTGAATTATGTATTAATATTTAATGAGTAAAATGTTAATGCGTATTTGGAAATGTTTTATATCGGAAAGAGCGTGTGATGGTATTAAAAATTAAGGAAGAGTTGAGAGATGAAACGATGATGTAGAATCAAGAAGGACGTGTGTGCAGGTATGTTTGAGTGATGTATGTTTTGGTGCATTGTGACTTTTTATTATCAGACAATTAGAAATATAAAAACGATATTGTTTATGTTGAATGCCTATAATAATTGGTGCTAATTGATCAAGTTAAGGATGAAATTAGGTCATTTGGCATCCATAGAAGAGGTGAAAAATACATTTTGGTTGAAAATCTTGAGGGAAAGAGATAATTTGGAAGAAGTAATTGTAGATGGAGTATAATATTAAAATAGATATTGGTGCAGTGGATTGGAGGGTGTTGACTGGATTTGTGTGTGTTATGATAGGGGCCGTTGGGCTTCGGTAATGAACAACGAGTAACATTATCGTCTTGTCGGCAGGAAGTTATTTCTTAGCTGCTCGGCCATGAGATCACAGCCTGAAGGAACAGGTCAGTGAGTGAACTGGTGTATCACATTTTCCAGGTTTGGTGTCCCCTGGCCACGTCTCTATCCCCTCCAGCAGCTGTCGACTTTCACCAGCCAATGGCGAGTCTCGTGTTGTCTTCAGACGTTGGTATTATACGTGCTTAGGCTGACAGAAAGTGGGTCGTACCCATAGAGTGAGGTTATAGTGAAGGTTTGTGTGTGATTCATGGAGTCGAGAACAAACGAGAGGCGATCCGCGCAACAGAGCAGTCATGACTACGGTAAGAAAGTCAGCCAGTCTGTAATTTGAATTTGAAGAAATGTACGGTAATATGAAGTCCAGTTTTGAAATTAATGAGTAACTTAGGTTGAATATCTGTTTTTTATGGTGACGGAAATGCATTTGACGTAACATTGTTCTTTAATTTGTTTCTTACTGTTGTTTTCCGAAGAAAAAAAATGTTTCATCTAAAAGTTTGTTTTCAGCGAATGTGTTTAAATTTTCATCAGGTCGTTAGTGCTTTCTCTCTCTTTTTTTTTTAAAAAAAAGATGGATTTTGTTAACATATTTTAGTGAAATTACCCCCATTCTCAAATTTAATTAAAATGCTTCTTTTCGGTTTTCAAATTAAAACACGCGAATTGACGGATTGTCGTTCAATTTGTTGCGCTTGGAGCTGCAGAAAGATTGTAATTGTGTAAAATACGTAATGCGCCAGGCGAATGTCAGCTACTGACCCCCCGCACTTCATCAAACGTTACAGCCTCCCCTTCCCCCAGAGGTGTGGCCAATGGTAGTCGCCGGAATGTTTCTCCAAGGTCGACGATATTGGTATTTCTGAAGGACGCCGAGCCCCGTCGGCTTAGAGCACCCGTTAGATCCAGACACAATTCCATTTATCCACTTACTCGAAACTGTCGTGAAATTTTTGACAGCGATGTCGTATTTATGAAACAGCACACTTGGTATTTGTTGACTGGTTTAAAAGCAAGTCATCTGTTATGGTTGTCCCTTCAAAGCCCAATGGTAAATATATGTACCCCCTGGTTTAAGTCTACATTATCTCCACAGTGTGTTTATTTCTCACAATAAACAGCCATTATTTCGTAAAACAGCGTTAACCAGTCGATCTTTGTAATGGTGAAGAGTTGTGTTTTCTTCGCGGTACGGTCTGGATTCGTAAATATTATGAAGACGAGCTTCGGCTTCAAAGGGTTAACCAGTTGATCTTTGTAATGGTGAAGTGTTGTGTTTTCTTCGCGGTACGGACTGAATCTTTATTATGTAGATGAGCCTCGAATCGAATGCAGTAAGACGCTGTACAACTCCTCTCCTGGCTCCACTTCCAAGTGTCCTACCTTTTGAATGTACCGTTAACAGAAGAACGAAGGGGCGCCAACTGGGAACGTTCATAGACGAAAATTTATTTATATTTTTCCCCTTGAACGTAGTTTCTCTCTCTTATTCATTTGCTTGTTTCTTAGCGTATTTTGTGATGCAGTATCAACTCTTGAATTATTTAAGGTAGGACGCTTATGAATAATGACGTCAGAACCTCAAATTTCTGAATTAAATTTGAGTCGGAAGAAGGCACGGGGAAGGAATTATCCGGTATTTCCAAGGGAACGGAGACAAAAGAACCTCAGGTTGGTTGATCCATGCCCGGATTCGTACGGAGGGTCGTTCTCGTTCTGCTACCCCGTTCGATTCTTGTATAAAGTTACATTCTAACGTTACGGGCCTGCAACGGTATTTCGATAATGTTGGCTGAACTGCACATACAGAGGCAGGCAGGGAATCCCACTCGTCTACCCACACTTTGTGGTGACCTACCCCTTATTAGGTTGGGATGAGCATTTCCGCCTTAATCCATCACAACAGACTGAAAGTTGTTATTAAGAGGCGTGTAGTGTGGGTTGCCTGCTTCAGTGTTACTGAGTTGGTTATCACGTTGGTATTTTACTTTTTACACAAAATATTATACTGTACGAGCCTGGACAAAATACATGATGCGATTTTGAATATTTTAGTTGCCTTGTATAATTTATCTATGTTCTCCGAAGTCTTTGTGATATAATAAGATATCGCAGTATGATGAAAACCAGTCACCTGAAGACAGAAGTAGAGCCAGCTTCCGAAACGTCCTTTTCAATATATCACAATAGCCACTGTACAGATACTTATTAGTATAATCTGTAGACAATTTGGACTTTTGAGTTAAATTACACGTGAATGAAGAGTATACACAGGCCAAAATATATTTTACACAATTTTTAATTATTTGAGTACATCGAAAAACATTTCTCAAAGGTTCTAGGCACTAATGAGATATATCTAATATTTTATGTTGTCCACGAAACATTTCCATTTATAAAATGCTCTGCGCTTGTCCAGTTTTCCTTCCCCTCACCCTCCAACCGAAACCTGACTTAGAAATCAGACTGCAATTACTAAATAAGAACACGTCTCAAACAGTGCGACAGCAATCACTTAACGGGAAAAAGTAACACGTCAAGGCCGATCTAACGGAATCAGAGTTAAGAAATCTTCGCCACAATTACGTAAATATATTTCAAGTTAACTTGTCTGTTACATAATATTTTATATTATTAACCCTTTGAAGCCCGAAGTTCGTGTAAATATTATTTAAGAATTCAGTCCGTACCGCGAAGAAAACACAGCTCTTCACCATTACAAAGCTCAACGGGTTAATCCTGTTTAAGGAAATTATCGCAATTTACGAAACCCATATTTAGCTACTGCACTAAGCCCGGAAGGAGAAAAGTGGAATTTCTGTGGGTGCGCAGGACACACGATTCGCGTGTCCAGTCACCTGTTACCACTGGGACGAGTGAAAGTCTCACTCCACATTTCGGCTGTGGAAACTCGCCTCGAGAATGCAGTGTGAGAATTTCGACAATAGAAGCAAAGCTTCGACAAAGGAACAGTCATTACCGGAACATCTGCCTTGTTTTTTTCTCATTTTCTCCCGTTACTCTAGCATCCGATACTTCCTCGAACAGTAAAGTTGCCTTTGAGGGCGTATGGGGGGCGTGGAATATTGCTTCACACTTTTAGACCTCGACACTATTAACCCCGTTTGGAATGAAGATCCGACCTGGACGTGGCGGATAACAGAAGACGTTTGCTTGTTCCCGAAATCGAATCCCACCACTAATTAGCGCAGAAGACGAAAGAGGTGTAGAGGAGAGAAAATGAAATGAGTGTGCCATCTGTCCGGCCTTCATCTTGAAATGTTTTAAGATGTCGGATGACTTGTCCTTAACGATCAGCGTGGCACTCATCCTAAAAGGGCAAGTCAGCTTTTTAAAGGCGTCGCGTGTGACTCAGGATGGGCTCAGTGCGGCCAACGTTGAAGCGCGAAGGTGGTGTTGGTGGGTGAAATTTTAATTCCATACGATGATCCTGAAAAAAAAAAACGCAAAAATATTTATGGAAAGCGTGGAATGTTATAGTTCGGGTTTTTTTTATATGAAGACCAAACTCAGTGGTATTCTGGGTTGTTATACTATATTTTAGAAGTTTGCCAAACATTTCGGAGGAGCATGCTGGTTCCATCTTCAACCGTGAATGGGACTGCAAGGTAAGATCACATTCTGAGCCACAGCTTCGAGCTGCTACTACTTCACCCGATTTCGGACTTCGCGTGAAGTCGTTTGTCTGCGAGGAAATGTCTCGTTGTGTTTCAGATGATGTTGGTACTACTGCTGGCCCCCCTAATGCAGGCGGGCTACGTGCCCCCAGGACCCCTCTACAGGTGTCCCGTGAAGCCCTTATTGCTGTTTCCCTGTGAATGCGAGGCCGGGGGTGACAGCGGACTGATAATTCGCTGTGAGAACTCCAATTTGGCGTCTCTGTCAGTTGGGGTCACAAATTTGGCAGCATTTGACACTCCGGTGGAACTCCTCACGTTCTCGAAGTGCCACATCAGTTAGTAAACTCCTACATATTCCTCGCTCCCTCTTTGTGTGTTCAACTCAGGCCACGGCCGGACTTTATCATTGGATTCTCGTGGTCATTTTGGCATCGTCTTTCAAGGATTTAACTTGAGTGGGTTTTTAAAATCTCGGTCTGGATCGCATTTCTTCAAATGCAACGATACAACTACGCGAGTGTTTTTTTGGCTGTGTACTAAATGGAATCCCCCCGCGGTACGTGTAAGGGTCTCCCGAACACACGAGGAGGCGTTTGCTTTCCGTTGTACATCTGAACTGATGTTTGGCTTGCAAAATAATAGTCTTCGTCATGTCCATAGGGCGTCTGTACGGTAGCATGTTGTACCCGCTTCGGGTACGAGTTCTGCGGATAGAGGACACGCCCCTGCAGCACATCGAAGAATATAGTTTCTTGGGTGTGAACAGAACTCTTCAGGAACTCCACATTGTGCGCTCTGAGCTCCAGGAGTTTCCCACTTTGGCATTTCAGGCACGTTCCAAAACAAAACAAAAACGTGATCAAAGCATTGACGCTACGTAAAAGAAATTGATCGACCTGTCGTTTTATTCAGGTGCTGGGTAACGTGACGACGCTCAGAATCGACGGTCACCAATTCCGAACACTTGCCGGAGACGCTTTCAGTTCCGGGCTTCTACCTTCTCGTCTCGAGAGGCTGCATATCACTAATGGGTTGCTGTCCGAACTTCCTCCAGATGCCTTCCAGGCACTGCGTAAACTTAAGACGCTAGATCTCCATGGCAACGAACTGAAAGAGTTGCGTCGAAACCAGTTCAAGGGACTCCGGGACACGGAAGCCCTTGACCTCTCCCACAACAACCTGACGAAGGTCGACTCGTCACATCTGGCGGATCTTAACAAGATGTCCTGGTGTAACCTCTCGCACAACGCAATACCGGAGCTCACCAGGTAAGGGGGAGTATCTGCAGTCATTCTGTGAAGAATGAGAGTGAAAATCTACGTCTGCCTCTCGCCACTTCATGACGACTTTTGGCTGAATGAGGTAAATCTTCAGGCAGTCGGACCTCTGCTGCTCTAAGGGAAGTAAGACGTTGCCACGTGTTTCAGAGGGATGTTCGCGCGGAACACGGTGCTCCGCGTCCTTCACATGGACCATAACCGTTTGCGTCGTCTGGACACGAACTCGTTCCGTGGAATGAGATTCATTCGTCGGTTGTACTTCAGCGACAATCAGATCGCGGATGTCGGTAGAGGAACGTTTGGATCTGTGACGCGAGTCGGCACGGTTGATCTCGCGAGGAATTTCATCAAGAAGATCGACTTCCAGATGTTCCACCAGCTGCAGTACGTCGAGGTACCCCACTCTGTTCTCCTAGTCCTGCACGTCACATCTTACGTACCTTTGACTTTCGTGCTGAAAGTAATTTTTATACCCGCTGTGTTGCAGCTGATCGACGTATCCGAGAACCTGGTGACGGAGGTTCACAAACTCGCCTTCAAGGACCTGTACCTGGTGCGCATTAATCTCTCCCACAACGCAATCGAAAAGATCGAAGCCGGCGCTTTCGAGAACTGCGCCAACGTCACTTTCCTCGACCTCTCTCACAACAAGCTTCAGAACATCTCACGCACCGCTTTCGACGCCAACACGTACGCCACGGAGCTCGACGTTTCTTACAACCAACTGACGGATCTGTCACAGGTACGCGGACGTTTCCCCGTTCTCAGCCAATTTCCAGGTCGTGGTACGCAATCATCTTTGCTTACGACTTGGTTTTAAGATGTTAATGCTTTTTTCTTTTTTTCTTTTTCTTCCTTTTTCCTTTTCCTTTCTTTTCTCTTTTCTTTTTGTCTTTTTCTTTTTTCTTTTTCTTTCTTTCTTTCTTTCTTTTTCTTTTTCATTTCCTTTTTCTTTTCTTTTTGTTTTCTTTCTTTCTTTTCTTTCTTTTTTCTTTTCTTTTTGTCTTTTTCTTTCTTTCTTTTTTTTTTCTTTTTCATTTTCTTTCTTTTCCTTTTCCTTTTGTCTTTTTTCTTCCTTTTTCCTTTTCCTTTCTTTTCTCTTTTCTCTTTGTCTTTTTCCTTTCTTTTTTCCTTTTCCTTTTCCTTTTCTTTTTGTCTTTTTGTCTTTCTTTTCCTTTTCTTTCTTTTTCTTTTCTTTTTTGTCTTTTTCTTTCTTTTCCTTTTCTTTCTTTTTCTGTCTTTTTCCTTTTCTTTTCTTTTTTCATTCATTTTATTTCTTTTTTCTTTTCTCCCTTTTTTTACAATTCGCGTAAGTCTCTCCCAATGTTCATTACTACGACGCCCTACCTCACGATTTTGCGTTCCGATATCAGGTGTTGTTACTATATTTTGCTACAGAGCTACTCAAAATGTGCGCCGGCCTAACTAAAAGCGTCGCATTTAATTGCCACCAGGTGCCGCTGCACAACATGACGGGACTGAAGATTCTTAACGCCAGCCACAACGCGATAGAGAAAGTTCCCAGGAACACGTTCCCGAAACTGTACGAGCTTCACACGGTGGACCTGAGCTACAACAGGATCCGCGAAGTCTGGAACTCGGTGTTCCAGACCCTGTTCAGCCTGCGGTTCCTGAACATGAGCCACAACGCTCTGAACTCCGTCAAGGGCTCGACATTCGGAGCCCTTCACACTCTACTGGACCTGGATCTCAGCCACAACGAACTATCGGAAGTGAACAACGCCGCCCTGGCTCGGTGCGCCTCTCTCCGCGTCCTCACCCTGCGCAACAATTCACTAACGCAAATATTCCAACTTCCCATCTCTCTCGGCCACCTGGATCTCTCCAACAACTCCATTTCGCATATCCCGCCATTAGAGACGTGGCCCACTATGAACGCGTTGCTGTCCCTCGACCTGAGTCACAATGCGATCGGAGACTCCCTGGAGCGGGGTGCGTTCTTGAATCTACTGACACTCCAGAAGCTAAACCTGGAGGGAAATGGAATGACGAGAGTGCCTTGGGAAAGTATGAGCGAGTTGTCGACCCTTCAGTTTCTCTACATGCAGGTAAGACGATGTTACAGACGGTTCAACGCGTCTTTATAAATTTAATGATGGCCTCCAGAATTTTTGGAAGCCTGGTGTTCTTTGTCAAAGATCCTGCCATTTTCCTACTGACTGTCTACGTCCGATTGATTTGGAACGCGTATAAGACTCGCTCTTTTACAGCACAACTTATTGACGAAACTGGAACGCGGTGCATTCGGCCGGTTACCTGTGGTCTTCGAGCTGAATTTGGCCCACAACCTGTTGAACAACATCACGAGCAGAGCATTCGAGGGACTTCTGCAACTTCTTACGCTCAACCTCACGGCTAACAACCTTACGACCATCCCCAACGGAGCCTTCCAAGGTGAGACAAATACGAAATTGAGGTACAACTACCATATCTGGCTCTATGAAGGAAAATGAGTTTAATTTTGTGGTTTCAGTAAAATGCCGTGTTCTTGAAATGAAGATTTTTGAAACGACCTGCCTGATTTGTATTAAATTTGGAATGAGGGGCACGCTACAAAAGTTGTGTTAAATTTTGTGTGACGATGGTCGATTTTAACGTCAGCGAAACTTTCCGGAATGGATCATACAAAACCGTGGCATACGATGAAGATCGTATTAAGATATGTAACATTAATCTTAACAATTTTCTTTGATACCGTGTAGAAGAAAATTCGAGAACAAAATAATTTATGTTTTTTGGTAATACTTTTATGTGGCTCTTAGTTTCTAGCGAGATCTGGTCTATTAGCATTAGAATTATAGGCTGTGATAAGATCGATTATGGACAAAAAATCACAAGGACTATATACGGAAAATTGAATTATGTCCTTTCACATTTGTTGTCATAACCTCACTTTCTTTTACCTTGGACATGGCCAACTCTACTCTTAGAACAGAGAAGTGGTTTTGTAACTCGCCCGGATTATTGCTGAAGGGAATACAAAATGGCGTATGGAAGGAAATCAGAACATTTCACCCAGTTTTTTCGCTCCGCTACTCCAAGGCTAACATCTCGGTGGAATGCGAGGCCATCCATTCTCTTGCCTAATGTCAGATGTCAAGTGGACGTGCGCTTTAAAACTGTATCAGCCATTTTTATTTATTATTTGTCGTATTTCGTCGTATTATCAAATCACTCGATTGTTCTTCGTGACTTTCATTATTTCCCCAGATAAAGTTGGTACCATTGGAGATGTTGGCATGGCTGTATCTGTTCAGTGTCAACATGTTGCATCTCCAAAAATATTTAACCGATTTTATGTGAAACATTTAACAAAATACAGTGAAATATATTTTGCCTTTATTATAATTTATCAACGGCAGGAAACTGTATTGTTCTAGCCAGCGTAATATCTCTGCTGTCTACCAACTTTTTTTTTTGTACAGCCGATCTTTATCTGCAGCAGATTAAAATAAAAAATATGAATGAACGCTCGCCAGGAAGTATGTTTGACCACACATAAGTCTATTTCATAAGAATTACGATTATATTTATAGTTGGTTGTCGTGGGAATGCAAACTCAGAAAGGACGTGTCTGTCCTGTTTTTTTTTTACAGGTTTGGTATCGCTGCGTACGCTTGATCTGTCGCACAACCTGTTGGAGAAATTGGACAACAAGACGCACGGTCTTCTTGACGACTGCCTGTCATTAGAAAGAGTACGAAAAACATACTGCCATATCATAGCATGTTACACCCCGAGTCGGTTTAAGCCATTTAGAGGTTCATCTACATTCAGAGATATTTTTTTTTTTTTGTAATTAATATAAAAAAATTCATTTCTCAATTTCCAACTCTTATAAAAAAAATCTTTTTTCCCTTCTGGCGTCTGCATTCAGACTGGCTCTGGGGCCCACCCAGCCTCGTATCCAATGGGTACTGGGCTGACAACCCCCACCTAATGCCGAGGTTAACAATGAGTCGGAGCTATATGCTCTCCCCCCCCAAGTGCCTGCATGGCGTATAGTGAGACACCTTTTGTAAAATTAACAAAGTATAGGGTATTTATTATTTTAAGCGTTAATTTCAAGAATGTGTGTCCTGCGATTTAAATTGTACGCTATCATGCCTTGCCTCTCGTATTTGTTGAATATTTAACACAATTAATGCTCTAAGTCTTTCATTATGAGTGTGTCTGTCCGTCAGGTGAATCTGAGCCACAACAAGATTTCATTTGTCACTCGTCAGACCTTCCCTAGCTCGCCCTGGGTTCCGTATAGGCTGCGAGAAGTTGATCTCAGCTACAACGCGATGCCGGTTCTGACGTACGACATCACGGTGGGTACCAGGCGTATGGAGGTGCTTAATGTAAGCCACAACATCCTCAACGAGATCCGCCACAGTGAGTACACGTTAAATAAGTTTCAATGCATCTGACTGAACTATAACGCGGTTTGACTTCGGGAACCAGCGGATATTTTTCCATCGAGTAGACAAGAAACAGCGGAGCGACTACAATTGAGCTGTCTTCTCCTACAGACGTTCTTGGCAACCTGACGTC
Source organism: Zootermopsis nevadensis (assembly GCF_977971745.1). Taxonomy (NCBI): domain Eukaryota; kingdom Metazoa; phylum Arthropoda; class Insecta; order Blattodea; family Termopsidae; genus Zootermopsis; species Zootermopsis nevadensis. The sequence goes on along the minus strand of NW_028259153.1, from coordinate 21,550,260 downwards.
CGTGCGGGTTCTCGACCTGTCACACAATGAGCTGACTGCTGTCACACGCCTGCCTCGTAACCTCACGAACCTCTACGCGCAACACAATCTGTTGACCGTGCTGCCTCTGACGGAGCTTTTGTCACTTAAACCACAGCTCAGAGTCGTTGATGTGCGAGCCAACAGATTGCAGCACTTTCACCATGAACTGATGCCTCTTGTAGAGAATGGGACGCACGTCTTGTATTCAGGTAACGTACCAATTACTTGTGACGTAGCGAGGGTGTTTTTGTTATTCGGATGAATTAATGGACCCGTTTCTATCCACAGAGCTTTAGAATGTGAAACAGATGATTTGTGGCGAAGAACATTTACTTAACTGCAAGATGACCCTTGTGTAGGAAACCCATTGAGCTGCGACTGTGAGGTTCGGCCACTGCGGCAGTGGTTGGCGTCCCAGGTGGCACCAGATCCTGAATGGGGAGCACTGCAGTGTTCTGCACCCCAGTTCCTGGAGGGAAAACCCCTCGTCATGGTTCCAGAGGACAGGATGACTTGCGACGCTGGGCGAGATGGTCCTCGCTTCGAGATCAATCCTGATGTCAAATTTCGTGACGTCCAAAGGTGAGTGAGGGCGTCAGTAAGCCTGGAAAGACTTTGATCTCTTTTTTGCAATTTTTTTTTGCGTAATTCCCGAAATTCTGGCGTCACTTACACTTCGTAGCGTCATATAAGAACTACGCTGCCCTCAAATTTCATCTCCTTCCTGACACATCGTCCACGAATTTCGCTCGATGCTCAGAATAAAATAAAGAGTAATTGAATTCTGCTTCTGCCGTCTACAGGACGGGTGATGGAGTGTCCATCACGTGGTTTGTGTCAACACGCAGTGATGTTGCTGACTTCCGCCTGGTGGCGCGCGAAGCAGAGCGCGTGGTTCTGGAGCTCGATCTGCCTTACAGTGCACGCAGTCACGTGGTGCAGGGACTTCCCTCAAGCCTGCACATTGAGTTGTGTCTTCTGGCACGAGATAGCGCTGGCAACGTGCGACACTGGCGCGCCAGTCAGTGCATTGATCTCCCGCCTAGTGGCAGCTACTCGCACGCCAGTGCGCATTTCACTTCCGTCATTTGTTACGTGATTATTTTTGTCTCATTGCATCCCATCATCAGGCAGTAATCATCAAATTGTTGTGCTGTGTACATGATGTATATATCAAAACTTGGTTTTGTACATAAAGAAATTTTATAATTGGTTATTAAAAATCTTATTTAATTTTAAGCCAATTTGGCCATTTATAAATATGTATCGCCACAAATCAAGATACGTGACATGCTGCTTACCTATGCGATGATGCTTCAGAGTTCAATTTTGATCGAATTCTGGCAACAATGGTATGCACGCCACTGGTCCTTATATAATCTGACGATCGTTGTACCGGTGTTTGCACGCCACTGTTTTATTAGGTCATGCTGTTAAGTGTTTCATGCCCGTATGCACGCCACTGGTTCTTATATAATCTGACGATCGTTGTACCGGTGTTTGTACGCCACTGTTTTATTAGGTCATGCTGTTAAGTGTTCTATGCCCGTATGCACGCCACTGGGCCTTATATAATCTGACGATCGTTGTACCGGTGTTTGCACGCCACTGTTTTATTAGGTCATGCTGTTCAGTGTTCACTGTTACGTCAGAACATTTTTACGGAATTGTCGCGGGAGAGTGTGCACGCCACTGATCTGTCAAGGTACAGTGTGTTTCGATTAAAACACAACTCTTGACAGTCACAGAACGACGAAACCAGTGGCAATATTGAATTCTTGCAGTCTTATATCACTTTTGCAGTCGATGTACTGTCAGAAATATGTTAATGTCAGCTGTTTTATCGCTCGATCAGTATTAATCACAGGCACTTTCTTTGCCCCGAAATTTTGTTACCAGTTGGTACATTGTTGTCTTATTCGGTACTTGTCAGTAAATGTTTCACGAGCAGTAAGAAGCGAGTTCGATTGTGAACTTACATTATTGCCGTGAATACGCCATGTTCACACCTGCACAGATTTTGCGCAACTGAATTAAACAGCGGCCTAGTAACAAGAGTGACCTTTATTAGTGTCACGGGAAAGGTTAAGAGAGAGTCTATTACACGGGAGTGTATTGTGTTTTAAATTACATGCCCTGTATATATTTCAGCGCTACGTTAGTGCGTGGTTGACGTTTTTCCAGATGAGTATGGATGTTGGACTCCTAATGATCACCGCTCCAGCAGGCTAATGTAAGGTGATTATTAACGAAACAATCAGCATGTCACGAGCCTGGGAACTGCCCTCTTACGGGACTACACGAAAATGCACACGCGTAATTAGATCCATTATGGCCAACATGTGCTTCCTTGTGAACACAGTTAGTGTAACACGTCACAGTTGGCGAGTCAAACCGTCTCGTGGGTGACAGAATGTTTTTGTTTTATTACCAACATCAAAGACGGTAATTCTACGCGATCCGAAATCACCCCAACGTCATCTAACACTTTCGAAAACTATTTTGTTAATTTTAATATAATCTGACTTGAATCCTGTTTTACGCTATTGAGTTTAGCCATCGTCCAGTAACAATGAAATACCTGTCGTAGAAATTGTGTAACCAAGGTCGCATTTAGCTCTGTAACTAAGGACTGAACAATATGAATGTTTGGCGAGACATTTGTGACATACTTTTTCCTTTCATGAGGTGGAAAACTGGGCTTATGAGATTACAATGCTGTGTATTTATTTTAACATTTCAAGTTTTGAACCAGTTGATCGATTTTCACGAAATAAGATATGAAGTTTGCAACACTGGAAACTACTATAATTTCTGTTTGTAATTTTACTTCATTACGTAGCTTTTACAACATGGCGGACGAACTTATTACTCCAACACTAATTAGGTTTAGGGTAACAGATATTCAAAAAATATGAAGGTAGTATTGCGAACGGAATTCTTCTTTGACATTGCTATCGAGGCCTAGTGGAATATATGAAGACAGATGCGTCCCACAAAGTACATAAATGATGACGGTGAGAAATTTTTGCGTTTGTATCAAATTTAACGTAGACAGAATTAACCTCTTCTAAAAAGAAAATTGCATATTTATAGCCGCAAGCAGGCATTTATACTAAACCATACGTTTCATTGTTGGATTATAAACTTTAAATTACCGGAATGTAGTTTGAATTTTTGTCCGGGATTCTTTTCATATCACATTGTTGCCGAAGCTAGTCTGAGTAATATGTACAAAAATTCAGTTCTTACCTCAAAGAAAATAAAACACCGCTAAAGTTGGACTTTGCTAAGAGACACACTCGCGGTTAAATAACTCTCGCTCACCGTGTGGTTGCAAACATGTCAGTTGCCTGCTAACAGAGCGTTATATTTAACCGAGCAATCCAGTACGTCTGGGGAAGTTGAGGACAAAACAGGTTTAAGTGACAATGACCGACATTCTGTGAAATGTTGCATAATGCAACGCGAGAGAAAACACAACGTGGGTTCGATTTATGCTATTTAATGATGCTGTATCGAGTACTGAGGTTATTAGTGCTAATAAATAGTGTGGTGGGATTTTTGGTGTTTCCGATAACCCTGTTCTTATCTTGGATAAATAAAAATCATTGTTGGCTGTGTGTGTGTGTTTCTGTAATAAATTACGATAGTTTATACCGTTTCTGTGAACTTTGTATGGAGGTTATATCGCCATGCGTTACTCGTACATGCGAATTCTGTCAATAAATCACTTCTTTTAGCGAGTTCGTGTAAGATGGCCGACAAGCCAACGTTTGAGATGGGAATAATAATGGAGCTATTCAGTGCGGAATCATGATTATCCGTGACTCTTGTGTGGGTCATATTTCACTAACGGAGAAAGGAGATCAATGGAAACTATTCATCTTGAATTAAAGAATTATTACAGGCAATAAAACTGCACATTCAGAAATTAAATAAGGAGTTTTGTGCAGAACGCATAATTTATATTTTCGTATTGCAAAGACTCGCAGTTTTACCAACCTCAAGCTGTTGACGCCATATTTACGTAACGAACATTTATAATTCGACAATGAAATGAAATTTAACTCGTGAATTAACAGGCTCGTAGATTTTTCATGGGGTTATATGAAATTTGATATTCAGAAAACTAATCTCACGCGTAAAACTTAACTGTGTCCGTTTCAACTGCCATGTTAGCGACTCTTAAATTTTTCATACTGACTGCGTAAAAAAATGTATGTGTATCGTTTGATAGTAAATTTTATTTTGATTGCCGTGTTGATTACATTCTCATGCAATAGAACCGTTCGGGTATATTCGTTCTTCTACGTGCAAATTCGTCTCTTTACATTGTCTTATTATTTTATACGATACTTTAATTACGTAAACTCTTTGTGTCCTGGAATAATTTTGTGGCTGCTAAACGTATAATAGGCTAAAAATCACAGAATATTGATTTCTGATTTATTCTGTATGTAACTTTCGTACCGAATCAGGCGGAGGTCAAATTGCCTCGCTAATTACATCTGTAATTTGCATTCAAAAATGTCTGTTGTTCAGGAGGTCTTCGCTTCGAGTTCACATAGTGACTGGGGTCGTAAGGTCGTGTGGATTTGTAGGTAGGCATTGATGTTTCGGAGTAAGATACCGCCTCCATCTTCAGGGACACATATTCTCCTGGATGTCTGTCGGTAAATAGGGTGTTGTGAGCACCAACCAGGGCATGGTGTTAACAGAGTTGTGCCGCTGTTGCATCGAGCACGATCGGTGTTTACCTGCGTCGCTTTGGAGGGGAGATGCAGTCAGGCAGGTAGGGACTGGCTGGTGTCTTGTCGACAGTCAGTCGCTTGTTGTGAGTGCGTGTACACGTAGCTATGGGACCGGGTGTTGTGCTCGCCATTACGCTCTGGATATCGGCGGTTAGCACCCACGGCAAGGGTGAGTATCAGCCAGAAATCTGTCACAATGCACGAAACGTCGACTGTGACTTGGTATTTATCAGATTCGAAATGGCGTGTGTGTGTGTGTGTGGGCCTGCGCGTAACTTGTGCGTGAATTTGCTGTAGGAACAGTCGATTCCCGTTGTTTCATTTTGGTTAAAACTGGTTATTTGCTCTGTCTTCTTCAGTCTTAATTATTATTACTATTAACCATTTTATAAGGTATGTACTCCCATGTACCCGAGACAGACCTTGTCCCTAAGGTATTTCCGAGATACATTTTGTTTTTAATATGTATTACATGTATTATATAGTTTTATTGTGAGAGATGACTATATATTTTACGACAACGTCTTTCGAATGATGTATGAAGATACCAAAATGGCAGTTTTCTGAAGTTCCCTAATGTCGTCTTCGCCCGGAATGTTGGCCAAATGTTTTCTGAGTGACTTCGAGACAGTTCCAGTTGCTAATATAATTATTGGGATTACTTTCACTTTCAACATCCGCTGTATTTCAAGATTTTCTCTGATTCCTTCTTAATCACATTCCTGTCAGTTGGTATTACTGTATAAATTAAGAGACGAGTTCCATTTTTGTTTCGGATTATAATAACTGGTTTATTATTTGTGATGGTTCTATCTGTTTTGACTTTTGGTTCCACAAAATAGTTATTTGGTTAACCTGACTTGTCTCCACCGCCTTCGGGATGTGTTCATACCAATGTTTCTTTTCTAGCTTTTCCCCAGCTTTCCTGCATAAGTTAAGATGTAACTGAGTACACACACGATCATGTTGTCGTATATATTCCTCTTTAGCCAGCACTGGGAATCCAGACACGACGTGATCTGTCGTTTCATCAAATTGCTGACATAACCTGCGTTTGCTGTCTGTATCTGTTTTTAATTATTTTTTTTTTAGTGTTTAGCTGTTGCCAGGCCTGTAAATTTATTCGCGAGGAAATTAAGAGACAGATAAAATAAATAATAGTTATGTTCTGTTATTAATATTTATATCCAGAATTTTGTGGCCTTTGGTTAAATATTAAACCCTGAGACGGCGTCAGACATTATTCTGTAAATATTACATAATTCACCCTTTTGTGTGATTATCCTAGTGAAGTCAAAGCTCTCGTAAGTCTAATTAACAATTAAGACACTACCGCAAAAGAAAACAACATTCTTTAATTACAAAAATGTCAGTTAATGCTATTAAGGAAATGATTCAGTTTTATCCTACAATTATATGCGGGCAAAAGGTAGATTATTGAAGAATACATTATTTATAGTTTCCAATAAGCTTTATAAGTTTAAAAGTACAACACCTAGATCCTGCGCGAATGTATATTCTTGCTGTAGGAACCTGAGTGACCTTATTCATTTCAATTTGAGGTCATGGATAGATCATCGTCACCTCTAGATCACGACAAAATCAGTTCCAAGGTTTTGAGGTAAATTGTCCTTTAAAATGTCCAAGAACACTTTTTCTTACGCCAATGTCGATCTAACTATTAATCTATGTAACCATCAAGCCACTATTTGTATCTGATTTTGGATCGTCATCGTTCTATCGTCGTTATTGAGTTACGTTCGAATACCTTGAGCAGAAGTTCGTACGTAAAAAGATGTGCTGACTAAACGTCTTTATCGTTGCACACCCACGGCGATAACTTTACCATGAGCTGACTGGTCGTGTCGTATTGAAATTCGAAGGCTTCGTAGAATCGTGACCAACACATTTCCGGTTCAACAATGACTTTCTCTGCTAACAGGCGCTGAAATGAGCTCGACGTTACTATATCTCATTTTCTAAATCCACAAGAGAAACCAGACTTGATAAAATTGTTGTAGTCACGTATATAAGAATTTGTGAAACCATTAAACATTTTAGTAGGCCTGCATTTTAAAGTAATTTTGACGAGCAAACAGAGAAACGAAACTTATTTTACTAATGCTTCGACAGACATTTCCCTGTTTGTCCTAATCTTTGCATTGTCAGGAGTTGGTATGACTTTTGATGGAGGAATATTTAAAGTTACATTCAATTTTCACACTACTGATCGCCCTAAAACTTAATTTCCATTTCTACCGCTCCAAGGAATTGTTACCTGTGTTGTAACTAAAAAGTCTCTGTTACACTGCGAAGTTTTCACTGTGCGCCACATGTAGTAGGTTTGTAGTTCGTATATATATCGTCGGCTTCAAGTTCCGGCTAGTTTTACCACCGCCTATTGGATCGCAGAACCATTCAAATTCTAAGATCTTAACCTGGGTCGATCTAAATTCATCAGACATGCAATTGAAAGGGAACCTTGCAACCTGACGTCGAACCCACGACCTGCCTACCGGAACGACACGTATAAACAAAGATATGTGGTGATACATCTCCTGTCCCGTTACGTTTTCCATGTGTTAAGCGTCCTTTGGGCTCCTGAAGGTCTCTTCCCATGGTTGCTGTTTCTTGGAAAGGTTTTAACCCCCATTTAAAGACAATTGGTCTCAGAATTCTAACCTGGGAAGTGACGCCATGTTTTGTTAGAACTAGTAAGTAAGTAGTAAGTTTCTGTTCTTCACGTAGTACACTTGGAAGACAGATAAGGAGATGGATGGATGACATTAATATGGGTCCTGGGGAAACAACGAGTGAGAATGGATGGTGGATGGATACAAAATTGCTTATGATTGTATCTAAAAGTGTCCTTGATATTGTTTTATGAACTTTCGGATTATATTACGGTAGAGTCGGTTTAATTCGTTTTTTTTTGCTAATCATTCGCGAAAACCAAATAGCTTCACTTCCTGTGTCATGGCCTCCTCTATGTCAGGAAGCAGCCACTTCCGGTGCGATGTCCGATAGCGATGCGCAATTGTTCATGTGCTGCTGACCATTGACCTTTCTTCCAAGAAACCTTCAACAGCCAGTGACAGAGAACACTTTTAAGCTAATGTAGTTATTTTCTGTGGTTAACCATTTAAAGCACAATGGTAACTATATGAACTGCGTGGTTTAACAATGTGTTCTGCCCGCAGAAGTTATTTATGGATTTCGTACGAATCTCGCTGTGAACTGCCATTATTCCTTTGGACAGTTCATCGTTTTCGTGTAGAAACTTCAGTAATCCATTGTTGTCGGTGTAACTGTTTTTTGTTGAAAACAAATTCGTGTCTAGTGGTACGTGGAAACTTTGTTCGGTGAGAGGCGATTTCTACATAATTACGTCCTGGGTTCACATCTCGCTGATGATTAAATGCTATTGTGTGATGTGAATGAGGGCGAGTTTAAAAAGAACTGAGACTGTTTTTGGGGCTCCTATAAAACCGCGTGGGAGCACGAAGCTGTCCAGCGATCTTGTGGCTGTGAGTTTATACAGTCGGTCTGTACAAACCCACGGTGTCCTGTGATTGCATCGAGACTGCAGTGATGAGTCTTTTAGTTACGTGCGTCGGAGCGAGTCAATGTATCGGCTGAATACCACATCGACTGTCCAGCAAAGCCCCTGTTGCGAAATCCTGCTCACCCTGTATTTATTAATATTATGATGGCCAGTGGTATGCGTGGTTGCGGTAAGTTACAAGGTCCTAATGCCCACACGGGGTATTTCACCAGGGCCGCCAACCTCTGAGAAAACAATGACCCTTTCCTCCTGCAACCCACATCGAAGTGTCTGGACTCCGTTTATACGCTAAATGAGGCAGTGGGAGTCTGTGAACCGGATTCAAACCAACGACGCCAAACCTGCTTCGGGTTACTTGATATTTTATGAAATTTGATAGTGGGAAGCTTTACTAAAATTTGTTTACGAGTTAAGACTTCTAAGAGTTCTAACAGTATCGGACAGTTCTGCGCTAATCTTGAGCGCAACTCGGCAAATATTTACAGGACCGAAAAATCTTCCAGCGAAAGTTGTAACGAAAGATAAAACAAGTTTTATTGTTTAATACACTTACGTAAATGTTATTACGGTATGCATTTGTTAACTTGTTTTGATGTGAAGAAGAAATACAAACACTTTTAATTATCCCGATATAAGATTTACATCTGTAATAGACCTTAAATAAACATTATACCAACGAAGTGTTTACTAAAATAAAGAAAAACTTGTCTGCAAGATATGCATACTCCACGCAGGAGTACACATTTCTTTCTTCTCTTGTTAAATACGTAGTTTCATTCTAATGATAGTCTGGTAGAAGTGATAAACTACAATTTTCTGAGCTAGCTACAAGCGATGATGATGATTGTGGTGATGATACGGAGGGCAGACAATGAGCTTCCGTTTTTGATGAAGATGGTGATCTGTGTTCCAGCTCTTGCTAGGGAAATTTAATGCGAAAGTGAAACTGAGAACAGGCCAGTGCTCCCCTCTACACACCGAGAAACAGAAACTCATTCTTATGCAGTAGCTATTAGAAGATGATGACTAGCGGAGATGATACATCAATTTACATAATACAGAGTTGCCAACAGCTCTGCTGAACCGTCAGGCATTGGACACAGACGCTTATGAAGATGCGTGAATTATCCTGTCGCCGACAGGCATGGAAGTTATATTAAAATAAACTAGTCTTCTCCATTTCCTTCCGGAAAAATCACGGAACAGTACCTTAAAATAGTCAACGGTTACTTAATGCACGTCCCTTCCAAACTCAGTATCACAAATTATCGATGCTACAGTCGGTTGGAAATGTTTTGTTGAATAAGTAAAGAATTATTTTATGTGTTACGTCTTATCTTTTATATATTTTTTTGTAATATCTCACATCCCATTCTAGTAGATACACGACAAACGAAAACATTTTATATGAACGCGAGATGAAAAAACAGTCTATTCGAGAAAGATCGTAGTGCCAACTTCTTAAATGTCACGAATGTTGCCACACGTTCAGTTGCGCGAACTTATGAAATCGAAAAAGAAATCCTTCGCCATCGAATATGGGATTTCGAAGTTTTCGTACGTTATCTGTTTAAAAAAAAATATGGAATTCTTGCTGTAGTATTCTTTATAGAAATGGAACGTGAAATGGCTACAGCAAGAAATATTTTGTTTTAATTTGTATCTTCAGTTTATCGTCTCCTGCTATCAGACGTAGGATACGTCACAAATACAAACACCAGATCATTATGAAGACAGAAAAGTCTACAAACATACTAAAAGATCAATAAATGCAATGCATCAAAATGTATAATAGTTTTTAAAATAATATAAAATTGATAAACCTGAAGATGATGTCATAAAACATCGAAACATGTCGTTCAAAAATAAAAGCGCCGAATAATGTAATGTCGTACCACGATAAAGGAGCGCCATAAATATAACATAATATACTTCATATTGTAAATGTTATAATATTTTAACAACATTATTTTAAATAAGTTTGTGTATAGACTGTGAAAAATAAATATACATATTTTGTTTTAATTATATGTGACGATCCACTGCAAATTACATAAAATTTATATGTTATATCAATTAAAACCCGATGTCTAATAAGGTATGATTCTTCGGGATCCTTAAACAGCACTCGAACGGTTAGCAGCGTACATAACAGAGACTAGCAAACAACTCGAACGGATATATCGCGTCACTGCCTTCTTTTGTTCATGGTGTTGGTGGCCTTCGAATCTTCTCCATTCGGCTGTTATTTATATACAATGATTTTACATGACGAAGACTACTGACATCAGTCTTTAGAAACTGCATTACTGCTTTGTTCATTGTGTCCTTAAACACCAGTTGGCTCGTAATTACTTTGCCTTGGAGCACGATACGTTTGTGTGATATTGCATATGCGCTGCTCGACAAAGGAGAGTTGAAAATAACTTAATGAACTTCGTGGTTTATGCTCAGTATCTCATGTAATGAGGAAAAACTGCGGAAATGTGTTTGGGCTGAATATCAAATCAAAAATTCGAACTATTTGCCCCCAATTTGAAGTAATCTGAATTTACCATTCTTTGGAGTTCTTACCATTTTTAATTTTATTGTTACGATGGTATGAAACATGTTTTTTGTTTCGTTGTGTATATTACAGATAGAACGTTCAAATGAGACTCTACAAAAAAATTATTTTTATTATAGATATCAGAAAGGGCGTGTCCCAACAAATTTGCTTTCGGTGCACAAAGTGTATTTGTATACTTTCATAAGATTCTCAGAGTAAACAGCGATTATTTCCTTAAACAGCGTTAACCAGTCGATCTTTGTAACGGTGGAGAGTTGTGTTTTCTTCGCGGTACGGACTGGATTCTTAAATATTATTTAGACGAGCTTAGGCTTCAAAGGGTTAACCAGTTGATCTTCGTAATGGTGAAGAGTTGTGTTTTCTTTGCGGTACGGGCTGGATTCTTAAATATTATTTAGACGAGCTTAGGCTTCAAAGGGTTAACCAGTTGATCTTCGTAATGGTGGAGATTTGTGTTTTCTTCGCGGTACGGGCTGGATTCTTAAATATTATTTAGACGAGCTTAGGCTTCAAAGGGTTAACCAGTTGATCTTCGTAATGGTGAAGAGTTGTGTTTTCTTCGCGGTACGGGCTGGATTCTTAAATATTATTTAGACGAGCGTAGGCTTCAAAGGGTTAACCAGTTGATCTTCGTAATGGTGAAGAGTTGTGTTTTCTTCGCGGTACGGGCTGGATTCTTAAATATTATTTAGACGAGCTTAGGCTTCAAAGGGTTAACCAGTTGATCTTCGTAATGGTGAAGAGTTGTGTTTTCTTTGCGGTACGGGCTGGATTCTTAAATATTATTTAGACGAGCTTAGGCTTCAAAGGGTTAACCAGTTGATCTTCGTAATGGTGGAGATTTGTGTTTTCTTCGCGGTACGGGCTGGATTCTTAAATATTATTTAGACGAGCTTAGGCTTCAAAGGGTTAACCAGTTGATCTTCGTAATGGTGAAGTGAAGTGTTTTCTTCGCGGTACGGACTGAATGACTGAATATTTTTAAGGTGGCCTTTCGACTTCAAAGGGTTAATAAAGGAAGACAAATGACTGAGGAGAAGCGAGAACAGCTGTTTGTCGTCACACTTTCTAATTCACGAATCAGTTCTTTGCTGCCTTATCCGTTTAGACTACCAGTGTTTTATGATTTGAAGTTTTCGCGGCGACAGCTTTTTATGACTGTAAATACAAAAAGTCGTGGTTCTTTCTGAACACTTTCCAAACTCAACGTAAGAAGCTATCCTTGTTGTGGTATATAAAAACAGTCGCCAGAAGACGGCCTCTTCATTAACAATATTAGCATAGCAACGGTTATAACAACACACGGCATAAATAGAATCCCTTAAAGTCCAAAATTCCTTAACATCAGATGTTAACCAAATATCCCAGCTAAGAACCAGAACCTGCGATAAAGTTATGGGTAGTATGTTTGCGCTTAAAAATGAGTAGTTGTCTCGTAACTTATTGAATATCTCTAAATGAACCCACGTCTGTTCTTTGCTCGTGATCTGAATTTGAATATTCCTTCGCAAGAAATTTTTGACTGCAATGGCGAAACAGCTAATTTGTCATGGACATGTGACTTCACTGCCACATTTTACTTAATTTAGTTTGTAAAACATTCTTAAGAAGGTGCGACCGCTTTATGAACCATTACTACCAACTTTGCACGCACTACTTCCACCAAACATTTCACAGCTGACCCATAAACTGCTTTTTTCAAACCGTGTTAACTCAAAACCGTAGCATTCACATGTTTTTACACGGTTTCTTTCTGTCGAGACACAACGATGTCGTGGACCGTGACCGAACACGTAATTGAGGTTACATTTTCCTCGAGACTTTATTTCTCACTTAATCCTCCTCTGTGTCCTTCCAGATACCTGATTGGCCTACCTCATTTTCTCGCACTTACGCGGTGTTCGACAGTTTCCTTTGATAAATGGTAAAGAAGTTAGTGGAAATATAATCTACATGATAGTCAAGATGCCACAAATAAAAATTACCATAAATTCAATTTATTTCCTTTGATTCAGGCCCGAAATTTATAACTTGTGTTGGGCAAGGCCGTGGTCTAGGCAACACGGAGTTTTCCTCCGTGGCATCCCAACAATTACTCCATTCACACTCACACAGAAGAAGGCAATGGCAAACCACTTCTGGATCATCTGCCAAGAACGTATATGAACAGGTCCCAGTCCGAGAAAAAGATGGAAGGATCCTGTTCATATGGACCTGTCGTCAGACAGAACACTAAATAATAATAATAATGATTAAGGCCTGAAATTTTACCTCATCTCTTGAATTGGTAGTCGGAAAAGTCCGAAAGAGACCTAGACGACACTAAAATTTAATAAAGAAAGACGGTGTGAGTTTGTGGACTTGAATAATTTAACTTCGAATGAGATTTAATATGAGGTTTTTATGAAAGTTATAATGAATCTTCGGGATTAATTAATTAAAGTCAGCGTTATGCATTTCTTCCGGGGAGCTTTTTGAAATATTTTCATTCCGCAGTAAGATTCGCGAACCACGGTTTGCCGAAACAGCTGGGCTACACAGAGAATGTATAAAGTCACGCCGGTTCAGAGCCGTGGAGTAAACGCGCGAAGACTATTTAGGAATGACACAATCCGTTGCAACTATTAAAGGTGCATTACAATTTTAGGCCCTGCCCTTTTTTGCGCATAATTTCACGTCTGTCGTGGTGAAAGTGACATCATACAAGAAGTAGCCCGTCTGATTGCTTGCAGATGCCATCAGTTGCCTTCATAGACGTTTACATAACAAGGGACGTCATCCTGACGCTTGGATACTCAAGACACCTGCAATTCAGTATTTGAAATTTAACATAAAAATTTTCAATAGATGTAAGTAGTGAATCGATATTCAAGCTCTATTCCATCTCATCACTATGTTATCTATCGTCTCTGGGCTATTCATTTACCCATCCGTCATCGTACTTGTGCGTAATTTACTAATTTAAATATTAATATTCACAGTCTGCTGTCGTCACAAAGCATATTTTAAAACTTCAGAATTTTATGTGATGCTGTATTGGACCAGGATTCTTTCTTCAGGTGTAAAGTGACCGTGGTGTGAATGTAACCACTCACCACCGCCATCTGATGCTGATATCAACAACACATGACCTCTACCTCCGCCTACATCTGCATGGCGTGGTTACTTAAACAAGGGACAACTCTGTCTTTAACTTTACTCTACTGTGTTAATATTTAGCCGAGTACCTGCCAGAAAGCCCCAACAGTTTGTGTTGTTGATAGTGCATAAATTAATAAATTTGAATTGAAGCCTGAGCTCTGAGCCTGTAAAGTTTTTATAGTTATTAATAAGACTTGTAAGTACATTGATTCCAATTTATCTTTTTGTAGGCGTTACAGCGGATGTCTGAACTTCCTTGTCGTTGATCTGTCGTATACTATTGGCCCGGAACTCAATATAGGTTACAAGACTTCAGAACCAACCGACCGGAACGAGAATGACGTTTGCAATCAGGGGGTCTTGGGGCACAGTTCGAGAGCGGTACTTAAGCAAATAAAAAAATGTACTCAGACGATGGGATGACCCCATACCCAGTATGAAACAAACTGCAGTACATACGTGTGTTGTGGAATTCGGCCATCGAGACATAGCGGATTAACAGTCATAACTGGAATGCTGTTGTGCTGCCTTCAGTTGTAGGTAAAGAAATGTAAATGGTTGTTAAAGACAGGACCTCTGAGACTTTTACCCTCGTTCAGAGTGGTTCACTCAATCGTGAGAATCACTCCCAGGAGTCTTGAATAGTGGTTTATTTACCGGATGGCCAGTCTCACGTCAAAATCGTCAAATTTTGAAAAATTAAGATGACAGGCGATGATAAATACAGATACCTTATTCGGGATTAAAACCCCTCAATCCCAGTCTTCGTTTGACCAATGAACATGCTAAAATTTTTAGCTCTTCTGGAGCCACTGTTGTTGAACAACAGTTAAAACGTATGAGAGATTTCAATGCTGGATAAAGATGGGAACTTTGTTAGAGATTTCAATGCTGGATAAAGATGGGAACTTTGTTAGAGATTTCAGTGCTGGTTAAAAAGTTAAACTCTTTTTCCGTGTGGAATGCACGTTAGCAAGATGGGATGCTTCGTGCTCGATTACCTTGTATATCACATGCTTTGTCTCATAGTTAGAACGGTACTCGTTATGTGATGAGTAGTTTCCATGAATTTTGGAAAAGTGAATCTAATCGGTGTGTGTGGGCTCTGTAACTCTGATGAATTCGGCATCAATACACATACATTAGTGTTCCTATCTAAGGGCACGATATATGTGTTCAATAGTCTTGTTATACATTTGGAAAGTCTTGGTGTTGAATCCCGACCACAGATTTTCTTGAGTTTCCCCCATTCCTCCACGCATTTGCTACCTGCACCCTTGGTAGTCCCTAGATGGTTCGTTAAATAAGCAAGGACACAGGCAGATACCTTATGAATGCGGACTGAAATGTAAACTTAATGTTTAATTATAATTATTATTCAAATGCCCGAGTGTTTCCCCAACATTTAATTTAACCCCCGTTAAGCGGAGTCTTAAATATCAGGTACAGATTCACAGATAAGCAGATTAAGTATCATCGTTCAGAGCATGTGCACTCGATGTTTTCTTGTCTGTTAGTAGTCGCGAGCAGAATCCCTAGTGGGTTACAGCTGAGTCATAAACCGGCCACACCTCACTGACCTCTGGCGGTTAACTGTAAAATCACGTCGCGCCCACAGAAGTTCGAGATTCGACCCTAATGTCCAAGTAAGGTAGCAGCAGCTGGGGTCGAACAAGGTGTTTACAAAGTAGGATTTGAGGTTCTCATTACGAAGATGGCCGTGTAGTCTAGTAGAAATTTATCAACGTTTCAGAGGTCCTTGCTGTTTTTGAGATGATAATGTTGCGTCATATTGTGTTGAATATATACTTGTTCAATTTTATCAGTCTAATCACAATAAAATATTATTATTAAATATTAAAATATTACATTTGAGTTTATATGGATTATACACCTGAAGATGGTTCATTTAGAACCGAAACATGTAGTGTAAAAGATGATGCTCTAATATAAATCGAACATATCGATAGAGAGCATCATTTTAATATATTTTAAATATTTAAATGTTAATTGTAATATTTTAATATTTAATAATAATATTTTATTGTGATTAGACTGATAAAATTGAACAAGTAAAAATGTTTTTGTTATTTGTGAGGAAAGTTTGTTTTTTGGTAAATAAACACTTTTAACGCCATCAGTAGGATTTCAGTAGTAATTACGCAGTAAACTGGGCAGCTCCTGTTTTCGATTCCATGCCAATCCTTGCAAAAAAAACTTCTAAGCCCACAACGAAGAAACCATCGTTCCATTAGTCACTCGCATTAGTCCATATCCGAGCTTCTGAACGATTTGCGTGTGGAGACACGACGTTGCATGTCTTGAACTCATACAAACAAGCCTTGATGAAGCTGATCAATCTCATAAAGGGTCTGCGGACTGACACTCTGTAATGAAGTCAGAAGCCGCACTGAATTGTGGAGGAAACTTTAAAAACCCGACACGTCCATCAGACGTGTAAAATCGAACAATCACTGATGCTTTTTCTCTGTAATGAACATAACTGTTCAGTGACTGGTATTTCTACGTCTTGTTGCTGATGCCCTATGTTCGTTTCTCGGTTCGAAGACAGGTTCCTATAACTGAAAAGTTTCCCTGTTTTCCTTTAATTCCTCCTGGTGAAATCGGCTGATTCCCTTCAAATTCATTTTCGGTATACAAGGTGTTTCACGAGTCGCAGACCGAATTTTACAAAACACGGAAGAACATAAAGAAATGTTGTTGTAAATCACGTGTTTCCGTACTCAGTTGTTGGACATCTTTTGCCTACTACATGCCGTCAAGGCGCTGCACTCTACACATTGTCAACAGTAAGACGTGTCGGCACTTGCCATGTTTTCATGACATTTCGCTAGTCGTTGCAGCCTCCCTGGTTTTATTCAAATCGCTTAATAAGATCACTAACCCCAAGTTGACGTCACACCTTTCACTTTCGCCTTCAAGACGGATTATGTGGCATTGCGTAACATGGTACACATGGCCACCTGAATCAGCGTGTTAAAAAATGATCACCATCGTTTGGTGATAAAGTCATTTTGACGATCTAGCGAACTCTTTCTGTAATCGAGTGTAATCAGCATCTTCATACACCTGGCAATGTAGGAGGCGCGTCGATCATATTTGCCCGTTATGACAAACATTCGACGATCTTTGAGAGTCCTAAATCTCATAGCATCGTAGAAATCGCCCTTATCTCATGATAAACAATTTGACCTCCGATATTTTACTTAATATGTTAAGGTTTCATTACGCATCCAGAAATATGATAATTCTTATTACGTTATGAAGTCAAATTCATTACTTAGTAACGTGTGCATTTTATTAATTTATTTTCAGTGGTGGTATAAACCAGTGGTATTCAACCTTTTTTGTTCGCGTACCCCCAGATATAATTTCTCTTCAACTTTGTACCCCCAAAGTTGTTGGTGTATAATTCAAGTTATACGTAGTATATAATCTACATTTAAAATAAATTAAATAAATTACATTACTGATTATTCAGTGTTTACCATAAAATAATATATATATTTTTTTTAAATTTCACGTACCCCCTAAGATGTCTTCGCGTACCCCCAGATATAATTTCTCTTCAACTTTGTACCTCCAAAGTTGTTGGTGTATAATTAAAGTTATACATTGTATATAATCTACATTTAAAATAAATTAAATAAATTACATTACTGATTATTCAGTGTTTATCATAATTTTTTTTTAAATTTCACGTACCCCAGGTTAAATACCACTGGTATAACTGGCCGGAGTAACATGAAGGCCGTATGGAATATTACGACAGTACACATTAATACAAACATGGCTGCTGCCCCAATTGGACTGACGAAAAATACATGGCCCACTCTGTTTGCATGCTTGCTTTCTGAATGTTTACTTTCAAGAGCACACATCCGTGTCTTATACTTCGGAGAAATCTCCTGTGGTTGTATACAACAATGACATAAAGGGTAGAACGTCGCTTTATGTACCTTTGTCATTAATCTCACAGCACAAATCAGAATGTGATGATACTGTATCGAGTGGTGAAGATCTGCTTTGTTTCGTACGTTTGCACTTGTAACGCTAAATTCATTCAAACATTTCGTATATAGGACATGACCATGGAAATTTCTACGTGAAAAAATCCTAATACTTGAAATTGGAATCAACATTTGCATACATTTTTTTCCGTCTTCGGATTCTCCAGCATTTTGTCAAATATCAAAAGTATTCCTATGGGCAAGGACTTATGGAACACGCCGTATGTATTTACATGTTCTCGAAGACGACTTTCATATATAAAATACGCGGTAAATTTTAAAGAAATCAACCGAATTCTTTTGTTAAACTATTGCCCACATACATTCAGTCGATTAAACCACGTTTTAGTGAATAAATTTACTACAATTTGGTGGCATTAATCGACGGGTAGAATAGTCTTGAAGTATGAAGTGTAATAAACAGATCTCTTATTAACACAAAATGCACATAATACTTGAAGTAAAATTTTGTAGGAAACGGGTGAAGGGAATGAAGTAGTGGTGATGTTGGTACCACTGGTACAGTTGAAGTTCCATTACCCCACGTCTTTGGTCAGTTAACCTACTTTCACTTGTTGGAACTGAGACGAATGGATCTGGCGGCACCGATAAGATGCCCTGTCCTTAAGCTAAGATGCTCAGTTAGTCGCGTGACGTATTGGTCCATTCGACATTTCTTCCCAAGCTGGGACACAAATCAAAGTTTCATGTACCATTGATTCTTGTTTAAATTTGTTTCGCTTTGTTGTATTTTTCATTGCTTAATGTTCGCAGATAATATTAGTGACTTAGGATAAATGTATTGAGGAGGACTAATTTTGATCTTTTGTGAAGGTGCGACCACAGCATTCTCTGTTAGGACTGAGTACGCTTATCTGTCCTTTGTTTACTTAGCTGCACATTTTAATAGTACAGGTTATGTTGCGTCAGATGACTTGAAACAAAATTTTCGGAAAGAAACTTAAATAAGCCGTTTATGGCGTATTTTAAGGTCCCAGAAGACTTCGACAAACCGTGGTAACTTCTGGAAAGTCGATCCAAATTTTCCCTCTTTTTTAATCCCATGACACAAAATTTGTTTTGTATCCAATGCAGTTATTATACAATGATAAAGCAGGAAGCTGTAGTACCGACAGTCGCTCCACATGTGTCACTCTTGTCCTCAAGCCGTGGCGGTCGATCACCTCATATATCGATAATTACGGACTCTCGTTCGAATATTCCAAGTAATGATAGAGGATTTTGAGTATGTTGGAGGTACTGTGGGTTGTAGCGCTGTGTACTGTGGTAGAAATTTGCCGACGTTTCAGACTTGCTTAATGCCTCTGAAACGTCGGTAAGACTATACGGCGCTACAACGCATGAGACACCCATCTTTAATAGGGGCTTGTCTGACAGTCTTGACATCTCACACTTTTCTTACGGAAAACATGGAGACTGGTAATAATGAACTGGTGCGAATTACTAAGGAAACTGTGGCTAGGTACACTGATTTGTTTACGAAAGGAATGCGTTTCGGCATTCATTTTTCCTTGTGGGTCCAAACTGAAACCTCTTTCGGATATGATTCTTTTTTAAATCCTCTTAACATGTTCCTGCCATGTCACATATTTCATTACTCTAACAAAGCTCTGTATTTCCCGTAGACTTTACGTTCTGAAATGTTTTGTTTTCTAGGAAATCTTTCAACCAACAGGCTCTCAATCTGATACAGAATAATCTTAACAAAATATGAGAATGCGCGCATTTCAATTGGGAGAATGTTTGAAATGGTCAGCGCGGTGACTGACCTGACCACTAGCGCCCTGCGGCGAAAATAATAATTACAGTTGCAGAACCAGGAGGCTGTGTGTGTGTTGCCTGGACCGGTACAATAAGATTAATTAATAATCCACGTGCTTTGTGGTCGCCAGAAGAAGGGTACATTTCGGATTAAGTTTCCCAGACAATGTTCAGACTGGAAGAGGGCGGAGTACTTATTCGTGAACAGATGATGAGGGGGCGAAGTTCCATTAAATGTTAAAAATTGAAATGCAGTTGTTGGCAACGAACTACGAACGAGGAGACTAGACGAACTTTGTATAGGCGTGCTTTTACTCGGTTGGAAATATAAGTAGGCCCATAAAATGTAATACAAGTCACTGTAGCGTGATTTTTATTCCTTGATAACTCTTAAACCTTTTATTTCTGCCTTTTGTGGTAAGAGAACGTTGTAAGACGTCACACTTTGTACCACGAACCGTGCGGGAGAAATTGGATTGAACTTCTATGACCAGTCAGACCAGTCATTACCTTTCTGGAACTACTTGTTTCACGTGTGTTCAGTTCAGTTGTAGTCTGTAGCACAAGTCAATCTACCTTCGGGGTTCGCAGAGTTAGGTAATGCTTGAAATTATCACGAATTTAATAAAACAACGATACGCTATGAAGTCGCTTGTCGTATCGAGTCACCGATTCCAACGTGACTTAGATAGTAAAGTTTCCAATGGAAACAATCGATAACTTCCTGGTCTCAGAGCGCAAAAGATTTCTCGAAGTGTGAGGAAATATTTACAACTCGATTCTCTTAACAAAATCTGGACCATTTACGATTATTATGTTCCTTGAGGACGAGATAGAATAGATGATAAGTAAAGTCCATGACCTTTTCAACCCATAATCATTCCTAATCCTTTTTCAAGCTTTTTGAAACAGTGTACAATTCCTGTAATAGGCATCCCCTCTACCATTCGATGAGATAAATATAAACGCATTTCCCATTGACTTATGAATACATGAACAACGTTGAAAGTAGAACCTAATTAAGTTTTAAGTATGACGTAATGAACTTAGTCAGAAAATGCACTGGGCCATCTACCTTCGAGGATCTGTAGCGGCCTTCGTACTATGGACAGTTTAATGGTGAAATGTTGTGTTTTCTTTGCGGTACGGACTGAAATTTTAAATATTATTTAGACAATCTTCGTGTTTCAAAGGGTTAACCAGTTGATCTTTGTAATGGTGAAGTATCGTTTTTTCTTCGCGGTACGGACTGAAATTTTAAATATTATTTAGACGATCTACGTGTTTCAAAGGATTGCCCAGGATTGGGCGGCGTAAAATCGAATTTGCTAATAACGAACCAAAGAATTTGGCATAAAGATCACGGCTCTGGAACCGGAAGTGTGTGGTTATGGTCAGCTGTGGTCATTCCGTTAGCGTTTCTGATTAGATCATGCTTCGTTGTGCGTGGTAACACGCAGCCGATACGAGGTTGTTACTTGGCAAACCCCTTCTCCTCTCGCTGTCTGATGGGCGCTAAACATATCTAATTGTTATACGGCGACCCGAGGCACTCCTAGGCTTTATTCGGAATGACACATCTGTATCGCGACGCTCGGCATCGAGTTGCCAACGTCGTGGTTTTATGTCATTACGAGGTTCGTCTTCGCGACACATGACGTCCCGACGCTCGTCGTGGCGCCCTGAGGCTTGTCTTCGCTTTATCCGGAGCGTTGTTTCGACGTCGAAATGTGTGTTTCTGGTCTATCCTGTAATACGCTTATGGTTCCCACTCGTTGCTAGTTTAAAATTTGTCGTAATTTGCTAAAATTCTTTTATACAGATGCCAATTTCATGTCTGGGATGGGTGTGACATTAATTATATTTTCTCTGTTGCAGTTCACTACAAGGTAAAATGCTCAAATGACACCATGTTGGTGGAGCTAGTTCGGACGGAGACCACTACTAATATCTACCTAGAACAGTTAAAACACTTTGCAGGTAAGTAATAGCAGAATTTACATTCACATTTTGTCCTACGGTCGTCTAATGTGTTGTCAACGCAACCCGGTTTCAGTTCCTCGATTATTTAAGTGTTCTCCTAATTATCATGCGTTGGATGACTGAGAGATCAATGGTTTTATGTTACAGACAAAGCCTGCCACCCAGAGCTGGAACAAAACAAGGCAACCTTCCAGCTGTCACTAACTGACATGTTCCAGTGTGGCGTAAACAGGATACACAACCAGCTTACGGTATATACTTTTTCGCTGTGAGGTTGTTTTTCAGAGAGAATAGAGCTTTTGCCTAAAGATTTGTAATGAAAAACATTGTCATTATTTTAGGGAGAAAATTAGAAGTAAGACAAAATTAGGGTTGAGAAGTCTGAAGGGAATGGATCAGTTTAAAGACCTAAATGTAGATTGGATGTTGTTGAAATAGGTCTGAAGGAAATAGGGCGAGATTCACTGCATGTTCTCATGTGGATCAGTCGCTCTATTTGAATACGTTTACTTTATTTTCACTCTGTGACAGTGGTAATTCAGGGTTATTAACGCGTACTTGTATTGTGATACAGGGTCAGTCTATATATTATCACCATGTTGTGGTAGAGGACTCGAGCCTGCCAAAAGAAGTGATTCTCGTCAAATGCGTCACGTCGCAACGTAGGGAAAAGCGAAACGTGTTGCCCGCTGGCTTCCAGGAATCTGAGTAAGTAGCGTCCTCAGACCTTGGACTGATGAAATGGTTTGTGCATGAAATTTGAGGTTCTCGTGGTACGAGAATGACAAGTTTTAAATAAGGATAAATACGTTGGTTGTAATAAGAACTGATAGACTAAGATCTGTGATGATGTATCATGATAGTTTCAGGGAGTCAGAGCTCCAAGTCGTGAAAGGATCTGCCCCAGAGCCAATTCTGGGAGTTGGGGTGCGTCAAGGAGGGCAGCTGGTTACAGGAGAGCTTAATGTGAATCCGGGTACGCCACTACAGATGGAAATATTCCTGGACAAGACGAGCGCACCGGTATATGGGCTGTTGGTCAGCTACATGCAGGTTACAGACACCAAGACACAGGAAGAGACCATCATCTTCAATGGGTGAGTGGCACTGCCCCCAGTACAAGGATGTAATCAGGCTTAAAGCGACAGTTTCCAGCACAGCGACATCATATTTCTAAACAGCTACGCCATGTGCTCATGTTCACGTTGACTGTCTGGGTTATAACACCACGCGAACTCTTAAGTTGATACCGATATTTCACAGTCAGCTACTGACTTCATCTTTAAAACTAGGAATCTGCATAGAAGTCCACGGACCAACATTGACTGACTGTGATTTGTTTGGATACGCTTGGCCTTGCCTGTTATAAATGATTGTGATGTCATAATCTTTCTGTGTGGTCATCTACTTGTTTAACCTTACCCGTAGATACAAACAGAATAAAGAAAACAATTAATTACTTTCATAATTTTGTTGATATTTCATTATCAATCCGTTCTTGTGCGTAATTTTGTCGTAGGTGCTCGGTAGACCCCTACCTCTTTGAGAACTTTAACACCGTTGACGGGGATTTTCTGTCGGCGAAGTTCCGGGCTTTCAAGTTCCCGGAGTCAACCTACGTACAATTCAAAGGCACGGTGAATGTCTGCTTGGACAAATGCAGAGGGGTGAGTTACTGAAGCCAGTAATATCACGCTCACATTTCACCAATGTGTGTTAATGTTCTGGTATCTGTTTACATTCTCGAAGTAACACTGCTGTGGCGGAGAGGGTTTAGATAAAATTTCAGGCTTAATTTTTGGGTACTCTTTCAAAAATACTTGTGTGCTTTCCTTCATATATTTAACCCTTCAAACATAATTTATTTTAACATATGACTTAACATAATTTCCAAAGATAGTATAATTGCGTCATATTGTGAATCAAATATCAAATTAATTATTCGGTTTTGTCCGTCTAATCACAATTATATTTAAAATTTTACAAATAAGATAATTAAAATATCATTTTATGTTCCACATCGAATAATCGATTTACATTTGGAACATTTTTACAACATGTTTCGGTTTCATCGAACCATCTTCAGGTGTAAACATCACCAAAAAGCTACACAACAGAAATTGTAATTGAGTTTTAAGTTTGTTGATATAATTTTACACCTGAAGATGGTTCGATGAAACCGAAACATGTTGTAAAAATGTTCCAAATGTAAATCGATTATTCGATGTGAAACATAAAATGATATTTTAATTATCTTATTTGTAAAATGTTAAATATAATTGTGATTAGATGGACAAAACAGAATAATTAATTTAATAATTTCGAAAATATTTTATTTAAATTTTAAAATTTGTAGATTTAATCTGATGTAAAAGTGGAACATGACTGTAAGAATCTTGACACGGGCTCTAATGCTTTGTTTTAAAACACAAAATTAAATTCCTTTACCTTTGTATTTTTGTGATAATTCACATTGTCTCTTCTTGAAAATCAATGATATTCTAGAAGATAGAAGGAAAGTGGTAATTCCGCTCTCATTCTTAAATAACAAACTAATATCTCAGCAGTGTTTCTAAATGAGGTATCATTTTCTGAAAAACTTACCTTGATATGTTCAGGTGGAGTGTAGCAACGGGCAAACGGGATATGGGCGCAGGCGTAGGGAGGTGTCATCCATACCTGCCGATCCCAATAAGGTATTTGAGGTGACCATGTCCACTTTCATCCGGGTCGACTACAAAGATGATAACCTGCTTGAGAAAGGTAGGAGAACATTGCTTTAAACACTCAGCGATATATTCCCATGTCAAATCAATGTCAGTGTTTACCGAATATCATGTTGAAGTGGTCAGTGCCCTAATTTACCAACATAACTTGTCCTTTTCCTGTGAAATTATCTTTCAGGATAAATATTCTTTGTTTATACCTTTCAGTACCTGCATCCAAGGTATGTAAATCTAAACATTTGCTACTCAATTTTTTTTTTTTTTACATGTTTGAATTTTTTTTAAAAAAATTTACAAGAATAATCATAACTAATTTACTGTTCACGTTGCAGGCAAACTTGGTGGGTCTGTGATCCAATCACATTCTGATCAAGTTAACATCAACGCTACTATTTCTCAGGAGCAGCCGGATGCCAGGGAACAACATCTGCAGCTTGAGACCGAGGAGATTCATGAGGAACTACGCTACACTGTCATTGAAAATGAAGGAAACATGGCAGCAGTACGCGCCACATCCTTTCTTGCCATCGTCGCTATGTTGTGCCTACTGTTAATTCATTGAGAAAAATGAGTCTCGTTGGCAACATGCCGAAGCAATTCTGTGCTTCGCAGAGGTTCATGCACTTACGCTTACACCAGTTTTATTACTTTGTAATATCCATCTGTTGTCATATCTTACAATAAGTGTTGGTAACGAGTACGGAGCTTGGCGCTATATTATAAATTTGTAGCTCCTGTTAATTTAAAATGGATTTTTAGGAACATCGTATTAAGTCTGGACTTCTAAAATTTTGAAAACACTTTGGCCCACATTTACCCATTTTTTATATATTACTCATAAGCTGCGGGGATATAAATCGTAGTTTATTGGAATTTCATGGCAGTTTATTAAAAATTTTGGTACTCGCTATTGCAGATAGGTTCACAAAACATAATAAGTGGTAAACTATTTCTTTACTTAAAGAGTTGTTATGTGAACGACTTGCTTTAATTTTTAGAGGGCGAAAAATTTATTTTATCAACTGAAAAAGAGGAATCATGAAGTACCACTAAGAATTAGGGTAAATCTACACCATCATGACATACTGATATATTGCTTCAGATCTGAATAATATAGATTACAAAAATCCAACAAAAATTCATTTATATTTTGAACGTGTGGCCTTGTGTGACCAGAAATATAAATGTACAGGATCCGGTGGTCTGTGAATTTAAGGGTTTCAGTTTCCAGACTCTCGGTATACGCTATTTTTTATGAATCTGGATAATGACCTCTGTCTCGCAGTTGGCCTCAGTCCCAATTTAATAAATGTCTGACACGTGGACCACAGACTGAGTCGAAAGTGTGAAGCCATTTTGACTGTTTCGGACTCACTGTGTTTGTAAGCGTAGATGCAAGACCAGCGCAATGCTTTGGTCCAGCCTGTCACTGAGTATTGCATTAACAACATACGAAGCCTTTGTTTGATCCCAGGTTCATGTCCCGATTCTTCAAGAGATACTTTCCGTGTGTGTCCCATTTGGCAAAACGGAACATTAACGGGTTAGATTTGCATATATGTTTATCTAAATGGATTCAGACTATGATAACACTTAATATGCATTGATTTTAATCTTTATCAGCTGTGCATTTTGGCTTACATAGGTTCCAGTTGACCACGCGTTGCATCAGCAAACTTCTAAGGTAACTGAATAATAATTTTTAAGTGTGGATTGATCAGGAGGGAGAATTAGCATGTTTTGAGACACCAGCATTTAAATTTGTGAACTAAGAAACCCATCATATAAAATACATAATCTGGGATCAAACTGGCTGCTTACTCGCTTCAATAGGTTTGATGTCAACGACTTATAAATAACAATAAATTTATCTTGACTCATAGAATGTTGCATCAGTGCTATTTGTACATGCTCAGTGGCATCCTGGAGCCTTCGGTGGCCAGAACGCAACTATTAACTTGCTGTTTCGCGTTAACAGTGAATATTAGTACTGCCACCTGGTGCCACAAACAGTACATTAACTCATGACACGTGAAGAGTTAAACGTGTGTTACAACTTGTGTTTTTTTTACCATTATGCGGTTGTAATGCCTGGACGGTAGAAAATTGTTGTTAAACTCTTCAACACGTTTGGAAAATTGTACTTCAGATTTATTCAGAAATTTAATATTTATTTATATTCATCAAGAATTTGTTCTGAAATTTAACATTTTTCAATAGACTTGTCCGGCTTATCAGTCCAGAGTGACAGTTTTATAGGTTTTTTCTTACTCAAAAATATTACTACCTAGCGAGATTTTTGTGAACCAGTTGGCAATATTAATTTCTGATCCAGCATCTTTAGATATTTTCAGACCTAAGACAGGTGCACTGTCAAGATGTTCAAGGCATATTGTCTTAACAATTCGTGAAGCCCACATCAGTATCACTCTCTCTCACGCAGTGAAATACTATCCCCCTCCCCCTAGAAAAAGGCGTTGGAAGTTTACGTTGATTGATTAGTCTGGATATGTGCTCATAGATGGTTTAACAATTTTAACTCTGTATTTACATGTTTCCTTCTCAGGCACCTTAACAAATAGCTGAAAGATCTAGGGGGTCTTAGTATCGGTACAGTTGGAACATGAAGTCTGGCAGAAGGAATATTAACAGGCATAGGTACAAATATTACATAACCATCTCGGTGATCTACCATGTTGTGGGTTGATACATGGTGTGGGCTGCGTGATACACCCCCATGATGTAACTTCTAATTTAACTAATTTTATATGTAGGGAATGTAACCATAAATTAGGTTTTGCATGTGGAGGGTGATTTACATTGGCAACTTATCAAGTTCTAAACTTTTCATTTCCCTTTTCAGAACTATTTGTATGATGTCGTAACTTCATAAGACATCAGGATGTGTCGACTGCTTATAGTAATTTTTTTCCTTCTAGTATGTTTCCACTTTTATATGATCCACAATAATCGTGCTTCTTTTTCAGGAATGGAATTACAGTAAAATCTGAATCAGTGGTCCCACATTTGTAAATGGGACCTCGAAATGACAGTCTTCATACAATTTTTGTATTAAAATTTAGTAGTATACAAAAAGAGATAGCAGAATTTTACATCAACAGTTTCTGACTATTTTTTTTTCCTACAATATAATTTACATTACATACTTGTGCTTTATGTTTATGAAAGTTTTTCTTTTATGAATTAAATAACATACAATTTTAAGAGTGATAAAACCCACATATTTGAAACAAAAACATGTTGACCTTCATTTCAAACCACTATGCGATGTCACATTAACAATGTGTTTGAAATACTTTGTTAAAATTATCATACTAACTAGTCTATGAATCTTTGACAACAACGTGTCATTAATAAAAAATATACAGAGTTTTATATTTAACACAGCTGTACTATCCACTGTATAATAAAAGTAAATACTTTGACATAATCATTAAAATTATACCTGTGATCCTTCTCAGCAAGCAAGACACAAAATTGAACAAGGACCTAGACTCCTGTTACTGATGCCTCTTGCAAGATTTCCACTACATAAAATACATAATGTATTTGTCCAAATGTAATGTGAAAAGGCCTATGATTTTAGTACATCAGGTAGGTAGACCTGTTTTCAAATGTCTTTGTCATGTTATATGCTAAAAGGTGAAATGTCAGGAAGAACTGAAGATGGCAGGCAGAGGGGTGTGATGCATTAACGTGTTGGTAATAAGCAAATAATTCGCAACTGAGGTGTCAGGGCGAAGTTAATGCAAACTGCCGTGAAATATATAGGTATGTATTTCTTAATGTTATTGCTGTTCATGTACAAACATAATTATTAACTAAAAACTACGATAATAGAATCTAAAGTTTCAACACTGTTAAGATGTTAAAAGCCCACAAATGGATTAGTTCCACAGCAGAGGATGAGATCACTGGCATTTGAAAATAGAATTCTGAAAACATTTGATGTTGGAGGGATGACAAAATAGGAGATTAAAAATAGATATATTATGATCAGTTGTATCTCATACCTTTAAATATTCGAAGTGTAGTTTAAGCACAAAAATGGGCACTGGCTGACGCTCTAACGATCACACATGTACTGGAACCTATTTTATGATGGGCAATTTATATTAAGCGCGCACTAAAATGACGTCAATTTAGTTATTGTCCGGTCACTGCATATTAGATACTATCACATACAAATTATGTCTGGGCGAAATTGTATTTTTTTTCTAGTTTGTATGTGTATTATTATAGAATCAAATTTTAACGCTAAATACGCCGTAGAAGTGCTGAAGAATCTGTTTTTTTCTACAGAACTATTTTGATGTTCAGGTGCACCACATTTCAACGAGAAACGCGAAGAGAAGTGGCTATGATGTTTTTACACATTATTAATATTATTGCGGATATTGCATTGTTTTAAATGTTACTGTGAGATTTGTGGTAAAATTGCAGCAATTGTACTACCCACACTATTCTTCCGACACTTCGAACACCACAATGGAAACTGCTCCCCTCTCGGGCCATGGCCTAATGTCTGTTTACCTTTTATGGAAATGAATCATTTTCGAATTTTTCCCCATGAATGTACGATGTACATTCTTCGCAGAATGTGAAATTATTAGTCTGCCTCACATTGATTAAAAAGCGCCGAAAAGACAGTTCGCATGACACGTTTAAGGTACAGTAAGTGAAAATACTGGATATTTCTGGAGTGGAAAAGGAAAACCGCAGGTAGCCTGAGGTTAACTGGCCTGTGAACCAGGAATTAAATCATTGACCGCCCAGATATGAAACATGAGTGTTAACTAACCATCCACAATGATGTGTGGGTTTTGATAGGACTGTAACTATTTTATAGCTCAACATGGATGAAATTAAAGTAGAACCTGATTCAGATATGAAGACTCTCCAAGTTAAGGAAAAGGCAGTAGCAGATCTTGCAATGCAAATGAGTGATTCCTCGTTTAATGAAGGTAATGATGGTGTTTATTAATGATCACTGACCATTTTATTTTGTGTCATGCAAATGTAATGAGAAATGCATGATGATTATATGTGTTGATTCACCTCATGTTCATAATTGAAGTGTTGTTTCCAGTCTAAACTGTGGAACTGGATTTAAAAACTGTCTGAGTATCATTAAACTTAATTGTATAAACAAGACGCTTTTTTTACTGTTTTGAACCTGTGTGTTTAATTAAGTGCAGGAGGTAAGGATTACCATTTCCTACACTATAAGTCCCAGGATAAAATATTGTTATAATGTTTGATGTCAGTATCTGATACAGGAACTTGTGTAGAATGTTGTGGCATTTGAACAGTTAAATTGATTTGATTTAGAGAACAATGGAGCTGTAATCAAACAGGAACCTGATTCAGATGGTGAGATGGACCCACAGCTTACACACAGCAAAGATCAGAAACCAGTGCCATTCAGTTTCATTGCAGTGAAAAATGAAATTGAGGTGAGTAAAATCTGTATATTTCTGTGTGCTGCAGTTATAATAATTTACCCATTGACCCCCACTTAAAAGGGATATTAGAAGAAGATAAAGTCCTCATTATTAGTAAACAGGAGATTAATGATTGGAGGCGGTATGCTCCTCTGAAATGTCAGTCATTATGTACCAGACCAAATTCTGCACCGTCTCACATCTAATATACTTCTTATTAAACATAATATTTAACTTTCCAGCATGAAGACGGGTCATGGGACAGTAATACAGTCAAGGGTGAACTGAAGAATGTAATTTCGACAGGAGACCTTGAGGAGTGTCTAGAGAGGTGAATATTATTAGTAGAATTTATTTAGATGAATTATATTCCATTATTTGAGGTTATACAATGTAAGTTGTGGATTGTAAATATTAACAGTTATACTTATCACCCAGTACTATTAAGCTAGTCAAATTATGACAGCTGTGGCTCACTGGGTACGTAGTTTGGATGCAGGAAGCAAGAAATTCATAAAGAGATTCTGAGGTAAATTTCTGGTAAGTCAAAAAAGGGATTTATAATAATAAAACTTATTTATGGAAGTGATTTGGGATGAGGAAGTAACTTCACTGTGTTTTAACTGTTCTGATATGGCTGGGCAAATATATACATCATTCAGATCAGATGGACCTCATTTTCTAAGTGAGATATCCTGTTTGAGGCAAGATAGTGGGTCACATGTAGGGTACTACGTTTTAGAAATTAGGGTATCATATGTATACAGATTTTATGTTAATAGTTTTTAAAAGAATGCCTATATTTATTTAACTTACAGAAAAGTTTATAAGATATGTGGTCTTTAAATTCTGTTGTAGCGAAGAAAAATTAAGTAGTCAACGAGAAGAATCATCCACTTACAGCACTTTATTAACCGAAGCTAATGGGAATGAACAGTACTATGACATATATAATGTACGTAACTGTTCTGATGTGCATGACAGCACTCATAATGAGATTAAAATAATTGCAACAGGAGTGATGCTTGGGAGTTTAAACAGTAACAAAGTGCGTAGGAAGAAACGCAACAAGACGGGAGAGAAATCTTATAAATGTGAGGAATGTAAGAGAATGTTCGTGAGGAAAGAGCACCTAATGAGGCATTTTCGCACCCACACTGGGGAAAAACCGTACAAATGCGATATTTGCAATAAATTCTTTTCACAGAATGGAACTTTGAAGGGACATTATCGCACTCATACAGGGGAGAAACCGTACTCTTGTAGCATATGCAATAGGAGTTTTGCAGAAAATGTAAACCTGAAGAATCATTATCGTATTCACGCTGAAGAAAGGCTTCATAAGTGTGACATATGCAGTCAAGCCTTTTCTATGAGGGTCAGTCTGAAAACACATTATCGTTCTCACATGGGAGGAAAGACACACAAGTGTGAAATATGTCGAAAGGAATTTTCTAAAGGTGACAACTTGAGGAAACATTATCGTACTCACACAGGGGAGAAACCGCATAAGTGTGATCAGTGTGGTAAAGAATTCTCTGTAAGTGCAAATCTCAAGAGACATATTCGTACCCACACAGGTGAAAAACCATACAAATGTGACGTGTGCAACAAGGAATACTCTAAGAGCGAGCATCTAAAGACTCATCGACGCACACATGCTGCAGTCTGATTATTGGAATAACCATTGTGATGAGTACAAAGTACATGAATTTTTTGATTTGTAGGTTATGTGGTAATTCTTTAAATGTTGAGGTTGTTTTACATTGAATGACGTTAGAGCACCTACTGGTGAGTGGTTTGTACTCCTACTTCATAATCAGGTCCCAGGTTGCCTGCCAGCACATGCTCGTACATTATCTTGAAGCAGGTTATGAATGATCTCTTCCAGTTCATCATTCACTGTTACATAACACGTGGATTTCAAAAGCATTGTTGAATGACCAACAATCAGTCAAATAAGAGAATAGTTGTGACTTAGAAGAAAGTAAATAAATTTGTTATACACGGGGTTTACATTTGACCCTGAATTTTCATTATTTTTCAGAATGTGTATTGTTATTATTCACAGTCCATAGTTCTTTTGTTTTGTGTTTTAGTCTGTTTAACATGAAACAGGTCAGGCAATTTATTGGCATGTTTCAGGTCAAATTTGAATCATCCTTATAAGAAAATTTGAATTATGGGTGTGCGTAAACTTATAGCTTGAGAACAGGTAAACGAGTTTTCACCAAACTTGGCGTGCATAATGTTGAAACCAAGAATAGTTTTCAGAAAGGTTAAAGTTCCAAAAATATCTCCTGAGTTCAAAACCTGGTGACGGTGATTTCTGTATCTTAGGAAATAAGCATGGCAGAAGCACATCACCAGGACTGAAATTGTTTGTATTGATCAGGAGATTACACGAAGAATGGCCACAACCCCAGAGAACTGTACAGGGTTCAAGTCCTGGTTTAAGATTATTTTTGTAACTTGGAAAATAATTTGTTTCTATAATATTTAACAATTCATTTTAATGATGGTTAGTGACCTGGAAAAATTGTCTTGTTTTGAACTTGATGATATTTTGAAGAGTTTTACTTTGATTTTTTGCCATACTTCAGGTCCTAAGATTATTGTGAGATGCTTCCATTGTAGTAATTGTATTCTGCTTTGAGGAATCAATATTCTATGGTCTGTTCTTCTATCAGTTTTTATTTGTCCCTCAGTTGTATTTTCTTTTGTTGTATGAAAGTTATATTTATGATCAAAACATATTTTCATTCAACTTTTCCAAATCTCTTCCTGTTATTTATTTTACCACAGATCACTGCATTTCATTAAGGAGAATTTTGTTTGAGATACATGAAATATATGTGCAATTGTGAAGGAACTCGGATGTTCCTGAGGAATTATCGTACCCCATCTGATGATTTTCAGTTAAGCGAGACTGGGAACTCTGTCTTCTGCGATGTTGCAACCATGTCACCTGGTAGAATTTACAAGTGTTTTGGAGGTGCTTACTGCCTCCGTCATGTTGACAATGATTAAGCAGTGCACAAGGAATTGGTTGAGATGAGGTAACTGTTTGGATTAGGTAGAACCTTGGCTAGACCATTTGGGTACTGGGTGATCAGATCAGATGAGGATAGAGAGCATGGGAGTCAATGCGAGAAGAGGCACATATCAGATGCACCTTGCAGATGGAGGCCATACGTCCCTCCGAGGCTTAGGTATGTAAGATCACTGGGAGTTGTTGCCCAGAAGACTAAAATCTTAGATTCCCACTACCTTGAGAACCCTACCAACTATTAACGACTTCAATAAGTGAACACTGTTCTCGTCATATGTATACTGTTGATATTTCCTGCAAGGTAGTAGATCATTGCCAACCATACAACGATCCATGTCGGGAATAAGTAAGGTGTGTTCGTGTGCATATGATGTGTACAGTTTATCACTTGTATGCATGAATCGACTAGAGAACGTATAACGCGTCTCAATTAAATTCTATGTTGGAGAATTTTTGCTTATGCGAAGTATTTACGAAAAGATTTCTATATGCATGTACTTCAGCTTATATAGATACTAACTCATATGAAATGGTGTTTTCATTCCTCAAGATTTAAAGTAAAGCCGTCATGTTGGTATTACTGAGTACAGGATTCCATAAAATATTAAATTTGGTGTTCTCATTTGTGGCATATGATCTACAACAAATTTCATTAATTTCCATCAAGACAAAATGTTTTATTTATGTTATAATCAAGAATGACGTCATGAGTAATTTCGTTCTGTTCTGACCTTCCACTGTGAACACACTTTATTTTCTTCCACCGAGGCCGCGACTTCTCTATATTTGCATGCTGTGCGATCTGTGGTTGAGTTCGTTCGTGTGTAAAGTGCAAGTTTTACTGCGTGTTAAACTTTAAGTTGCTATCGTTGTGGTGTGGAAATCTCTGCCCACTGAAAGGTACAAATAATAATGCATTTATTGTTAATAATATTTCATTTTGAATGGTTGTTCTGCAACTACAATGTTGGGTAATTAGACATGTTGTGCATTTAGATTTTGAGGTTATAAAAATATTTGTTCTTCGATGGTTTAATTGCTTGCTTTGTGAAATCAAGTCTTCCGAGAAGAAACGGGACAACAACTTATATTTTAAAACAAATTGTTTGAATTCTTTTTGATAAACGTAAAGCATGGGTGCTTCCTCAAGTTCCTTCTTTTGTTATGGACATAAGTGTAAGTGTTTTCTGCTGTAGTTTATCCTTACAAAGAATTCAAGTTGATGATTGATAAGATTATTTTGTTATATTACGTAACGTCGTTAATGTTGTGGTAATGAGTATACAATAGATTAATTACAGGAATTAGAATAATAGCTTTGTTTTGTAATTCAGGTGGGTTTGATAGGGCTTGAACCATGCCCAGAGGTCTGTAAACTGCACGGTATACTTGAATATGATCTTGTATTAGTTACATGACAAAGTTCCACTATTACAGAACATGTTTGGCTTAGCAGTAAGCAATTACTGCATGCTTCTGAGAGAATGGTTGCCTAAGTCTGTGAAGTGGTCTCTTCCTTTAGGCTTTTAGTGACAACAAATGATGACAGCGTGGTGTGTTTCTTGAACATCATTTTGCATATGTGGGGTTCTGTAAGGCATACATCAGAGTTTTCAGCAGTTTTAACATGCACCATGTTGTCTCATAGAAATTAATAAGCATTTGAGAGGTGTGTACTGTCTCCATCATCAGAGTAATGAGATCTGAAGATGGAGGTAGCTTCCATATCAAAATGTTTGCCTCTGCTGTTTATGACGATGATGTATGTATTGCGTCACGCTAACTTTTTGCATTGTAGCACCATGTCTGGTCGGGATGGAGGCAAGAAGAAGCCACTGAAAGCTCCTAAGAAGAAAGAACAGGCAGTGGATGAGGAGGACCTTGCCCACAAACAGAAAATGAAGGAACAGGAAAAGGCCCTTCAGGAAGCCAAGGCGAAAGCAGCTCAGAAGGGTCCTCTTGTGGGCGGTGGCATTAAGAAGTCTGGCAAAAAGTGACATCTGTATTCTAAATTATGAGCAGATAATTTGTGGAGGTATACTTAATTTTGCATTCTCTTGAGTTTTCTGTACGTAACAGTGCAGGTTTCAGGTTGATCACTTACTGTAAAACATTCCACCGTGGTGTTACGAATGGGTGGTTGAATCATAATAAAATACAGCACTGTGCCTTTTTTAATCCTATTTGCATTGATGATTGATTCTGTTTTGACAAGCATTGAAAATCCCATCAGATGAGAATCTTGTCGAATATAGTAGTTTCAGGCATTTATTGTAGGCTGGTTAAGAAGTACGCAAGCAGTTGTGACGTTGGAAGTAAGTTAGGCCGACTCCTTGCCGTTACTTCTGAGTCTCGATGAGACCGCTGAACGTCACTCTGTGGTCCTGAAGAATGGTTAATAAAGAGACCACCAAAATGCACAGGGCATTGCGGTAAAATAGTTTTTGGAGTGTGGAATGCATTTTCTCACCCTACCTCGGACTACTACTTCCAGTATCCTTCCTCGACTAACGTGGCTGGTGTGAGGGTCTTTCTTTTGGTGAAACTGTAGCCTTTATGATTCAGGGACCTGCTGTTCCATAAGTTGTTATTGTAAAATGAAGCGCTCTCTAAGTGCTGCTAATTTGGCTGACCTCTGTAGTGTAATGTTTCATGATCCTTCTAAATCTGTTTGCCACCATTCGTCGTCATATTAAATTAAACCTTATTACCTTGTAATCATATCCTACATTCCTCCAGTTGAGTATAATCAGATCTTACAGGTAAAATTTAAAAATCACGATAGGATTTGAGTAATTAAAATATTTTGGACAAAGTTAAAGTACTAATGATATAAATACCTCATGTTTATTATTTTATTTAGTGTTCTGTCTGACGACAGGTCCATATGAACAGGATCCTTCCATCCTTATCTGTAGTTAATTCTTGCAGGATATTTTTGGGTTAAAGTGACAATTACTATAATGAATTAATGGAAGTGTTTATGTTGAATCTACATATTTTTTTATATGCTGGATGCTGTTACCCCTAAATACTCCTGCCCACCGAAATCACGCTCGGAAATCTCAGGAAGTGACT
Source organism: Zootermopsis nevadensis (assembly GCF_977971745.1). Taxonomy (NCBI): domain Eukaryota; kingdom Metazoa; phylum Arthropoda; class Insecta; order Blattodea; family Termopsidae; genus Zootermopsis; species Zootermopsis nevadensis. The sequence continues at coordinate 21,514,093 of NW_028259153.1, read as the reverse complement.
CAGAATTGCTGTTAAGTGTTCGAGCGTGATAGTTTGAATAATATATTATGATAATTAGTACTTTTAGTTATAATTATGCTTGTCCAAATTGGCACTTAATCCAGAACATCCTTGCCCGTATGATTCGGATTATCAAGGTTTTACTGTGTGTGAATCATCTGAGATTTAATGCCAAATGTATAATTATTAAACCTAAGTGTAATGTTGGATACTTTGAACACCAAATGTTGTACAGTCAGTTTTTTTATTCCCGCTCCTGGCAACCCATCCTGCTAACGAGAACAGTTGAAATATTTTAAGACGGTGATTTTTGTTTCTGATGTACTACAGCTTGAAACTGTTGTGTAAACTCGGCTTCCTTTCTTAATTTTACTATTGTGTGACAATTTCAAATTTATTCTGTGTTCCCATTTGCTATATTTCCTTCAAAGAGGTTTGTTGTTTCGTTAGTACGTTTGTAAATTATAACATGGGTTCAGTCCATCAGAGGTCCAAGAGCTGACTGCATCAAACTTTTTTTAAATCAACTGAAAATATACATGAGACAAGGCGGAGTGCCGTTCGAGGAAATTGATGACAGAAGAGTCGGGGTCCAGCAACGAGTCCTGCAACCCTTCTTTAATATTCGCCTCGGATTGGAACCATCAGAATCGTAGAGACGTCACTTGCCAATGCTGCTTTCTGTTTGTCGATCATTACTGGACACCCGTTGCAGTGAGCTGCTGGCCGCTATGAAAAATCTGCATGATGGCTACCGACCAGGCTCTGCCCCAAATGTCTTTGAATTCTTGTAGTTGTCCTTACAAACTTTGAAGACTGTACAAAATGTATTACATTTTACTTCCTTGGACTTGTAAATGGTAATTGTAATTTTTAACAAATCTGTATTTAACTTTACAGGTCATCAGAGGTTTCTGTTTTGACTTTCTAAAACATGTACGTGTAATATAAAAATTTCTCCAGTCTTTCCAGTAATATCTCGCTATTCTGTTATGAGTACTTTGGAAGAAAATCCAAGCCTTTATTTTTTATAATTTTGTTTGAGGGTATATAATGTAATGTTGTAATCGCTTGTGGTTTTGTTATGTTGTGTAAAATCATAAACTTAGGGAATGTTTTAAGGCCTCCGTGAACTCATAGCAGAGTACTTCTTGAAAAGTGTCCAATACTTGCAGAAGTGAAATATGTGGAGAAGCAAATGAATGTTAAAGAGGGAACATCTTCATTCAAGATGGTGGATGGTTTGTGCAAATACCATGATCCCCTTATATTTTTTTAACATGAATTGTGTGCCCCAGAAAGACCTATGCCCTACTTTTGAAGAGTGCAGTTGAAAAGAAGTAATGTTTTCAAAATCTGTATCTATCAGTTGTAGAAAAGCCCCAAAATGCATTTCCTTCGTCTTTGGGGAAGGAATTTTGAATTCAGACAAGTGTTATTTCACTCAAATCGGTGGTGCCTTGTCCTTTACTGAAACCTCATCTGTTTATTTTTCACGTCAGCATTTAATTTGTCGATTAATAGCCGACGATGGTCCAAAATTCCATGTAATTATTTAGTATTGCCAACCCTCTTGGTTGCAAGAGATGGCAACGCTGTTTGTCTACAAGGGGTCAGAGCCCTGTAGCTCGAGGGTTGTCCCCTTCACAACCCTCCCAATAGACAAGGACAAAAAAACAGCTGACTAACAGGTGAAGTGGGCGCCTAGCAACAGACGCAAGGACAGTCGAGTGGTTTGCGGTGTTGGTAAACGTGAAGTTTTATTTGAAAAATTCTATACCCTACCCTACTTCGCTACTCATCTTTCATTTGCTCTCCCCCCACATGTTTCACATCACCCAGCTGCAACCAATAGTTGCTCTGCTGTCAGTTACAATGGAGTCCAGCTGACTAGTCTCGTCCCCAGTCCACAGTGTTACCAACATCGTCCGATAGCTGTATTCCGTGATGTGTTCAGGGACAGCTGATCATAAAGGCAGCTGATTTTGCATGCGGAAGGTTTAACGGTCTGTTCTTGCACACTTGTCAACAAGCTGGCGAGAACCAGACAGCACTTCTGAGATCTCTGGTCTGCGGTGCACAAGTATTGTGTCGCTAATCGCCTAGATGGATTATGAACATTTCTTCACTTGTTTGATGACTTGCAGTAACTCGTGGTGAGTTTCTTTCTTGTTATAATATCCTAATGTAGTATTATTACAAATTTCGATATGCAGTGACGTGTTGTATTGTGCGTTCAAGCAGGTGTTTGCGAAATATTAAGAAGTGCAGTATGAATTATGACGTCATTAGCGGTGTTTGAAACGGAATTAATATACAAAGAAAGGTATGCATTAATTATATAACGTGATAATGGTGCTGGTCCCAGCTGTTACCCATTTTCACTACCTTTCCAGTCAGCTGAGTGAGCGCTACTTTCGCCTGGTGTAGCCGGGGACAGGCCTAGTAATGAGCGACCTTGTGGGAAGAAAATCAGCTGTGAGACCAGGCGTGACTCGTCGCTCATCGTTCATAATTAAAACAAATGTCATGCAACCTTTGTTTATAATTAAGAATGTTAACAATAGATGCCTTGGTTGGGGAATCGAGAAGAAATGCGACGTAGTTTGAGAGCGAGAGTTTGTTGCGTGATGTGGAACGCTTCCAGGTCTCACTGGACGAATTGAAGTGGTTCGTGGGGCTTTGTGTTGCCGCAGTACAAGGGCATCTGTTGCTAGGTGGGGAAGTTTTAAATATACGTGTCTACTTCCTTTCGATCAAATTTAATACCAACATTATTGATGTCATATTATTGTCGGAGTGAGGTGTATGCACGTATTCTTACATTTTAATTTATCTAGTGCCTTCTTTTATCGTCAGAATCTCTTCATAGCTAAAAAAAAGACGTGATCTTTCATATTTATCAATCTTCAAAATTGTTGCAGTGAATTAATTAGTTAAAAATGAGCAGTAGGATGAATGTGACTGTTTTATTGTGACTACACTTCAAAATATCTCAGGGTTGACGCATCTGTCATCCTGTGTGTCATTTGCTTGCAAGCACATTCCTGCTGGAAACCATTTCCCCATTCGTCACCGAGTTTGATAATATCTGGAAGCGTTACTGACGTTGAACATTGCAGCCATGTTCCAGTGAAAGTACACATGGTACTGGTAACGGAATGGAACCATATTGAAACTGGAAAAGAAAGATCTGTTAACCTCCTTTTTTATATATCTCTTCGAGAGGGCATTTTAAATGCCCCGTCCATCTTTTCACGAAAATTGTGCCTAGTAGACTGTACTTAATTTTACCATGTTAATTTCAAAATAAAATTGTTTATATGGGGGGGGGCATTATATTACCCGTATTTTTCGGTGTTTCCGAGAAATCTAAGGGGGCTACAAAATCATTTAAGGGGAACTACGTCTTGTTGCGATGTTTTGCAGATCGAGTATCGATATGTCGCTATTGCTATAACTTATACTCTTAGACAAAACTTTTTCCTTTAAGAGTTCGTCAGAGGATTTGGGCGAGGGGAATAATGAATTCAGGGAACAATTTCTGCTCTGTTATACTTGAATTACATCGTGGCATTGTTCTTAGAGTCTTCTGCTGAATCCCTTGGTCAGAGCCTTTGGCTTCGGTCCACCAAATGGCCACTGACGTGATCTTGTGTTAGACATTAACATGACAAGACATTTGATCTAGTGTGAACTGCGTTCATTGAACATGACCGTGTCCAAGGTTTCGAAGCCGTTTTATCAATACATGCAAATACTTGAACACCCCATCTGCGCGTGCCTAGCCCAACCAAAGCGAGTAGCTCCATTATTTTTTATCCCAGTTATCTGGAAAATTGTTTGAAAAAAAAAGACTCTTGTCGTTACACTGCACTTTTCTGGTGGAATGAAGCAAAATGGTGGAACATCACATCACCTAGTGATATGAAGTAGGCGCTGCTTGTCAATGTGTACGTATCTTGCATAATTATTTTGTTATTCGTGAAAGCTTTATTATTGCTTTCATTATAGTCAAATACAATTGACGTTTCACAGCTACTGAATGCCACGAAGTCTTCTAGGGTGGCCAGCCCGTGTGAGAATCGAGTTAAAGGCCAGTGTTTCGAAGACTGTCCGTGTTTCCATCATCAGGATGGCCTATTATTATCATCTCTGATAATGGAGACATAACAGGCTCTGAAACGCTGTATATTGATTCTATTGTAGTACGCCTGATCCCCATAGAATATTTATTTAAAATTTTATATAATTTCTGAAAAAAAATTCCTATCAAACAGAGAAGATAAGGCATCGAAGTGCATACTAGTGTCATCTATAGCTAAGAACTTACGTCGATCTAGACTTTCGCAGTTAATAACAGCGCCATTCGTGTATGTAACTAAATGTTTTTCACCTAAATCCTATGATTGTAAACATAAACGTGTGCTGATGTAAGTAGCCATATTTGCGTGTGACAAAGGAGGTCATGTTGATAAGCAGAAATGTGTGAAAGCATCCAGCATAACAGAGTTGGCCATGTCGACAGAACCAGGCACACACTGTTGTTACCAAGTAAGGAAGGCACCCAAAAATACACGCGCTACGTCTTGGGGCTGCCAAAATGCGCTCTGATTATTTTTAACCTCTCGCTGGCAACACAGGTTACAGACTGTACCACAGTAAAGTCCACGATCTTCTTGAATTAACACTCTGAAGCCTAAACTCGTATAAATGACATTTAAGTATCCAGTCCGTACCGAAAAGAAAACACAGCTCTTCACCATTACAAAAGATCAACTTTTTAACGCTGATTAAGAAAATTAACGCTGTTTACGTTGAGAATCTTACGAAACCAATAAAGATTATTGATTGTTGAAGCAGGTGGGATATTTAGTTACCATTGGTTTTCAAAGGAATTTTCGAAGTTTCGAGTTGTCAGCCATGTTTCTATATCTCGTGATAATTTACTTAACTGTCGTTGCATGGATGTCCACTGTTTGATAAAAGGCTTCAGTGGATATCAGTGATACTTTAGACCTTTCAAATTTTTAACAGATTGGACTGTAAGATTTGCCGGTAATTTTAGAAATGCGATGAATTATTGCTCAAGTATTTTGATATTAGGTTCACAATGTTTAGTACCACAACTTTTGAAGCGGCGTGTAAAATGAAATTATCAACGTGTTTTATAAAATTTTTGGTACAGATCGGCTGAACTGAAAAACTTTTTTACTCTCTGGTTAATGGTGAGATGAGATGTGGTTTCTCGTGACGTCATGAATGCAGGCATTGAATTGATTATTTCTCGGTCGGACTGATTTTATTACAAACAGGTTGTACGATCCATCAGAAACATTTGAGATCCAAGAGTAGTGAAATTCTTTGAGGTCCTAACACGTCGAAAGGAATTATATATTTTAATTTAAAATAAGGGATATTTCCTCGTCGATAATATTGAATTTATTTTTGTAATTTTTTGATATTTTAAAACACGTTTCTGCGTACCAATTTTGAAATAAAATGTGACGTATAGAAAACGTACACACTGAAGATGGTTCCATAGAGGCCGAAACGCTTAGGCCATTATCAGCAGTTTATTATAATTGATATGTAGTAAAAGTTTGTTGGGAGTCTGTGTTGAATATTTTTACGAAATTAAAATCGCGAGCATACAAATAAAAGAAATTCAAGAATCGAAATGACTCTTTCTGCACTGAGAGTCATATTTCCCCGGGGATTTCTCTCGTAGAATACTCCGAAGACATCTTCAGTTACGAAGGAGCCAAATCCAAGGCCACCCGAAAGCAAAACAAGTGAAACTCAGCCTGACCTACTTTCAGGTCCTCAAGGTGGACCGTAGCAACGAATCAGCCTAGCGAGACTCTTTTAATATTATTTTTTTGTGACACAGGAAGTGACTGGCTATCGTAATGTCAGCACCGCGTAATTCTTGTTAAGAAAACTCTCTCACTCCTTTGCTGTTAAGTCTGATGTCGAAAGAATTGGGTTAAAAATGATTTCACGTGTAGGAAAATCCAAGGGCGCGCGTGGGACCATCGCAGCGAAGTCCATCGCCATTTGCATATCGCATGGCTTCAACCGCGACCAGACAAGCATTTATTTTTAAGTCCCAGAGATAAAGTGTTTCTGCTGTTTCAAACATTCACCGGTAGGGAAAATGGTGATAATATAACAGAATTATACTTTCGTAGTTTTTCTCAGCCCCTCTACGTAAATGTAGGGAGAACACGTTAAATTAATCCACGATTTATTCCCTCCATATCCGTTTTCGGCTCACTGTTAATTAATAATCCTTTTAATCGACTTTATGTAGTCTGACGTACTGACGTTGAGTCCCAGAGTCGAATTTGAACCCGCAACCCTTCTGAGCTAGTGGCTTTAAAAAGGACACACAAGCTTTAAACAGCGTTAACCAGTTGATCTTCGTAACGGTGAGGCGTTGTGTTTTCTTCGCGGTACGGACTGGATTCTTAAATATTATTTGAACGAGCTTCGGCTTTGAAGGGTTAATTAATTCTCAGAATAAACAGCGATTATTTCCTTAAACAGCGTTAACGAGTTGATCTTTGTAATGGTGAGGCGTCGTGTTTTCTTCGCTGTACGGACTGGATTCTTAAATATTATTTGAACGAGCTTCGGCTTCGAAGGGTTAATTAATTCTCAGAATAAACAGCGATTATTTCCTTAAACAGCGTTAACGAGTTGATCTTTGTAATGGTGAGGCGTTGTGTTTTCTTCGCGGTACGGACTGGATTCTTAAATATTATTTGAACGAGCTTCGGCTTCGAAGGGTTAATTAATTCTCAGAATAAACAGCTATTATTTCCTTAAACAGCGTTAACAAGTTGATCTTTGTAATGGTGAGGCGTCGTGTTTTCTTCGCGGTACGGACTGGATTCTTAAATATTATTTGAACGAGCTTCGGCTTCGAAGGGTTAATTAATTCTCAGAATAAACAGCGATTATTTCCTTAAACAGCGTTAACGAGTTGATCTTTGTAATGGTGAGGCGTCGTGTTTTCTTCGCGGTACGGACTGGATTATTAAATGCTATTTAGACGAGCTTCGGCTTCGAAGGGTTAGAAAACCGGTTTGATGGGGGTAATTGAAGCTTTAGCTGTGAGATCCAATGATAGCGACATTTCAGCTAATTAATAATATGCGGGTACATTTTTAAATGTAAATTAGTTTTGTTACAACTGGAGACCGTCAGTACGTGACGTGACTCACTTAGTGTAACTTTTTGTTCACTGTTCTACGCCTCACCCCACATCTAAAAAATGAAGTATGGTGTGTTATAGAAAGAAAGAAAGTGTAATTAACCATGGGATTACAGTCCCCAGCTTGGACAACGGTTTATGTTTGACCTTTGCTGTTTTAGGTCACTAACTTCGCTGCATTTTCTTCTTACTTTGCTGTACCCGTATCTAATATTAGCGAAGTTATCGTCCAGATATGCGAATTCGTTCACAACATGGCGTAACTCGCAGTTCCAGAATACACGAGTAAGTATTCTTTGTGTCGTTCAAGTTTATTTCCATAGTGTCTGTCCACTGTTAACCTCGTCACTTGAAGTCAGAAGGAACATTTATCAATTCCTCATACCATCATTAAAACCATCGCATGTCGTAGCCTTATTAAGACGTGCAACACTTCTATACCTTGTTTTCCGTGGCATAATTATACCAGATGTTCATTGTATCGCTGTCAGTGATACCTTATCTCGACCGTGGCTCACCGCTATGCGGGAAGTCGGTCGACTCTACAAGGTTCTAACCGCAGATAACCCGAACACCCTGTGAGATATTAGATTCTTACGGTGGAAAATATGAAAATAACATGATGTGCCGTGTAGTCTAGTAGAAACTGTTTCAGAGATGCTTACTGCGTACATTATCAGGGCGATGTGTAAGCCTCGAACGAAACGTGGATTGAGATGTAGGAGCAGGTCAGAGAAGAAATACAATGGACCAGTGGTTTTCAACCGGGGGTACGCGAAGACATCTTAAGGGGTACTTGAAATTTAAAAGAAAATATATATTATTTTATGATAAACACTGAATAATCAGTAATTTAAGTTATTTAATTTATTTTAGATGTAGATTATATACTATGTATAACTTGAATTATATACCAACAAATTTTGGGGTACAAAGTTGAAGAGAATTTATATCTGGGGGTACGCGAACAAAAAAGGTTGAATACCACTGCAATAGACTATTGGAGGCCGCCTTCAAAATAGTATTTGTGGCTGTGCAATGTAAATTGTTTAGGTTAAATTTTGGGCTTGGTTTGTGAATACTGTGTATCTGCATTAATTAATATTAAGACAAATGTGGGATTCAAAATTACAGTGAACTGAAGGCCGCCTGTCGAACTTCGGATTCGCTAGTCTCTTCTGACGTTCGTCTAATTTCTACAAGGACACTGTTATCCAATTCTTCTGGTGACGTTAATTCCATCTTCCTTCTTGTCTCACGTCTGTGAGGTAATAAAAGTTACAGGAAGTTTGAATAAATTGTATGATTTTGACCTTGAATTAAAAGTATCCAACTCCCATTCTGAATGAACCAGTGAAGTATCGACATTTTTTCCCCTTTGAGAGTAATCATCAGTCATTCATGATTTGATACGCTCTGTAGTTGATTCATGTAATAAAATAACTATTTGCTCTCTCCACGGAGCTGACTCCTTGTTTGAGAAGCTGTTAATCGTTCATTTTGTCAAGAAATTGTGTTCACTCAAGCCCGACGAGTCCAGCGCATTTGGAAAAATGTTGCCGGATAAATAATCATGTCATATTTATTAATGATTTTAGTAAAAAAAAAAACATTTTTTCGTCTGCTGTGATATAACACCCTCGTCTCACCTGCCCCTTAAATGAAACGTGCCTTAAATTTTTACACTGTACTTCATGAAGTCTCTTCAGTGTCCATATTTTTTGATAATTGTAAGACGATCAGATCAAGGAATATGATACGAGCGTGTGTCTGTAAGACGCACGGTGGGAGATGAGCAATGCATACAAAAGTTTGGTTGGTAAGTCTGAAAGGAAGATAATACTGACAAGACCTAGGCGTAGATGGAATGATAATATTAAAACGCATCTTACGGAAGTAGTAGGATGCTGTAATTGACCTTAGGATTTGTTAAAGTGTATGGAAATTTCTTGACTGTCTAAGCTGTTGTCTGGTAGAAGTTTACTGACGTTACAGAGGTCATTGCTGCCTCTGTCATCAGGGCGATGATCGCCCAGACCACACGGCGCTGAGGTTCGGAAGACGGTCATCTCCGTACTCACCGCTGTGAGAACCTGGGATCGTATTACTGTTAGTTTTTCCAGAAGTTCTCTGCTGGCTGGAGCTGGTGACTTTTTTTAATCTTCGAATAATCAGAAGTAATAAACGTCACAGTTGGTATTGTTTCTCAATCTCACCGTTCAGTTTAAAGAAAGCGTAAAACAGGATGGATGCTGGACTTAGCACGCTTTGATACGCGAGAAGAAATCGTCAAGCCTTAGAAGTGTTTTCTTTTTAAGATCAGACAAATATTTTCAGTCCCAAATGCGAATAACCTTTTCACTTGATCGCTGGAAGCCGTAATTTTGAGCTCTGATCCGCCCGACTCCTTCCTGAATGTCAGTGACCTACGACCTGAGGAGTTTGAGCATTATTTTGGTGCCCCGTGACAAGGACTGACCTAACGACGCTCTGATGTTCCCGTTACCATTTCACAATGAATACACCTGTTACCCGGTAATGACTTAACGACGTACGAACTCCTATTACGCCGAAACATAACGACCCGTTGTTAACAGCCGTTATATTTGATTTCTGTTACCTGAAAACTAAGAACGCGTACTTTTGCAACACCTCAATGACTGATCGATTGTCGGTGGTGTTTAACGACGAATGCCAACTTAATTTAATTAACCGTAGAATGGTAATAAGCGCCACGGTGATCTAGCGGTTAGAACGCTGGCCTTGTAATCCTGGGGTCTCGGGTTCGATTCCCGGCGGTGCCCGAATTTATAACTTGTGTTGGGCAAGGCCGTGGTCTAGGCAACACGGAGTTTTCCTCCGTGGCATCCCAACAATTACTCCATTCACACACAGAAGAAGGCAATGGCAAACCACTTCTGGATCATCTGCCAAGAACGTATATGAACAGGTCCCAGTCCGAGAAAAGGATGGAAGGATCCTGTTCATATGGACCTGTCGTCAGACAGAACAATAAATAAATAAATAAATAGAATGGTAATTAATTGGGAAAATGTCGTTGGAAGTGGTCGTGGTCTAACTTTTGCCGCGAGGCACGAGGAAAAGCAGAGAGAATCTGAGAATGTGACGGCTTCCGGTTGAGACTTGAACCCGACACCCGCTGAATACGAAGCTGGAGTAATAACTGCTCTGATGTGACGTTTGGTTTTACTTTAAACGAAGAAATCTTATACTAGTTTTCCACCTCAGCGCCTAGGGCCTATGTGAGTTGAATGACAGTGAGTTGACAAAAAAATTGCAACACCCGTTATATGGCGACGCCTTGGTGACAAACTCGCCCCCGTTGCTTGGCAACTGTTCGGACATCTTGCTCTGCAGGTATCGACGTCCGTGGGTTTTTTTTTTATCCTAAAACACTTACGGAATTGAGAACGTGTAAGCCACACGACAGGTACCGCGACCCATATTTTGAGTAACATTGCCCCCAGGACGAGCTACTCTTTTGGTTTCGAGGTCACTGTCCTCTTTGCATGCGCAGTAAAGCTACAGACTGTTTAAAAATATCGTCTCCGTGTTTGATCAGCTCCCCGTATTGAACCATGTCTGACTGGGACTTTTCTGTACAGCTGACAGCGATTACGGAGATGGCAAGTTGAACGTTCAAACTTTCATCGCACAGAATAAAGTTAAAATGGACAGTCATTCTGAGACCTTGTTTTTCCTAGAAGCTGCGACATTCTCGAGATCTGTGTTCGAGAAATACTTGGTTCGAATATCTCCCGCGTCACAAGGTGTATTGACATCTGTCCAAATACGGGAATACTGTTCAAATCCCTTGAGATAAGCCACGGTCATTTCTATTGGGGGGGGGAATCAACTTATATACTTTAATTTGACCTTAGTGTCAAATACACTGATAAGGAACATAATTAAATTATCCTTACACATGTTAGTGTAGATCTGAAATACCGAATTTCGCCGAATATTGTCGTACTAATGGACACGCGCGATCTCCTAGCTAATATTTTATTCCGTTCGAAGAGTGTGTTGTAACATCAGACTGCTCCATAACTAGAAACTGATTCCTGTTGGGAAAGAAAATACAATTTGAAGTTTTTATTTACTTATTGTCTTATCGATCTGAACTTTGCTTGAGTAGTTGGAGTGGAAATCTGTGGGGAATTGCGCGCTGCCATTTTACAGTGTGTGGTGTGCGATCGATGTTTTTAAAACTGTTAGTACAAGTGTAACTGTGACGTCAGTCAGACGTTCCGTTTGCTTTCCGCTGAGCAAACGTGATTTACACAATTTGGATACAGAAGAAAAAATCCAGGAGGACTCTTTCTTTTCGTCTATTAATTCGGTAAATCTATAATTTGTATCTTCCTTGTGCAATCTACTCACGAATCTGAATCAAACGGTCAATGGCTGTGATACAGACGGCTGTTTGTTTGTTTGTTTGTATAAGAATGCTAACAGAAGTGAGGAATTAGTATTTCAAGGTGTCTAACGTATCTTTTTAAGCGTTCAGAAACACATCATAGTGTTCAGTGTATTTTTATTTACAGTAACAGTGAGAAACAGATGTTCATTTCGTATTTTGACAACATTTCTTATATCTTTCGACTAACGATCGTATGATTTTGAATGGACATTTTTTACGCGAACACCGACCGCGGTTCACCTAACCCCCTGTTTCCCACAAGACTTTAGTTTCGCAAACCGCGGTGTTTTTTTTAGCAAAGTAACATCACAAACCCCCCCCCCCCCCCTTCCACAGTTGGCCAGGGATTTCTATTAAAAGACTGATTTTTTTTCCACGCAGTCTTGAACGCATTTGGCGTCAGATGTCGCAAATACCAAAGTTCAGCGAATCCATTTCTTTGATCAAATAATCCGTTTCTGATACACCGCACCGATGAACTCTGTGACCCCGATGATCGTATGGTGGAATATACAGGCGAAATGCAGTAATGCTGTTTGCTCGCCTGTTTCAGAAACAATACAAGGCGTTTCGATTATATTTTGCGTCGAAAATTGTTGCTGTAATTTCATTATTGATCGTATTTCATACAAGAACTTTAATAAAAAAAGTCGCCCGGCAACAATTACGGAATATCTTACGTATTACTTAAAAATCAGGTTTATTTTTTTTAAAAAAATAATCTACATATGAAAATTATAAACCGTTACATTCTTTGCATAATTAAGGAACGTAATACAATTTGATGTAGTGCAGTCTCAAATTTGATTTTGTACTGAGTTATAATAATTGAAAGTGTTGATTTCAAAATGATCACCAACCAGTTTTTGATTGTTTTATAGACAGTTCTTTATTTTCAATGAATCTCGACCAAAGACATCCTGATTGTTACGAAAAAGTGAGTCATCATAAAACGCGTTATTATATCACTTGAAGGTCGTTTTGAGGTTAGGTTTATATCCAAATATAATGAAATAACTTTTGTGTGGCAACATTATCTGTTTAATAGATCTGTATCTGTAGCCAACACGAACGTGAGATGCAAATTTTAAAAAAAAACTATCCCAGATCAGATTATAGAAGCAGTTGTCCTCAGCGGTCAATAATTCCACCACGGCTTCTTGGATAATGAATCATTGTCAGTCTCTGGCAAAAAGGAAACCACAGCGCGTGATGGTGCCTTGCGAAGTTGGGCATGGCCCCGTTTGTGACTGATTTATGTGTGTACCACATATAATTTGAATGGTGGCTCCATCTTTGAACACGAGGTTTTATTTCCTGGTGAAACAAGTCGGCAGGAAAGCGAGAACAGACGACAATCGCAGTGCGTGAAGAGAAAAGCGAATGCTTACACGAAAAGTGAAACTCAATTTGATTTGATGCTCTGATACGTCTTGTTTCTTGCCTAAATATAAGTGTAATTAAGAAATTCTTAAAGATATCGTGTCTGAAAGACAGATAAATAAGTTTTAAGAGATAGCAGTGGTATTCTAACCAAATTTTGCCGAAGTCCAACGAAACTTCCATTTGTATCAGCTCATTGCTTTGATTCAGAAGGTTACGTATAATATATTTTATTTCAATACTGTACAATCTAATTTTGCGATGAAATAGAAAATGGAAGAGGTTTAGACGGGAAGTAAATCTGTTTATTTTACATAATAAAAGGCCTGGATACCGCATACGTCGGTTAGTGAGACGCGAAGCGATAAGCAATTGTCTTTCTCTGCATTGCGCCTTGCTGGAACGGCAACCGCTCATACACGCAAATGATGTCATCTAGCGGCTGGAGACCAACGTTTTGTTGCATTGCACTTGTAAATTATTGTTGCCTCGACACGCCCGGGGCAAACCTTGGCAATGCAGTCATGTTTTGATGTAGCTGCAGACCTTCGTAATGAAGAGGTACAATCTGAATTCTATCTTCGCCACCTGACGCGTTTGAAAAATATCGACGCAATTTACGAGTACAACATTTCTTGCGTCTGTGGTAACTATTTGTACCGACAATCACTAACTCTGGATTTTGCCCACAGGGGGCATTAATATGTTTCGTATGATTCTTAGCGTAAACAGCGATTATTTCCTTAAACAGCGTTAACCATTTGATCTTTGTAATGGTGAAGTGGGGTGTTTACTTCGCGGTACGGACTGAATTCTTAAATATTAATTAGACGAGCTTAGGCTTCAAAGGGTTAACCATTTGATCTTTGTAATGGTGAAGTGAAGTGTTTTCTTTGCGGTACGGACTGAATTCTTATATATTCGGCTTCAGTGGTTTGTGGCCAGTAACATGAATCACGGTACGCAAAATAAACAAAATTGCTTCTGTGAATTTTTCAGGTGGATTTGTAGTACGCTGTGTGCCCATCTCGGGAATAGATGTCCGGAACGTGACTGAAGCTACTGCAGAGTTGTGTAGTCATACATGACAACATTGGAAGGAAAATGTCATCCTGACAAAGTACGATTTTTAGAGGTATACATTCTTTTACGTATTTTAGACAATTTTACTTCAGCCATACGGAAAATGCAAGGCGCCAGGAGTTTATAAGTGTATCTGTGGCGACGTTGGCTAATAGGATAGTCGTCGCCTCGTAATTTAAGCTGGCGAGATACGTTACAGAACACAAGCTAAAAGCATTGCCATTACAAAACCAGATTTTGAAAGGAGTTTCTTTAATCTTATCTTCAACCTAAGATGACAAATAATCTTACGTGCTCAAATGTAAATACGTAATTTGCCTGTACCCTTCACCGCAGGAACATTTCTACAACACAAACTGAAGGCATGTAAATTACTCTGGTTTGTTATAATTCCACTCGCAATTCGGCTTCTAAGAGGATCTCTAAGTAAATACGTTTAACCCTTTGAAACACGAAGATCATCTAAATAATATTAAAGAATTCAGTCCGTACCGCGAAGAAAACACAACTCTTCACCATTACGAAGATCAACTGGTTAACCCTTTGAAGCCTACGCTCGTCTAAATAATATTAAAGAATTCAGTCCGTACCGCGAAGAAAACACAACTCTTCACCATTACAAAGATCAACTGGTTAACCCTTTGAAGCCTGCGCTCGTCTAAATAATATTAAAGAATTCAGTCCGTACCGCGAAGAAAACACAACTCTTCACCATTACGAAGATCAACTGGTTAACCCTTTGAAGCCTGCGCTCGTCTAAATAATATTAAAGAATTCAGTCCGTACCGCGAAGAAAACACAACTCTTCACCATTACGAAGATCAACTGGTTAACCCTTTGAAGCCTGCGCTCGTCTAAATAATATTAAAGAATTCAGTCCGTACCGCGAAGAAAACACAACTCTTCACCATTACGAAGATCAACTGGTTTACCCTTTGAAGCCTAAGAGAGAGAGAGAGAGAGAAAGAGGAAATTGGTGGGGGGAGAAGTGAGAGCCACTTCAATATCTGGGGGGGAGAAAGAGCATCTTATAGCTAGAAGGTCCCCAGGCAATGCCCGCTCGTCCTTCTGTTAAGGATAAAGTAAGAGTGAAGGCGTTAGTGTGATGATTGGCATAAAAGACGGAATTTTGAACTTTGTATTAGCGAAAGCTGAGACTATTAATTTGGAAGTTTAATACATAATTTAGAAGTTCCTACTGAGGGGAGGGGGGGAGAGTAAATTTTGACGGCGTTAAGGGGTGGTAAATTTTGATTAATTTAAATCGGGAGGGCTGCATGAGAAGCTTGCAGTGGCTCGTCTAAATGATATTTAAGAATTCAGTCCGTACCGCGAAGAAAACACCACACTTCACCATTACGAAGATCAACTGGTTAACGCTGTTTAAGGAAATAATCGCTGTTTATTCTGAAAATTATATAGAACTCATAAATACACTCTGTGTGTAAGTTTAAGAATTACTGTGTTTTGAATTGCACGGTACACGTAGCTTTTAAAGGATTAAAATAATTTGTCGTTCGACAAAACACTTGCTTGCCTACTTATAGGCCTACGCCTTATGAAACGAGGATTAAGAACACACCCACTGCATGGTTACGCGGGATAATTCGAGGAGATGGGAGGAGAGTTTGGAGTTGTCGATTGGATTCGTCTGGCTCAGCATCTGGACCTGTGAACACGCTGATGAGCCTTCGGGGTCTGATAAAAGTTGAGAAATCTCTTTTACTACTCGAGTGAGTTCGCTTCTCGTGAAGGGTTTTCTTTTCCATGGAATCAGGATGAGGTTGCGACACCGCGTCCTATCACTAACTTTCACCCACTTAGCTAATCGTTGGCACACTAACTGCCGGCCGCCGTTATGTTACATGTGGCCAGTTCTGAATCGCTACTACTCATGCCAAAACAATTGCCCCGTTACCTCCTCGGTTGTTGCGTCGCGTAGTATTTTGGCTGAGTGCCAACGTTTCAGAGAAGGAACCTACTGCCTTCATCATCAGGTCTGAAGTGAGGAGAATTCGCGTCTATCTTCCCCGTCTGCTTCCGAAAGGTAATATATTTTTAATCTTTATCCTCCCGTGGGTAAATGAAAGCAGATCTTCGTGGCTTAAAAAGTTTTAAAATGTCCGCGTCGTCTGTAAATGACTTTGCATGTTGACGAAGGACTGATGAATTTCATGGAGTTAACTTTTGTCATAATATATTTCATTGAGCAGAATTGTTATGAGTCGATTTTAATCGTCACGGGCTTAACCCTTTGATACCAAAGCTCGTCCAAATAACGTTTACAAAATTTATTTATCTCACATAAAACACGAGTCTCCATTACAAAAATTAATTTTTTTTAATGCTTAGATGAAATAATTGTTGTTTGTTCACTTTATTAATAATTATGCTAAATAATACACTGTGGGGGGAAAAATGTGAAATTACTAATTGTTTAAACACTCTGTTTTAATGTAAAATATCAACCGGATATTACCAATTAAAAATTTGTACGAGGCACCGTAGCTCGCAAATCGATGTTCACCAAATTTGGCCTCAGGAGATCGTATGGCTAACGTCCAGTCCTCGGAATAGGTTCGCCCCGGCCACAACATTGACGTCACGCAACACGTGTTCACGTTTATAGATTCAGTTCTGTTAATAATAAAGATGGTGGATGGATAACAAACATCTGACAGACAATTCAGATTCAATTCGTTTATTTCGGTTAAAAAAAAAACAATCATTCCGAACGATGAGCGGCTAACGAAAGTGTTCTGAAAGCGTTGGACGTTATGCACTGTTTCGATTACTCTTGCCTGTGTTTCAATCGCAAGTGTAGTGACTGGAGTAGAACGAGGCTCCGTCACGACACCTGACACACTTAAATAGCGTTTCATTTGTTTCTCGCACGTGTTAGCGTTGCAACCAGTCACTTGGGAGTGTGGGGACTCAGCTGTGGCTGCGTCACGTGCACTAATGACGTAATGGCCAGTACTGCCAACTGCGGCGTTAAAATACGCTAGTGGGCCAGAACAATGGATATAGTATGTTACACCCGTTTCATGGCTTTCATTAGGTTTAGGGCTGTTATAACTCACTTAAACTCAATTACTAATACGTCTACATTATCATCATAGTTATCATCCATTGTCGTCTTTTTTTTGGGAGGAAGAAACATTGCTTATTAATGTATAATAAAATTTTCATTTTCTCTTTGTTTCCACGTCCAAGACTGGTGTGTGTGTTGGTCTTTGTGCTGTAGGGGGAAGTGTTTTTGGAGCAGGGTGTATTGATGTAGACACTGGCAACTTGAACCTGCCGTAGCTATGAATAGGGCATGCGTGAACAATGAATTAACAACACTGAGATTGATTCGACTGAATATTCTCGCTTCTGAAGATATAAGCATCAGAAATTTTAAACAGATCTTGGTTTTCTCCCGTTTAATTAGTAGTTTATGAACGACGTTGTATCAGCAACTAAGGATAATTAATGTTCGAGTCGAGATAAAACTAGGTATCCTTCGGCGAGATAATTAACTGCCTTCTACATGTGCAATTACTGTTTCAGGTAGACCCTGGAACCATGTAAGTGACACTAATTCTAAAATAGTTTTTATGTGTACGTGTTGAGTAGTAAGAATAATTTATATATTAATTTTAGTGTGGTTCTTGCAGGACTTGTTATTGTTTCAAAACTGAGTAGATATTACGCCATTCTTTTGTTCGTAGAAGGATAAATAATATTATTCCTTGTATGGTCGCAGGGGAATGGCCTTGTCTTTAACAATTAGTATCATCTTCTATTACCTTTGTTCTAAGGATGACCAACGCTTTCTGTAATTATTCCTTACAGCCCTGACGTTGGTGTTTGAATGTCGGGTACACTGGGGTTTAGCTAGATGTTTGCGAGACGAGTTGTAATAATGTCTCCTTATTATTGCGTATAGAGCAGACCCAGGAGGTCAATAACCTAGACGATTATCCCACGAGTCAGAGATGCGTTTGAGCAATGAAACAGCCGATGCTCCATTGTTGGATTTAGCATGTCGTATTGACAACAATCGAACAGCTAAATGAGTTCGTGTTGATAAATGTTGAGGTGTGAAAATAAAAATAGTGCCCCCCCCCCCCCCCGTTGAAATGAGCGCCATATAATTTACGATGTTCACAATTTTGTGTTGTCAACCGGGTTCTAATGAATGCTAGAATGATTATTGATTAAGGTTTGTGAAAGAAACGCTTGTGGCCTGTTTTAGGTTATGTGAGAAAGCGCGGAAACCCGTAGGGTGTGTGATTTCTTGGTCAACAATTGTATTACGAGTTGTCAATTGTATGCTGAATGCCTGAATTATAAAACCACCTCTGTCAGTGTGCTTTCTCACTATTGTGTTCCAAATTTAAACATCATGATGATATTTTGTAACTTTTTGTTTTCTTCCAATTTTTATTTGGATCCACAGGAATTTTGGTACTATCTCAGATCTCGTTATCTAAATCCCTACATTTAATATTAACAAAAAGTAACAGTGGAACCACGGTTCCGGAGAATTTGACGTAAATACGTCTATACGGAAAGGAAGTTTATATATTGGCTTTATTCTAAATATTTCCTTTATACATTCTTTACAATTGAGATAAGTTTGATTAAGACATTGCTTATTCAACTTCAATTAGTTACGCTTAAGATGGGTCTGTGGTAGCTGAATGTAATGTAAAGTAATGTAATGAAATGTTTTATAGGTAACAACAATGCCGAGTAAATAGTTGTCCCTTAGGTAACCATTGTTGTTTATTTGTTGATAAACCATTGTTACACTTTTTTGTCGAATGACCCTTCCTTATGGACGTATTTACGTCAAAAATTATATCTGTTGTGTTCAATGTGTCGGTTATCCTTGGCGTAGTTGCAGTCCATAGAGAACGCTACGAATCCATGACCACAGAGAAGCCAGATCTAACGTTATGTAATTGTCAGCAGAGCGGAAAAGTCCGACTGCTGGCGAATGTCCCAGTGTTTCTACGAGTCTAACTAATTCCTGGACAAGAGGCCTTGAATTTAGATCAGCTGTACAAGGTCTACCAAAAGTTATCGAAGACAAGGCAACGTTGTGGCTTGCAGTTGTGACGCCTACCGTGGCCTATTTAAATGCGAGTATCCCGTATTTCTCAAGCTGTTGGCGTAACCTAAATGTCACGTGTGTAATTAATGCCGTTCTGTTGCAACTTGTTTATGTAATTTTCGTTTCGGCGCCATTACGAAAGATTCCTGCCTTGGGCAATAACAGGCTTTGATAATATTTGTGTTTTTTCTGTAACATGTTGTATGACAAAATAGATCCTTAGTTTCTACAGAATTTCGTGATATTAAGTTGCTTCTACTGTTTGTCGAACTTATGTGTCGCTTCCGTGTTAAAAGTAGGGTTCATAGGCTTATTGGAGCAATGGGTGTGTTTTCCCGGGACACGCTTTTTATTGTGCATAAAAGAACTCTCCCACTTTGAACTAGCATATTTGTTGTTCTTATTTTGGCAACAAGACATGTCAGCCACTGGCCAATCAGCTGTTTATTCCGCAGCTGATCTGGGTGCGCGCGCATGCTATAGCCACCTGCACAGACGTCTATGACAAGATGGAACCAGCAGTATCAATGCAATTGTGTAGTGTCAAACATGTTATTGACGATACAGTGCGTGTAATTAATTGTATGAAGACCTATTGTGACAACCTGAGAGATAATTACGTAACATCGTTTCATTCACTGTTCAGTCGTGGCAGAAATGGAGGTGTTCGCGACAGGAGCAAGGCAGATTAGCGCTAACAGTTCCCAACATTCATGAAGCCCTCTGGCGAAGGTAAAATGGATTCTGTGTCCCGAATCGTTCTCTGTAGATGTTGGGACCTGTATTTTTTTTTTTTTTTTTGCATTTTTGAAGTTCTGTTTTGTTGACTGACGATGTTTGTGACAGATAAGGCTGTTTGTTTTGTGTTGGTTTCCATCCAAATTGAAGTGTATGTTGGGTTTTGAATCTAAACGGACGACAAGGCAAGCAGTGAAATTATAAAAAAAAATATATATATAACTTTTTTTTCACATTACCCAGATAACTGAATTCTGAATGTAATCTTAAATGAAACAGTGCCAAAAGTCAATAATTTTATAAATACCTTGGAACATATTTAATGTTCTTTACAGCTGACCGTATTTGGTGACTTCAAATTCATTGGACTGCTGATTTTAAACTGATGTGTTATGTATTGACATACTGTTGATTGGAGCAGCCCTCCAGTGACTGTTAGTGTCGCAAGTTGGACTCTGCTGAATGGGTATTTGCATTGTGGTTTTCTTGCAGACATGCACTCTGTGATGGAGGGGGAGGATGGGGCAGAGCCTCATGATGTGTTTGTGGATCTGGGGGTGCTGATCGTTGAGGGCCGGATCCCAGGCGGAGCGTGGGCAGCCGGGAGGGGCTACGGAGAGGGTCCTCACTGTGCTGGTGTGGGGATATCGGCACTACCTGCTAGACATGACTGTGATCCCAACACAAACTTTCTGGTGAGTAAGAAACTGGGTTTATTGCGTTGTTACTATTGAATTTAATAAACTTCAAATATCGCCGCCTATTTATTTTTATACCAGGTCTTAATACAATGAAGGTTCTGACTGCACCAAATATGACATTTTTATGTGAGTTCTGGGTTTCTCGCTGTGAGGATGATGATGCTGTCTTGGGTTCTGACACTATGTAGACTCATATGTAGATACCATTGTTTTGAAGAAACGCACTGTCTCCATCTTCAGGGTGTCTTGAAGATGGAGTATGTTAATGTGAAACGTTGCTGTTTACCTTCGGACTTACACAGCGTACATAACAGCAGTCTTTTTCTCTTTCTTGCAAATAGAAAAGCATTTGTTTGTGTTCTGATATCTTGGTGAAACATCTTCCACCAATATGTGACTCAAGCAATTCTGTAGTATCAAAGTCCAAATGTCCATTGCTGTCTGCAGCACAGTCAAAGTGCGCGTGGTACGTTAGCTGTTCCAACGGTGAAAACTCTCGGTTCGACTTGTCCTTGTTACAGATAAATGCAGATAGGAAGTTATTTATGAGTGTGAGCGGTTAGCCAATCAGATATGGGCAAAAGTTTGCACCAGTCTCCAAAACATTGCTGAAAATTTAAGTTAAAGTTTCATGTCATATGTTTTAGGGATTTTTCTTGCTTTTGTGTTCCCAGATTTGGATCTGAACGAAATATCCGCCCAAGCCATTGTATACGATGTTAATTCATGTTACAGTTTGTGTTCTGTGTTAATATGAACGCTTTTGTCTTGTAGATACACAGATTTCTTGTTTCTCATAGAATGTTAACACATTCAGTATTTACACAACTGAATGTCTTCAAAAAGAATTTTCAAAACAGGGATATAAATATGCCGTATTCATCTGTATCTTCACAAACTAATAAATATATTTGTTTCTAGCAGTACAAAGGTCTCAGTGTTAGTTACATGCAGAATAACCCTCTTTTCATAATTATGGCATAAATACTAACACTTAGGACAAAGTTCTACTGAAGCGAGCTTATATAAGAATTTGTATCATCTCTATTAGCTTTGTAAGTCCCCAGCAAATAAGAAATTAACTTGCGTGTGCAGTGTAAGCGTGCAGAAAACTTCCGCAAACACATGCAGCTGTTGTGGCAGAATAACATACCGTTATGCATCGAGGTGCTGCTGTGTGCTGACTGTCAATGCGGCCAACAGAAAGCTCAGTCTCCAGAGGTTGCCAACATCCCATCCTCGACTGACTTGCTGCTAGAGCAATGGATTGTAACCATGGTAACCAAGAGGTAAGCACCTGTATTTTGTAAATGTGCAGACTCGTATAAACCGTGTGCAAATGGATATTTACGCTGACGTCGATTACGTGTCGCAGGTGCCCAGAGGTGCGGCAGATTCCGGTGCGTAGCCTTTTCCAGGCGGTGCGATCCCAGCTCCACTTCTCACAGTTGTCTGCCTGGTGGAGTTGCAGCAAAGGTTGTAGCCCCACACATGTAAATTATCGAGTGACCGTTCCTGGCGAGGCATTTGCCTCCCAGTTCCAGCGTCAGCCGGTGGAACACAGCTTTCCGGTTGCCGTTATCTCAAGGGGAACTGCTGTTAAGGTACTTGGGACCTCTTTACTCAGCCAACTTTTTTCCTACATTTTTTTATGAATATATTACCAAAAAGAAAGGACAGTAATTTCATTTTTGTTACCTTTTGACAAAATGTAATGTGCGAAACTTTGTTTATGCTTCCCCATACACCGTCTTGGCATGGTGCTTAAGCACATTTTGTTTTTATCTTATATTTAATTTGTAATCAGTGAATATGTTGCTCACTTTATACGTCATCATACGGTATAGGTAATTTAAACTCTTGTGCTACAAGCCTGGTGGTCAGGTCCTAGCGCTGGGGCTAACAATTCAACGCTACACTACTGCAACACGGATAATAAAGGTTAACTAATAGAATAATGGAGAATTATAATTTATTTTGAGTAGTTGGTGGAACATGGGTTTGAGTGTATACTTGTTTGAAGGTGTGTATGCGCACATTACCACGCATGGCGACTGTCCCTCGCATCCAGTGCCCGCAGCATCATTGTGAAGCAGAACAGAAGCCCGTTATAGACGCTGAGCTGCTAGGTGCGGTTGGTGGTTCTGGGTGCTGCAAGGATGAGGCGTTCAAATGGGGGTAAGAAATAGAACAGTTACAGCATTGGACTTCATTGCTGTGGTTGGCTGGTTGTGCCGTTTTAGTAGGTACAAGTCTGCGGAGCATTACGACCCGGAGGACTAATGTCGACATCTTCGTTGCCATGAAAGCTTAAAATCTTATTCATTTACTGATGTTTGCCATTGCTTAAATTACAGGGTTTTTTCCTTCATGCTTTTCTACTTGGGGGGGGAAAAAAGACTACTAGAATAGGTTATCGTAACTCTATCATGGATGTTGTAGTATGTAGCCATTTTTAACAAAATTCATTTCTGACTTTACGCTAGACTTAGACTTAAATGTAGAATAGTCGAAACTGTTTCACATCAGTCATTAATGAAGTGAACGATGTAGTTTTCTCCTCCTTGCAGTTACAAAGCTATTTAGGAATGTACCTGTTCTGAAGAAAGTGTGTGGTTTTGGCAGAGAGGTTACTTCAAAGCAGCCAGCAGCTGACCCCCTGTTGGGGGAGAGCCTCCTGGATCCACCACAGAGTCTGGATCTGTTTGCTCGTCGCTACCAGAGCCCGTCGAGGTGCGGCAGTCCCAGCCTTGAAGCGCCCGAGTATCTGATGTTTGGACGTAGTGTGGCTCCCATGAGACCCGAAGGTAACTGTTACTGACACGTCATTCAATATTAATGTTTAAAAATTAGGAATAAATTCCAGTGTTTAATTACTACGTTTGGTCAGAAAATGTCGTGAATGAATTGGGACCTTTGTGAATGTTGTGGCTTGGAAAATGCAAAAGCATCTTATTACAGTCGGTGCTAGCCGTCCTGTGATTGGTCGCTGGCGTGACAACAGCCCCCCCAGTCCACCACTTGGCTCGCAGCACCACAGGAGACTCGGCCGTCAGGGGCTGGCACGTCGCAGAGATGCCAGCACTTTTCCCGCCTCGGCTACCGGTGGAAGCGCGGCTTCCGCGTGGCAGAAATCACACGTGTTGCCAGGTATGTGGCATCCTATTGTCCTCATCTGTCTTGGCTGTATGTTGAAGTTTGGCGTTGGAAGTACTGCCCCGTCAAAACCGGCTCACAGATCCAACCTACCTTTCATCTGATGAAAAATAGGATCCTTTTCCATGGGTTTCAAAAGGGACAATGTTACCAGTTACCTTCATGCATTTTAATGGTGTATCTATACCACTGATACATATGGGGTAGTGGTCGTCAGAAAACTAACTGCTGTTTTAGCGGTTCTTCAAACACAAGTTTCGTGCGTAGTATTTGAAGGAAGCAAGGTTCAGAATTGTTTGTCAATTTCTGTCATAAGAATTTGACTCTCATAAAATATTTAATATGATTTGGGTGTGAATGGGCGTAGGTCTGGTAGATGACCGCATGCAGAACCCGTGCACCCGACCCGGGAAGCACCATTGTCGCTGTGCGTTTGATGAAGACCTGGACATCCTGCCACCCACTGGCAGTGGACAACAGAGTGGCGTGCATGAACCTCCATTGCCTTGTAAAACTTCTTCCAAGCCCAGTACAAGCCCCACTTCACTGCCAGCTCCAAAGAGGGAAGAGCCACACCTGGGATCAGCACAAGCAAAAAGCTCGCTGCCACCAGATGAGAGCAAGATGGGCCGGTTGAACCTAGAACTCAGCCGACGAGAGTTTGAAGAAGTATTGTCTGTGTTGCGGTGAGCATCTCCTGCAATCCCTTTATACAGTATCATTTTACATGTCTTCTTCTTCTATGGCTCTCCGGTCCGTATTCGGTCCATGGCCTCCTCAATTCTCCTCTTCCATTCGGTCCTCTCTTACGTCTGTCTGTCCGAGGCTTTGATCGAGGTTTCGAAACATCTTCCTTTTTACGGTGCAAGGTTGTTAGCCTTGCGACCAACCCCCAACCTGGAGGACCAGGGTACCTGTCTTAGTCTGACCTCTCCCCCTTGACCAATCTGGCTAGGGAGGCCCTACCAGTAGCTATGCTACTATCAGCATAGCCATTTTACATGTACATTCTCCATTTTAAACCAGTTAATTAGTTAAAATATGTCAAAAACAGATTAGTTTTGCGTGACTGTAACTTCATATGAGTAATAACATAATTGTGATTCCCTGTAGGGATCGTAATGCCCCTCCAAATCACACTGTTGGCAAGAAGCTGGCACCAAGAAATCGCAGGGGCATGTCCCCCCGTCAGGACCTCGTATATAGTGTGCCATCATGTCTTCCATCTACCTCAAATACGGCGGCATCAGACAAAGCAGATCTGCTCATGGGTGCCATCCTGCGCAGTAACAAAACCAGTGATGCCTCCTCTTCAGTATTAGGAAAGTGCGACCAGGGGAGCAGACCTTGTGATAAATGTGAAATGATCGATGAACGGACCATTCCCTCCTCTCTTATTTGGACTGCTCGGACAGAGAGTTCAAAGTGCGCTACCATAAAGGGACCCAGCCCACAAAGTCTTTCAAATGGAACAAGCAGGGAGTGTAGTGATCATGTGCCTTTAAAGTTGACTAGTGTCGGAGATCGGACGAAAGGCGAGGTGTCAGTTTGTGACGATAAAATAAAGTCAGAAGTGGATGAAAGGAAAAATTTGGACTCACCATTCTTAAACAAGAGTTTGGAACGTATCAGGGAATTCTTCAAGGGAGACGCAAAACCGACACAGGAGAACGGGGAGGTTAGTAAATTGTGTGTATCCTGTTACTGTAAGTTCTCTTAGAGTAATAGTTTTTTAACACTGCATAAATTTTATGAATAAATAGTACACAAAACATTTATCTTACTGTGCTGTATAGTCTTGGGCCATGCCCCTTCTTTCTCTCATTTGTACACTGTCCAGCATTGTTCTGAATGTGAAATGGAAGTAAGGAAAGTGTCGCGTTGGAAATTTCAGAGAAGAAAAGAGGGCTGTAATCA
This sequence comes from Zootermopsis nevadensis, assembly GCF_977971745.1. Taxonomy (NCBI): domain Eukaryota; kingdom Metazoa; phylum Arthropoda; class Insecta; order Blattodea; family Termopsidae; genus Zootermopsis; species Zootermopsis nevadensis. The sequence continues at coordinate 21,488,342 of NW_028259153.1, read as the reverse complement.
AGAAAAGAGGATAATCTCAGGTGGGATCTATGGGAAATAGTTAGTTAGTTAGTTATGATTCATTTTACTGACTCCATCACACAGTCATACTGTATACGCAGTGAGTATGTCAAGATTAATAATTTTGTTATTTTTGTCATTTATGTTTATTGATATCGGCATCAAACGCACAGCACCGCATAAAGGAAGTGTCACTCGATGCTTGTTTTGCATGCACAATTTTGAGAGTGAATCATATCAAACACATTGCTCTTGTGTGGCAGAGTACGAGTTTGCCAGAGCGTCCGGTTCCATCGGCCCAGGACAAAGCCAAATTCCGCCGCTCTCTGGACTCAGCTGCGTCTATGGTATTCCATTGTCGTACTGGACTGCCGTTGACATCGAGTCCTGCGCCTGTCCGCAGGGGCACCACCTGCTTTGACTTTGACAGCACGCTGAATTCAGTCTCTGCTATTCGCAGGTAATATTACATTGAAGGGGTTATTCCAGGCCTAAAATGAATATTGGAAACAATAGTTCTTATTCCAATATGTCTATCAGAAGTTAACATGCATCTGTCATGGTGCAGTGGTGCCAACTGCTATTTATTGTTCAGTGTCAATAGAAGTGAGGAAATTAACTGATATTAGTATTAATCTTCTGGGTAGTTATGTCTTGTGGACATTGGTAAATACCAATGTTTTGGAGAAATGTGCTGTCCATCTTCAGTTCTTCAACCCTCTTGATATATTTGTATCTGCTTACTCAAATCTTGATTTAACTCATATTATCATGTGAAATATAGTAATGTGATTGAAATATACACTGTCCCTTCTCACGTTCAAATATCCAAAAGTATGTTTTGAGGTTCGGTAGATTTGAATGGCAGTTTATCATGTTACAGCGCTCTGTTTGAGAGTGTCCCGGCAGCACCTGCAGATGATGTGCTGAGTGTGAGTAGTGATGATACAGAGAGTGAAAGTGGGGCGCGCTCCCCCTGTTCGCCTGGAATTGGTGGACCCACACTTAATCCGCTAGAGCCTTCCTTGTGGTCCCAGTACACACTTGCGCCCTGTGCATCTCTCCTAGGTAAGATGCAGTTAGTGTTCTGCACTGCTGACTGATGCATGCACAAATTATGCCAAATTAATAGAATGCAGCTGGAAAATTGGCAAAAAATGTTAGTGTAAGGAAATGAATTTAATTTATTTTTTTAATTATTTGCTTCATGGTGTCATTACATATCCATTCACATCTTAGTCTAAAAGATATGGGAAAATAATTTATGCCTCTCTTCAATTGTACTATATGGACTGTTGTATGTACCTGCATTGAATGAATGTGGAAGATCAGAAAGGATGAAGAATGGTAACCTGATTGGAAAATGTTTAGTCCAAATTGAAGTTTATCTTTGGAGTCTTGTTATATACTGTATGTGCCGATCCTGCTAAAGTTCAGTCCAAAATTCCATAGACCTTATAGTCCTGTTACCTGTCACGTGATTTGTTACAGGCAGCTTTGAAGAGTCTGTTCTGAATGGCCGGCTGGAGCCTGTGAGCACAGTGCAGGGTTTCACTGCAGATCTGGGTGCCAGCGGATCTTTCTGCCCTCGACATCTGGTATTACCAGTTACCGTCTTCTTTTACACGCTGGGTGACAACGACAAAGTCTCCACGCCATATCTCGTAAGTCTGCACCGAAACGTTCCAAAATCAGCTTGGAAAAGTTACCAAATAAATTAATAACTCACTTTATTTCGCTGGAAACGTTACAGGGGCATATCAATCTCGGCAAGAAGGGTTACAATGTTCCACGCAGCGGGACGATACAAGTGACCCTTTTAAACCCACTTGGTACAGTGGTCAAGATGTTTGTTGTTATGTATGACCTGGCTGACATGCCGGGCAATTCGCAGACTTTTCTCCGTCAGCGCACCCTTTACATGCCTGCCAATCCGACTGGAAAACAACCAGACAATGCTCAGAAGTGGCTACGATACCTGATACACCTCAGGTAAACTGCAGTAATCTTGTATATATTTATAAAATGTTGGGCTGTTTAGTAAAATGTGTTTCAGATTTTAGCATAACTGAGCTTTTGGTACATGTAGCTTTTTTAATGCCTGCAGATTCCTCAGCTCAAAGTCGGGCCGAATATACCTTCATTCTGACATCCGTATGATAATTTTCCGCAAGTCGGACATGGATACCGCAACAGCACATGGAATGGACATGGCATATGAACTGCGCTCGTTCACACACGGACCCACCAACCCCAAATTCTCCCCACACAAGTGACCATTTGATGATGTGACTTCAGTTAACTGGGACGCCAGTGACTGGGCTAGTAATACCGCAAGTTGCTGTCTCACTACTTTACCTGTTTGTTTACTGGACCAATGATTCTGTAAGTTCTTCAGTCACAAGTGACCGCTTGGCTATATCGCCTCTCAGTTTGCTAGTAATTGTTAAAAGTCCGCCCTTCATAAGTGATTGGCGATGTTATGTTTTATGATCATTAACTTACACCATCACATGTGACAGCTTGGACTGATGACACTGGAAGTTAATTCTTTGTTCACTGTAGTGTCTCCAGCTCACAACTTGCGTGAGTGGATTTGTATCTCTGAAGTGGTATGGTCCTTAGCTCAGTTCTCTTCAGGGCACATAAGTATAAATTAATGTTAAACAAGTTTATGTGATAATTATGCTTTGTTGAAATGTTGGTTGAATTCTGGATTGCTCAAAGCTTCATCCAATACTAAATGAAAGAATATGACTTTTGTGTATGATACTGTGAAGGAAGTGTCACAGTAGAATCCATTTGGTCTTCCTCCCTCGTGTCCAGTCCCAATTAATTCCTGTTTTCCATGCTGATGAAACCACTTCAGGGATAATTTTCTTATTGGTTGGTTTACAATTGCATTTGTAACTGATATGTGTGCAGTTTATTCAATTTCTCTATAGTTTTACGTTATTCTTATTATGAGTTATTTTTACGGTTAAGTTAGACAAACAGCAATAAAGAGGTCCCAGTTTCGGACCCAATTGTAAATCAATTTAATGTTAAAAGAAATTATTTCCATCTGTTTGCATTTGTAAACTAAACCATATGAACAATCATTATTGGTATTACTGATTGTGTGTCCGCCTCAGTGTTACTCGAGAAAGAACGATGAACAAAACGATGGAGTGTGTATGTGTTGTTGGTACTTCTTGATGTATTATCTGAATCTCCCCATATAATGAGGCCAGTAGCAGTGGTTAACGTGTCTTTGAACTATCTGGGACCGTTCCTGAAATTGTTGTTACAAGTTTGTGAATGCTCAGAAATTAGTACATGGCAACCCTGTTGCTTAATGAACTATCACGTCCATTACCGTAGTCATCATGTTGATAGCTTGCAGGAGTTTGTATAGGCTTGACATACTTTTAAGTGTTAGTAAGTTGCAGATTGGCTGTGTGTGGACTATACATGTGTTGTATCTTGATTCCCTTTAGAGGTGGCACTGCATGTTATAAACTTGATTGTATCGATGTTCATGAATTAATGTTTTCCATTCTCTGATAACATACTGCAATGTGAGCATATGCTCTGAACTGAGAAAAAACAGTCCATTCTCTTAATGATAATTTCCTACATTTACTAACCTCAGTGACTGCTTTTGACCAAGGTTTAAAAGGATATTTCAGAAGCAATAAAATTGGTTGAGATAGGTTAGACATTTATAGTTTTCATGGAAGAACTGCTGATATTTCTGTCCTCCAGGTTGTGATATCATGTACCTTTGTGGGTGGTACCAAAATTTCGGAAGGGGCGTGCTGCTTGCATCTACCCTGAAAGTGGAAGGAGTATGTTTTTTCCAAAATGTTGGTGGCCATTAACACAAGGGTACATAATGTCAAAAATCATAAGACTGAAGTCTGAGTTCTCACCACTGTAGAAACGTGTTCATAAACAGGGTGGCATGCAGATGTAAGTCACGTAATGGTACGAATCTGCTTATGTACACAAGGACAGAGACATCTAGATTTGTTTGTAGCAGAGTACACGTTCCGTATGGTTAATTTGCCGCGACTACTAAATGATGAACATGTACAACATCGATTAGAAAAACAAGGTAATATGCACTTCTATATGAAGGATTTATATTCTTGTATAGTAACATGTATGACATATACAGAGACTTTGTTATACATCACTTTTCCACATAGTCACCACAGATGTTAAACATTTGTCCCACTGCGACACCAAGGCAAGTATCCTGACATGGAAGAAATATGTCAAGTGCCCTTAGCCATGAAACAACAATATTCTGCACTTCATCTTCAGTCAAAAATCACTTAGTGTTATTTTAGGACTGCGTGGTAGGTGGTGCAAGAACCTCCCACTCAGAAATGTGTCACATGCCCTTATTTTTTTAAGCACCCTCACATGTTTGTGATAATTTGGCAGGATAAATCCTTCGTAATCTCCTGACATAGTTGGATGACCATGACTCTTTGTTTCATAAAATAAGGCTACCATCTTTTGGAATTGTTTTTCTTTCATGAATCCACCAAGAAAGAAGGTGCATGGATTAGTGACCAAGGTCTCCGCTGCTCAGATCTGTTCACAAGCATGGTTGTCAGGATACTGACTCGAAGTCATGTGCACCCAAGGTAATGTTAGCCTCATCTGCACAAATGGTGTGCTTATCAACAAACCAGTTTCAACAAATTAAAAAAGAAAACATGCTTAGGTGGTACTTTGAGTACCCATTTTGGCCAATTAAGAATGGTCTTGATTAGCCTGTAAGTGCACATTTTGTATGGTCACTACTCCAAGCATCGTCCGAGTATCGCACATTATACATTATACTGTGGCGCATGCAGCAAACAGTTCATCATCTGTTGCTGATCGTGTGCAGTTGCACTTAATTTTTACGGGTACATTGAAAATCAAACTGATTGTTTGGTGAACGGAATGTCTGGGTATCACCGATTCTGCCACGCCTTTCCTCATTGATTTTTCCCAGGTTTCTCTGCGGTGAAACTTGGATGTTCTGGACAGTATGCACACTTGCAGCATAAGAATGTTTTTGCTTCAAAATTGAACTGCCCTGTTGAAACTCAAATTAGCCATGAATTGTCTTGTGAGAAGGGTTACACCATGCCCTGAAATGAGCACAAACATCACCGCATAGCCAGAATACATTTGTTTTAGCACAAAAGATAAAGTGTTTTAATTCTTTGGAAAGTCTGCCTTGATAAGTGGCACTAAAAATTCTGTTGGTGGCAACCAGGATTAATTCACGCAATGGACATTCCAAGGTGCGTTCACTGATGTGACAAACTTTGTCCTGACAAACTTGCTGTCTCACAGTCAAGAGAAATTGATCGCTTCTGTGTGCCACGCTGTAGAAGAACTGTCATCTGTTAAAGAGTTATTGTCACACTCAAATGCTTCTGTACAATATGCATATTTTGTTACAGAACTACAAACTGACATTGCTTGTGGTGCCATCTCTCTTGTTCTGCTGCATTTGTATACGACTCATAGCTCAGAATCATTGGGGTTTGTGTCAATTACTTGTCCCACCAAACAGAACACCATCACTTCATTTTCCAAGTTCTCATGTAACCTCGACAGAAATGTCCCCTAATTACATTAATATATGCATTATACATAAATTAATATATAATGAAGGTATATACATATATATATATCTATTATAAATGTTTGAAGATAACCTCTCAGATTTATTTATTGCATAATAGTACTATGTAGAATAGAAAATTTTGATTATTTTTTTCCTTTATATGATATAAAATAAAATAATACTGAGTTACATTGACTGTGTAATGTCCCTTAATGTGGATGATTATGTTTCAGTAAAACAGTGTTATGCCCTTTATCCATGTAGATGTTAGGACAGTATCCTGAAATAATGTGTTCACTTCCATTCTTTCCAATTTAGCACACATAATCATGCACTGGGATAACTCAGTAAGTGAATAAGGTTTGTTTCCTGTGAGTCTTATTTTTCTTTTTTGTAACCAGTCAGCAGGAATTTTTTATCTCTTAAGACCTAGTGCCACAGTATCAGTTTCTTATCAACTTATGTGGGCACCAGTTTATGAAATAAGGTGATTTATTGAAATTCATGGCAATTATTAAAACTATTAACTCCCTGTTCTAAGCAGGTTGACAATTTTCCTTAAATTTGTCATTTGTGAGATGCTGCTTAATCTTTCAGGTTTAATCAACATACTGTACTTGCAGAGACACTACTAAACTCCATGACTTCATACTGAACATCGTGGTTGAGTGGTAATCAATCCTTCATATTCAGGAGATCCCATGTCCAAATCTCGGCCTATCCTGAGTGAAGTTTTTTGCTATTTTCCTCAGTCCTTCCAAGAAAATGCCAGGATAGTACCTTAGATTGTCGCTCTCAGTGGACTATTGATTAGCGTGCTCACCACGACCCAAGGTTCACAGGTTCAAACTTGGCTGAGGCTGATAGATTTTTAAGAGTGATAAAAATCCGTAGCACAACTTACTTCGGAGCGGAAATAAAGCCAGCGGCTATATGGCTCTAGCAGACGAAATCTGGATTGAATAGGAATTATAGTCAGTGGGCTGGTCACTCACTACTCACAAAATGCACGCTTCAAAGACTAGGGAACCTCCGAAAAGGAGGCGGCAAAAACCTGCAACTGGGTTGAAAACCCAAGGAACAACAACATTTAATATTCCTGAACAGGACTGGCAACATAGAAGAGTTGTCATCTCATAGCACAGTGTTTTATGCAAAGTTACAAATTTTCTCTCATGGCTTGAGGTAAAAATTAGCTATTGGAAATGATGTTTGGAACAGATTCATCTGCTTCAGGACAGGAACAGAATGACCAGTCATATTATTGGATGTCATATCGAGGCAAAAATGCATTGCAAGCTAGCATTACACAACTTTATTTTTCCAGTGTTGCCCAATAACAATAACATAATTAAAGCCAGTACCAAAATGAACAGTGCTCCTCAACCTATTAACCAGGTGGCCAGCCGAGTTGACGTCCAGCCAATACATGAACGTGCAGGTGATAAACAGACTGACAGCCATCTGGACCATCATTCACAACCAAACGGAATCCATTGCCGAGACCCAAATCCTTAGCAAGCTTCCGGGCAACAATCAACAGATGTCCCAGCAACTAAAAATGAATAAAACAGTTTGTGTCAACAGACTGATATGTAGGATTGCTTCCCATTTTACTGAGACAGTAGGTCTGGAACTATATTCAAGTCAATTAAAAATTAATAATCCTAATGAAGTAACATCTGTACCTGCTCATCAACATCTTCTGATCTCGATAGCTGGGGGATTGGCTTACGAGGAATCACCAAGAAATGAGTCGGAGCTTGCGGATTTACATCGTTGAAGGCAACACACTATAACAGAATGGAGTTTATTTACATTCCATAGTTCCTTCATAGGCCTAAGCCAAGGATGTAAAATATGTCATTGCACAAATACAATATTTGTTAACATAGTTATAACTGATTTTGTCAACTACGATGTTTGCAACAAATATCATTACACCAGAAAACAACACCACTATTGCTTACACGTGTTTATAATTGCTGAGAATTATTGGTTGAAGTAAATTCTTCTATTGAGTAGGAGATAAGTGTTGTCGACAGAATAAAAATGCCACATAGTCCCTTCTTATTTATAAAAAAACCCGCCGCCATCACATTTACCTGATCATCCTCGTAAATGAAACTGCATGGGATTTCTTTTCTTAGTATTTTGCCAAAAATTGTATCACCACCTGCTTTAGCAACCTGAGCCTTTGCTACTTCGTCAGCCATTTTTGTACCTTGGGTAAAACCAGCTGCTTGGTAAAGAAGCGCTTTTATAGGTCGACATGTTATTTTAATGATTCTTGCACTCTGCATGCCACGAAATGTTCGCAACTTTCGGTTTCACACACTGTTAAGTATTATTTTTGTGCTCTTAATTAATTATACGTTGCTGTAAATAAGTTTTGACAATGCGTTTAATGTATGTCACTTGTTTTCGGAGCTTACCGGACATCACCGACTATTACCGATGTTGCTATGAATATTATTCAAAATCAAAAAAAATTTAGACCATGATGGAAACGAATAGTAATAATTGTGCATTACCTATGTAATAATAAAGTTCTCTCTTCTTAGGAAGGGACAGAGGGTGCAGCGTTTCCTGCATAATGCACTCACATTGTACGCTGCTTGCAACGAATAAAATATTTGTGGTAATTACTACTCTAATACTGTGCATTCCTGCGACGTTTACGACACAGTATTTTGAGTTTTGTTCTAAAGATTTGGACACCACAGTTTGTAACGAACCTTCAGTTACAAAATCATTTCCAAGGTAAATTTAAAGATAAATGTATCTGATATCCAACAAACTCTTCGATGCATGATACTGACATAATGATAACCTAACCTTTCAATAACGAATGCATTGTATACTTAGGGGTTGGAATTAGTTATTTATGTAGAAGTCATGCACTTGTTTTATAAGTTTACTGCACAAGGTGATCGTCCTGGTGATGGAGGCATTAGGCACGTCAAACTTTGGGAAAAAATTCTATGAGACTATACAGCACAATATCTCGGAAGGCTGTCATTGTCAAAACACTATAGAGCTTGTATTGAATAGAGAATATAAAACTTCTTCTTTTCTATTCCAGTTCTAATAGTCTGGTGGAAGACTGCAGTCGTATCAAAGCATATGCCACTGGTGTAATTGTTCCGATTTGTATCTTATATCTATTCATATTATAACTGGAATTGACTCTCTTATGGTGGCTTACTGCAGGTAGAAGAACACAGAAATATAAATTCACAATCTGTGTTTTGTTCTAGGTATATCTTGTATGATGTAAACCCTCCAGAAGGTTTCAACCTTCGTCGTGATGTATATATGAGGATGGCCATATTCGTCAGAAAACTGAAGAAGTTTGGGGACTGGCACCTGGTAAGATTAGGGCAGTGAAGTTCAACCCTACACAGTAATTAGTGCAGAGTTTTAAAGTCGTGCATCTTTTGTTTTCCTCTGTTTGATTTCTTTTTGTTTCAATTGTGGACTTTTAAGAGCAACATATCAGAATCTGTTTTCTTTACCTTTGTTGTGTGCATGTGACAGTGTCACTGGTGAATGGTTTCTGATCAAAATTTAGTGTCCTAACTCCTTAGCAAAATTAACCAATAAAGTGTAATATCGGTCAAAATTCAAAACTCTACAATACTTGCTGCTAAACATGAACATGTAAATAATATTTTAGGTAATGAATTTTTACTAATTTTCTCCCAATAACCAGTTTGGTAGAGCTTGGTTTACATGCACTGACAGGTGCTGCCACCATGGGGGCAGCTGTACCATTGGCAGTCAACAGATGTAGGACGACAGGATATGTTGCCGTGGAGTCTGTTCTTTGACATACCGAGCTTAGAGCTGTTTGCGCCGGTCTTAGAGACACATGAGTTCTTACGAGGTATGGACACAGTGTACAGTTTAGGTTTGTAAACTTTGCTCGCCTTAAAGCTGAAAGCACTGTTTTCCAAACTCCTTGTCCATAGGAGTGTTTTTATTTTCTTCAAATCTTTATCCAGTAAATTAATGCAGTGAGAGAAATGTGGTTTATTTTCATGTCATCGTTCTTACAGTCCTTGAACTGTATCCCTGAACTGCATGAATCATAGACTTAGAAGATGATTGAACATTCTTTATAATTACTGATTTCTCTCAATTTTTGTGGATGCAAATATGCATATTTGTTATGACTAGAAGTAAGCCTATTTGTCTTATGTTTGGCAGAGTTTGGCAATCTGACTCTGGACGTGGTTTATGTCCTGCAGCATTATAAGGACATGTGGGAGACCAACCAGTGGGTTGAGAAGTTTGGGGTGGAGCCATGCTATGAGAAGCACCCCTACAGGTTGTTATAACAACTTTGCCTGATGAAATCACTGAGAAGATATGTTTTCAAAAATTGGGATTTAGGTTTTTGATCTGTCGCTTTTGTAGTAACTACATTCAGTGAAGTCTTCATGGCCACGTCAGTTGGCAATAAAAATGATTTTTGATTTTACATTTTATAATAAAATATATTAATTACTGTATTTGCATACAGAACTGAAAGGGGGTGGGATTATGTTGTATATTTTAAATTTTCATTAACTATACTTAGTTTTTAGCGTCTTTACCTTATTTAATAGTAACGTCCCTCAAACTCTATATTTACTTTTTAATTTGATGGTTTTAAGTAATATAGACATTGCCACAGATTTAATATGTGTAATATTTTATTTGTTGCCTTGTTGTGTTGTTCTGCTGTGGTCTTGCAGTGTTTTAGAGAATGGGAAGTACAGAGGCTGGTTTTGGGGATACCTCAACATCACAGCTGCTGAGGTGCACTGCCTCTCATTCCATGGACGTGCCTCACACTTGCAAGGGCTTTTGCAGAACCTCACAGCTCGGTAGGAGTTCTCAGGTTGTCTGGTTTCAGCTCACAGAATAAATACTATGCTTATGTCAGGTGAAGAATATGACGAGCAGATGTTGAAAGAAACACGAAAAGGAATGCTGTCAATCATGTGTCAACATATGACAGTGGGGTCATTTTTAGTATGTTAAAACATCCTGGCTACAGAAAATTCTGATGATGCTATGACTGGGAAAGTTAAACTGTAGGTTATCAGAAGCTTATGTTGGTCTACAAGAGCATAACTCGGTTGACATGCACATCATGTTTTGCACATTTGGCTGTTCTCGTACAGTTCTGTGCGTATATGGCGACGTTGCCACTACAATTTTTCCAACCCTCATAAATTTGAGGTTGTCATTAAAGTAAGAGAGACATACTACTCATTTACAACCCTTAACATTGCAGGGCTGTGATGTTTGATCACGCAGAAGTGGCTCTGCATGATACGTTTGGAGACGCGCTCTACTGGAAAGCTCGTCGGAGCATGCGCTTTGCATCTGACCTCATGAAGCTGGCTGCAAGTTTCAGGATGGAGTACCTCAACTCCACTGATGAGACAGATGGTACCATCAGGCCAGATGACTGGAGAGAAGAGAAGGTGAGTACGGTTTAATGAGAATTTGTGTACGAGGGTTTGTGTTGGCCATGTCCTCCCAGTAATGTTCTGAGTAGCTCACAATTATTAGAATATAACATGATGAGGAGCAGCGTGAATTGTACAATTCACCTAACATAGTAAAGATGGTGAAATCTAGGAGGATTAGATGGGCTGGACATGTAGCACGCATTGGGGGAGGCAAGGGGTGTATACAGAATTTTGATGGATAATCCTCTGGAAAATGACCACTGAGCAGACTAAGATGGAAATGGGAGGATAATATCAAGATGAATCTTAAGGTGGGGGGGCTGTGAGAATGGAAAATGGATTGAGTTGGTTCAAGTTCATGTCTGGTAGCGGGCTTCAGTGTTGGACCTATGAGTTCTGCTACCAGGGAGTTAGTTAGTTAGTTAGCTTGCAAATGTTCATGAAGCTTTGTAGGTAGGTAATGCTGTTGAAATTATCCTACACATCTGCTCATAGAGGTGTGAGGGCTTCTCAATGTTATTGTGAGATTCTTATTTATCATTCTGTCAGTAATGCTGGTGATATAGCACCATGTGGGAGGATACAGAAAGATGTGATTGCAGCCTGAAGATAGAGGCAGTTTGTTCTTCTGAGAAGTCCATAGTGCATCACAACATTTTTATGTGGGTGGTACGAAGATCAAACCATAATTCAGTATTCAATTTGTAATATCGATACATCATGCATGACGAGTGTTTTGGACAAACTAAGTCACAACTTCCAGGCCCATTCAGACGTATCAGGTGGCCCATACATGTGCGTTCACCTCCGCCGCAAAGACTTCCTATGGGGCAGACCCAAGCAGGTGCCAAGTATCGCAGGGGCAGCACGGCAGATAAGAGTTCATCTTGAGCAGCTGGATTTAACAGCTGTGTTTGTAGCGACAGATGCACCGTCAAAAGGTAATTTGATTATTGCAGTCTTTTCTGGAAATAGTTGAGTCCTGTTATAGACTGTTGAAAGCCTATGTTCTGAATATGCAAACGGGACCTTTGTGGTCTCTCTTAATACATTTGAATCTAAAATATTTTTTATTAATTTCTTACCACTCTCTGTCATTCCTACTACTCTTAATGTTGGATGTTGGTACCCAGCATAAATACAAGTAAAAGTGTGGAGGTAATGGAAGAAGTGGTGTTTTCAGGAATGTATGTTGATACGAGCCTTCTGAGTTGTAGCCCTGTCGCCTTGATGATGGAGACAGCAAGGACCTCTGAAACACTGGTAAACTTTTACCAAACTATATGGTGCTACAAATGTATGAAATGTCTGTTTGTCAGGAATCAATTGTAATTATTTCAGAGTTCGAGGAACTAAAGCAACATTTACAGGAGTACCAAGTGCTGCGATACGAACCATCACAAATTGTCAAGCAGTCCTACAAGGATGGAGGTGTGGCTATCATTGAGCAGATCATCTGTTCTCATGCAAGGTATTACGTATTTGATGTTTTATGTCAAAGAATTTGTTTTGCACATGATGTTCGACCATGTTCTATATTCCTCAGATTCTTCACTGGAACTGATCAGTCAACATTCTCGTTCAGAATCCAAGAAGAGCGAGAGATAATGGGATTTCCATCAGACCACACGTTCAACAGGCTGTGTGGAGATGATGAGCAGGAATGCGGTCGACCATCCACATGGAAAATTATATTCTAATGGAACTATGCCATTCTGCATTGGCCTCCAACTTTTAATTATGTAGGTGGTTGAAATTCGACCCAGAGTTTTGATAAGGGTGTCAGTAAATTATTTTATCCGCTTCATATTAGGCAGCCTTTTGAAGGTTCTGTCTTCCTACATATGTGTACGCTTTGTCATCCCACAAAATGAGTGCGCAGGAATGACACTGGTCCATTTATTGTTTATAAGATAGTGTGAATATTCTAGGTCTAATCCGAACCACAAAACATGTGAAAGAAACGTACACGTCAGAGAACAGCGTGTTTATTGCAGATCGTATTCAATATAATATACATACGCATTCATGACTTTCGCCTTATATGCTGCATGCCCTCATATACGTGATGGCACACAGGCATTTGTTCTACATATACCTGTACCCAATTTCAGGTCTCCAGAAATGCTAACGCGGAGTGGAAACTATAAAAATATTTGTCTGAAGCACATTGCAAGATTATGGCTGAGTAGATTTTATAAGTACCCTGTGCATTCAAACTGCATTTCTGAAGCCCTTCCTATCTTCATGTTTCAGCTCCAAGAATTATACATACATCTTTGAGTCCCATATTATTAATTTTATATATATTGCTGTTTATATTGACATCGAGTGAGAAAACAAAGGCACAAGGGCTGGCACGCCTTTGTTGAAGTTAAGAGCTCTTTCCTTTCTCGCCACATGATGATGAGGGCTTGGCGATGAGGTCAGTCTCTCGCTGCAGTTGTAATTCCCTCTGCTGTTGACGATGTAGAGCTGCCTTCTGTTTTGTCTGCTGAAGTTTCAGTGCCCTCGTCTGCACGACACAAGGGTCATTTATCACTTGTGTATTATACAAGAAGTGATAGTGAAAGGAAATGTCACCACTGTGCCTAAGCTTTACGCCATGAAGGTGTGTAGCTAGAGTAGAGTAAAGCGCCATGAATTCGTAACCTCAGAAGGGCTACATTTAGATCATTTCTATGCATAGACAAGTGGTATATGCCTATATTCGGTTGAACAGTCATCATATTGATAAGAATTTGACAGATCAGTCAGTAATAACTTGAAATTTAGTTCACATTATATTCAATGAGCAATGCATTGGTAGACCAAATGCTATCACTGCTGGATTCAGCCAAATAAAACATAATCCTATTTTTATTAAGTGAATTAATTCAGGCAAAAGCCCCGCTGCATTAATGTACTTACTTTAAGCTTTGTGGCTCTGTCATACAGCTGCATCATCTCTTTCTTAATAGTGACGAGCTTCGTCTGGTACAGTTTCACTGTTGTAAACTGGAACCACATACAGCAATGAGTGTGTGCTAATTTCTAGACCCCAGACTTATTGAAAGCTACATGACAATGTGCCTTACCTTGACCCAGTTTTAAGTCAATCATTGATATGATGGCTCATGGGACATAAATACTGCACCTTCTTTTAGACAGTTTGTTGCAGTGACAAACAGAAGTGGTTTTGTCTGTGTATAAATATGTTGCAACTGATGCCAGTTTGTTATATTTGTGAGGTGGAAAATCAAGCAGTAGGATTTGAATCAGATTGCTCGTTACTGTGATGCGAACATATCAAAACACTTATAATAAGTACCATTTGCTGAAGTTCTTCTGATGTCTGCACATTGTTAAACCTGCGATTCTCATCCTGCAATTTGTCTATCAGGCTTGTCTGCTTCTTGCTGGAACATAAAGTGAACGTGTATTTGCTACCAGCATACTTATGTCAATGTCACATCCCCATGAGTAGGCCTACTAACGTTAGTTCATCAAGTTGTTGTTTTACTTTCTTGAGTTCAGGTTGGTAGAGAGCTAATAGTCCCACTGCTAGCTTGCTGACATCATCAACGCTGAAATTAAGACATCACAAATCAGCACTGGAGAGATTACTGTTCGTAATGAATGCATACCAAATCACATGCAGATGACAATACTGCACTTATGAGATAAAACACAACTTTTAGCATTTTTATGCCTAGTACAATTGTTTTTCACGTGAATGCATGTATCCTTGTTCTTTTTATAGTACGACCATAACCATTCTGATTCCTACCCATCGCTGCTCGATTCCTGAGGTACAAATGCACAAGCTTGTGTGGGGTTGTCTGTCATTTTTTGTTTATGATCGACTAATACCGTACGAAATACATAACATCGTATTTCACCGTATCACAATGAACTGAAATGTTTATTGTGCCCCGGAAACAGGCATTAGCAAATTATAATCCCATCTATCATGATTTACACTTGTATTGGCACCATGTTATCGGAAATTGCTACAACAGCTGTTTTGTCTAAGAAGAAAGATGTTTTGTAAGCCAGAACATGATTTCCATTCTCATAGTACTACGAATCACATATTGCACGTTTGTAGTTAAATGTCTTTTCATATGTATTCTTTGAGTTCAGGTACTTCCGGTTTGTTTTTTCTGAATCGATTGTTATCGTTTTAATGGACCAATCATATCTGTCCAAGTAGTGTTGGCATTTAGCACGTCTTGTGTCAGGAAAAATGATGGCTGCGGAGGTGAGGTGGCCGTGTTTTGCGGCTATAATTTTCATCGTGACGTTTGAAGTATTTGGTAATATACCATTAAGAAGATTTGAGTACAAGTACAGTTTCAAGCCACCTTACTTGGCGCAAAAGGATGGAAGTGTACCATTCTGGGAATACGGAGGAAGTAAGTTTGACATTGTAACATGGTTTCACATTGCAATTTTTCCAGATGGTAGATTCTGTATCGTAATTCGTAACACAAAATTGTGTGCCTTCTCGTATTAATATATTTTTCATGACTTATAATAAGAATTGTAATTGTTCTTTGGAAGTATTCCCATTTAAGCTTTTATTAAATAGGCCGATGTGTTTCTTTAACAGATGCCATTGCTAGTGCAGAGAATGTAAGAATCGCCCCATCCCTAAGAAGTCAGAAAGGTAAGTAAACCTAGAGTTTATTTTGTACACTGTCTCTCATTTTGAGCCATTTAGCATTGATATGAACTGTTATAATTATTATTTTCTTTCATATCAGGTGCAATATGGACAAAAATGAAAACAAATTTTGATTGGTGGGAAGTGGATATTATATTCCGTGTCACTGGCAGAGGAAGAATTGGGGCAGATGGATTGGTATGTATAATTAATATATAGGATTAGCTTAGGTTACTTTATGTCTGTGACACCATCTTGTTTACCCCTCACATTTGTGGAATAAAATAGCTGTTATTTGTGCATGTTATCTCCTGCCAATATTAGAGTATGCACTAAAGACTTCTAAAACTATAGGATTACCCCCTGTTGCTTAAATAACACTAATTTGATGGAGTGTGACCAAGTTGCTCCTTGTTTCAGGCATTCTGGTACACAGACTCTAAAGGAGCATATGATGGACAAGTCTTTGGCAGCTCAGACAAATGGGTCGGTCTGGGCGTCTTCTTTGATTCATTTGACAATGATAACAAACACAACAACCCATATATTATGGCTATTATCAATGACGGAACACAGGAGTTTGACCACCAGAAGTACGTGTGCACAATTTTTTTAGAGTAGTAGAATTTTTAATTTTACTGGGTTTATGGTCTTCTCAGATGCTGTCATTATTTGTGACTGGCAAAATTCTGTTTCCTGAGACATTTCTGCTAAGAATATGGTTATGAAATTAAGAGATTTCAATATAAATACCTCAAATATATTGTGAAACTTACATTTAAGAATATTATACGTTTTACCCAAACAAGTGGACCGCAGCTGTAAAATTAGTTTGTGCTGCACAAATGGGTGTCCCATTTACAGTCTCAGCCACTGGTTCCAGGGTCATTCCTGAGGGCATGAGCACGTGATGTGCACAGTCATGTAGCAAGTAATGTATGGATTGGGGTTTATAGATTGCTTGTGTGCAGCACGTTCTGTTTTAGTAGTTCCCATACATTCACTGCACATTATCACTGTGAGATCAATATTTCCACTGGCCTGATAAGAGAACTCTGACGCATTTGTTGTTGAACAGTGATGGTAGCACACAGCAGATGGCAGGCTGCATGAGGGACTTCCGAAACAAGCCATTCCCAGCTAGAGTGAAGATTGAGTACTACCAGAACACTCTTACGGTATGTTCGCTGTTCTCCATTGTGTCTAAATTTATTAGTGCTGGGTTAAAAACTGCGTAGATATGGTAAATCACCTGTGGCGTGCTGTTAATATTGAGTTTCATACTCATTTTTTTTCTTTTTTGCATGTTATCTGCCAGAAGAATTAATGTAGTGGGTTTGTTTTGTAACTGGTTCCTCCCACCCCCAATACTGTGACTCTCATATATTGCGTTTTAAATATATTTTCATTACATTTTGAGTTTGCTTACAGGTCTTATTCCTGAATGGGATGACAAACAATGAACAAGACTTTGAGATGTGTATGCGAGCAGAGAATGTGATTCTCCCCAAGTATGGCCATTTTGGACTGTCGGCAGCAACGGGAGGCTTAGCGGGTATGTTGGGCTTCTGTCTGAACACGGACAAAGAACAGTTGTGCCAGCCAAAGTCGTTCATATGCAAAACTTTCTTTCATTTAAGAAACATTTACTTGTTATTCTTGGCCCGTCTGTTTTCAGACCTGCAATTGGAAATTTCTGATGGGCGTGTCCGTGTTCGTTTGCATTAGAAACATACTCTTATGTAGCCCACTTATATTTAAATGTAAATGTACACTAATGAAAGGGATAATTTCTGGAGCATAAGACGTGTTACATGATTTATGTTCTGCGCAGACGACCACGATGTGTTGCATTTCTTGACGACCAGTCTGCATCTGCCTGGGCTAGCCGCAGTACCTGCCGGAGGTCTTCACGTCTCGGAGGAGGACCAGCGCAAACTCTCCCAGGAATATGCTGATTACCAGCGCAAGCTAGACCAGCAGAAGGAAGAGTAAGTATGACGCTGACTGCGGTCATTGACGCTTGTCGCTGGGTGAGCATTTACCTCTGTTTTTTCGTGCAGTGGTGCTTGGACACTGGGACAACTTTCTTTGTGGTAATCAACAAGTTAGGAACTGTACTCATGGCTCATTAATGGTTTTGTGGTGTTTTCATCAGAATTCGACATCTAGCTTTGTGAACGGTGTCATTGACAAGAGAAGATAATTATGATAGGCGAATAGGGAGGGATTTGGAAGGAGGTGGTTGTGGCCTGTTTGAAGGTACTGTTCTGCGATTCATCTGGAACAACTGAAGACATCACAAAAACAGGATAGTCAATAGATTCGCAGAGTCTTACCACTACACCAACCTTTTCAGGTACTTCGCCCGTGTGGCCAGTGTTGAGATCTGTTTTCCGCTGGACAAGTTACGTGGTGTAAGGGAATGTTTGCTCACAGTTTAGAAATGTCATTGAATTATATTGAGTGCCGATTACAAAGTTCTTGTTGTTATATGATGATTTATTTTTTTGCCCTTTTGCTGCAGGTACCACAGGGAACACCCAGAAGCTGCCAGGAAGGACAAGGATAATGAGTTTGAGGAGTGGTTTGAATCTGACAACCAGCGTGAACTAAGGCAGATCTTTACTGGGCAGAGTCAGATGTTTGAGGTGCTGCGAGAACTTAATCGAAAGCTGGACGAGGTCGTCGGGCGGCAGGAGCGAACGCTCAGTCTGTTGTCATCTGTTCAAGCTAGCGGTGCCCAACCAGTCGGTACGTCACAGCGGTTTTCTCGCGTTCAAAATGTAATGATCATAAAACCTGAAAACATAAAAATAAAGTCTTGGTGTTCTAAGTGATTTCTTCCGACACTGTACGCCTGTTACAGCTACTGGACAGGTGCCAGGTCAGCCAGTGCTAGTAGACACTATCCGACGTCACGAGGTTGATCTTGTGTTGAGCAACCAGAACACCATTGTGAACATGGCTCGAGATATAAAGTGAGTACTGTTTGGTGCAAGGCTGCCGTTTCAAACTTGCATTACAGTCATATCCTTTATCGTTGCTGAATATTTCTTTGTAGCCCGTCATTTTTTAGTAGTGACGTTAGCGGAGGATGAGCCATGAATTTATTGTCTGTGGGATTTAATGGTGGTCTGAAGTCTCCCTGTTTTTTTTAGAGAACACTAGTTTGTGCATCATTTCTGTGTTGCAGAACTCTGACACAGGAGGTTCACTCCCGTTCAGACTCCATACTGCAGAACCAGGCTCGCCAACCCACGGCGCAGGTACAGTCCGTGGGGTACGACATGGTGAGCGTTATCAACGAAATGCGGGATGGGCTGAATGTCGTAAAGCGAGATGTCGCTGCTGCCAGCCAGCGACTCGGTGGTGGGAACGGCACCCCAGCAGGCTGTCCACAACAGACTGCTTGCTTGTCCCCAACAATCTTTTTCATTTTTGCAGCATTGCAGGTAGCAGTTATTCTGGGCTATTCTTTCTGGAGGTGAGTCACGTCAAGTGGTTTCATGGGTAAACTTCAGGTGTTATGTCATCGCATGTTCACACTTCGTGTTTGTCGCTTCTGCAGTATAATCTGACCTGCGTTGAGTCCTGGACAGGAATGGGGATCCCAGATGTCTGGTTTTAATTTTAAATTTTGGTAGGTAAGAGTAGGCTTTTGTGGTTGTTGTTAACTTACTGGTCCCATAATTAATTTTTTGACAAGCCAAATAAATATCGTGTTTAATATTTGCATCCATTTCCATTGCATTATATTAATTATATATTAGTTTACTATAAGCAACATATAGAACTATTCGTTAAGATTTTAATTAAGTGGTTATCGTATACGGTTTTGTAATGGAAAGGAGAAATGAGACAGTTTTTTTTTTCAGGGACAACAGAGAAGCGCAAGCAAAGAAGTTCTATTGAAGACAATAAGAATGAACATTGCGATTATTGGATGTCTGTGGCCCCATCACCGTGACACCTCGTCCGTCATGTCAGTATACAAGTAACAGGTCGCCCGTTATCTCTAATGTTGTGTTCTCTGTCCTGTTTCAATTGTCACAGCGTGTGAGTTGGACAGACACACTCGAAATGCTACTTTTATAGCCCATGATATGGTTCAAATTGAGGGGGAATGCTCACTGCTTGGACACTGCATTGGCACTGAGCATGCGGCCGATACCAGGTCTTGTTCTCGACTCTATTACAAATCCGTCTTCATTGAAGGATCAAAGTTCATGAAATTACGTGCCACCGTTTGACTGCAGAGTATTTCCAGCACTGTAGTGTCATCGGAGACCCCGGCCGATCATGTCCGTAAAATCAAACGAAACGCTCAGATCTGATAAATTGTTTATTTTCTGTTTGAAGCTAGTAAAGTTTTGTTGGCTGCCAGATGTCGAAGGGTAAGATAAGTAATTATAGGAGCGGCGAGATTGGTACAAGAAAAATTATGATAATCGGAAACATTTAGGAGGAAATGCTGTATTTTTCTGAATACAAGACAACTGAAATTTTGAAACAGTGCCCTTAAACCAGAAGTGAAGAAATGAAGAGAGAATTATAATGTAAAATATGAAATTGAACACAGAATAATAAAGAATGTGTTTGCCATGATAATATATTTTAACACTTCTATACAGCTGATAGGACCACTGTAGCGCGCTTTCACTTGTTCTACGTTACTTTATGTTTACAGTTGTCCTGAATATGAACATTCAACAACATTTTATTAGTCAATGACGATGTTGCTCTTCTGAGTTATGACGATTTGTAGGTAGATACCGACGTTGCAGAGAAACATGCCGTCCCTTTTTCAGCCCTGAGGATGTAGACCGTTTGTTTCTCCGAAATATTTGTATCTATCTGTGAGTCTGCAAGGCATCACAACCCAGAAGAATAATGCAGTCATCGTCACCGCTGTTTTGTTAGAATTCCTTCTTATGATCAGCGTAAAATAATTCTGCCATTTGGAAACGGGCTGCATAATTGTACTGCTGAATCCGAATAGATCAACTTTGTAACATTATTATTAATTAAATAATATTGACCCTAGTTGAGATATTTTCTTAGTATGCATTTAAGAAAGCGCATCATTTTTTTAAATAGCAAAAAATCAGTGTCTTGTATTTGGTTAAATACGGTTTAACGAGATTTTTAAAAGAACAAAGTAAAATATTTTGTTCAGATGGAGAGATTTCAAGTTAGGTTTTACTTAATAATATTATGATGTGGTGAAAATATGTAGTGGGTCTTAGAGACCTGTGTGTGTGTGTGTGTGTGCGCATGCACGCATGTGCAAACACGTGCACATGCGTGCATGATTGAAGTTCTCTCTGAGGTGGTGAGTACGAAGACGGCCGTCTTCTGGGTTGTAGCGCCTCGTAGTCTGGTAGAAGTATACCGGCGTTTCACCCTAACTGCCCTGATGATGGAGGCAGCAAGGTCCTCTGAAATGTTAGTAAACTATTGCCAGACTACATGTCAATGCGACCCAAAAGAAAGCTATCTTTATCTCTGTGTGTATGTTTGATTTCTTTTATATGTGTGCTGAATATGTGTTAACTTTAGTATTTTTCATACGCAAGGAGGTCATGCTTTCCACTTTCCGTTCGTTAGGTATCTCGTTCTGATGTCCGGGCCGAGATACACCGCATTTAAACTGTTAGTGTGATAAGCGGATCACTGCATTTGCTCGGTTTTGTTATAAATTGCTGTCTTGGATATGAAATTATGTTTTAAAAATGAAAGAAAGTTATGTATAATGTGCGATGGCAAATCAGAAATATTGACTGCTATTTTTATTTCATATGTTCTATGAAGATACACGTGTGAAAATTACGCCACAACGTTACTGAAGATGGTGTCTTTCGGTATGGTCCTTATTTTGTCGGTGAAGTCGTCTTCTCCTGTCTTTGTTGCATTAATGTCTTCTGATACGCGTCAAGCATTAAACACCGCAGCTGAATCGCCATACGCTCTCTTCAGTCGTTCGTGTATTTGAATTTGTCTGTCAGCTTTGGCAACCAAGAATTCAATTACTGTTCTTCATTCAAACTGCGTCTGATGTTTTCTTATTTTGAAAATTTTGGTGCTGTTGAATCGTGCCGTAACGACACGGAACCGATTTGACGTGTTTTAAGTTCTAAACCATTGTAAGTAGCACATATGGCAGGAACCTAAGAAGAAGCGACTTAGAGGATGTTACTTTATGCGGACCCTTAAATATGCGGGGATTAGATGTCGCATCGATACCCAAATTCAGCCGGTATTGACCGAGACCCGTTCGACTGGAAGTTTTTTTCTTTGTTAACAGTGAAACGGTTAAAATTTTAAAACCTCGAACATTAATCATGAACATTTGGTAAATTCAAAATGGGTCAGCGGTAGAAACTTTAATTGTCTTTTCCTCATTACCAAGGTGAAATCAGGTGATCGGATCAGTCCGTCGGTCGTGTCGCGATTGGTCTTGCAATTCAGGGCAGGCGTTTGCATTTAGTTGGCAATGTGTTGTTTGTGTGTGCAGCTGCGTATTACACCAGACGGCGCTGCCTTCTCGTGCTTCCAGAGTGGGAAATGACTATTCCAAATATGTTGGGTAAATGGACGCAGAATTTTTGTTTTTTTATCATTCCTGTGGGGTTAAAGTGCCAATGTTCTCTTAAGGCAGTGAGTGGTGGCGTAGCAGGACGTGGCAAGTTGTTGGGCTCGAACACGGCGCTCGCAGAACGAGCGTTCGTCACGCAGCATAAAGAGAGTCGAGGTGTTTTGGTTGTGTTGGTATAAGTGATGACAAATACCGTATGGAAGTGTTTTTTGAGGTGTGAAATACTTTGTGTACGTGTAGTGGTTGAAAGTGAACATTTGTTGTTATAGGGTGGATTTTTTTGGGTAAAAAAAGTTGTGTAAATCCTTTTGTGTTTTTAATTTGTTAGAGGGTTTAGAATTATGCCCTGTGCCTCCTCCTTACCACACTTTTACAGATGGCCGACTGTGGGGCTGTATCGTGTAGATTTCTACTGAATGTCCGCATGAAATTTCCTTCTTTTTTAGAGCCTCCTTCACAGCTCCTTGTTTTATATTTGGTGTTAACGGTTTCATAATTAAGATGTTGTACTCTACATCAATAAGAACACGCTAATCAGCTGACTCTAGACTGATGACGTCCACCATTTGATTCAGCATACAATGAAAGTCATTTATTAAGAGCGCTGATGTTAACGAGGGGTCCGCAGTGGCCGCGTGGGCCTTGTGCCGCTTGGTCGCTGGGACCATGGGTTCGAATCCCACTCAAGACATGGATGTTTGAGTTGTGCTGTGTGCGACGGGCCGATCCCTCGTCCAAGGAGTCCTACCGAAACATCTATAGATCGAGCCAATGAAAATTTGGGACCTGCAGTGCTCGGACACTTGAAGAACGGGTCGTCTAAGTATCCCAGATGTTAACGAGAAGTCTGCAGAGACAGGTCTATACTTTTAACATTGCCATACACGCGGATCTGTCACTCTAAGTGAAGAACGTGGATCTGCGATATTTGTGGATGTTGGACAGGGAAGTAACCTGCAAAAAGTTAACCCTCGAGCCTATTACGTACCATACCATGGTGATGTATGGGGTAACAGAGGAAAAGACCCACTCATTCTTGACCTCAGCAGTAGATGGACGTGAGTGGCTAGCTTCATGCTCAGTCCACTTTACCACTTGGGTAAGAGCCCCCGGTACCCACTGGATAGCAGGTTCGTTGGGCCCCGCAGCCGGTAGGTAAAATCTCTTGCCCCTTCTGGGAATCAAACCCCATTATCCAGCCCTTAATTTGCTTGCATTGACTGGGATACATGTTCACTGAAAACACAAGGACAGAAAATTATGTAATAATTTTTTAATTAATGGGGGAAGTTGCGATCAGTGGGGCATGTAAAAATTATCTCGAGGGAAGAGACCAGTAGGGAGACCTAGATATCGATGGGAGTAAAAATTAAAATGTTTTTTAGAGAAGTAGGGGTGTGATAGTGTTTTTTTCTTAACATTGTAACGAATTTATTTATAATCGGAGTGACTCAGCTTTTGAAGAAACTCCATACAGCGAGTATGGGCTATAAGTAACATTACTAATTGTCTTAAGTAGGTTTCTTATCACACAAGGCTGTGGTAAGAGGAGGGACCCACAAGATATGGATAGCAGTACCAAATGTACTGAATAAGAAGTCGTGGACGGACGACAAGGGGTGGCCCTGTGGCTTTTAGGTTGATGGGGACTGACAACGAACTGGGCTTCAGCTGATTGTAAGTTTCTGAAAAAGGACTTTGCTGTATGGAATTACCTAGTTGTTTAATCTTAATGGTTTGATAATAGAGAGTTTAAACTAATAGCCAGACAAACTTATGATACGATCATGATGTTCGTAATGCATCTTATGTTACTTTCGCTAGAAATCTAACCAAAGTTTGTCGCATCAGTACCAAATAATTTGTTTGCGAATGAAAATCATAATTAGTAGAAGATATTTCTTTAGATTTTTTTTTATTTAGTGTTCTGTCTGACGACAGGTCCATATGAACAGGATCCTTCCATCCTTTTCTCGGACTGGGACCTATTCATATACGTTCTTGGCAGATGATCCAGAAGTGGTTTGCCATTGCCTTCTTCTGTGTGTGAATGGAGTAATTGTTGGGATGCCACGGAGGAAAACTCCGTGTTGCCTAGACCACGGCCTTGCCCAACACAAGTTATAAATTCGGGCACCGCCGGGAATCGAACCCGAGACCCCAGGATTACAAGGCCAGCGTTCTAACCGCTAGACCACCTCATCTTATTATTATTTAGTGTTCTGTCTGAGGACAGGTCCATATGAACAGGATCCTTCCATCCTTTTCTCGGACTGGGACCTGTTCATATACGTTCTTGGCAGATGATCCAGAAGTGGTTTGCCATTGCCTTCTTCTGTGTGTGAGTGGAGTAATTGTTGGGATGCCACGGAGGAAAACTCCGTGTTGCCTAGACCACGGCCTTGCCCAACACAAGTTATAAATTCGGGTACCGCAGGGAATCGAACCCGAGACCCCAGGATTGCGAGAACATTATTCCCGTTCCCATTGTTGTGGAAGTGTTAAAGTTTGTGTGGGACATTGTTAGGTCTGTGGTTTCATTCTGATGTTTTATAGTTTACAGTCAACTTAATTTCCGGGTTAATCCATATTCCGCAACAATGCTGAGATTATCATAGGTTGAAATGTAGGTTTCGATACATAACCTTGGTTTTTTTTAGTACACAGAGCAGGACTATCGCTCTAAAGCGTTCGCTTATGAGAGAAAAATACATTTATAACTTGGGTTCTCCTTTCATATACCCACGTTTTGCCTCAAGTGTAATATTGAGCTGCTTATTTCCAGAGGTTTCGAGTTATCTGTCCGTCCGTATGTTTCATGTCTGAGTCTACTGAATAGATTTCAGCTGGAATTTTACGCTGAGGATGGGAGGGGGAACATTAAAAATCTGAGGTAGTTACAGTTTGAGGGGAACACTGCCCCCTGGAGAACAATTCACTTACGTCAGAGCCCAAAATCTCATTTGTCTCACTGTCGCTCGGTCCTTGAACATCGTCTTGGCGCGTGTTTGAGACTGCAGGGCCTTCCAGTGACCTCGGCTTTGCGCATTGCCGGTTGGTCCACATCACAGTAGCCCTTGGGCTAAGTAATTTGGGGCACAGACTAAGCCACTGGTCCGAGTTAGTCCCACGCAAGCGTAGACGTAGCTTTAACTTGCATTGAAAGTTTCCACTTTGAATCTGAACGAGTAATGCGCACTTCATTTTATGTTGTTTTTCACAGAAGTAATTTCTTATAAGACACGAGACGCCGGTCGCTTCCTGCCCCTGTGATATAGCGTGTCCCGCAATCAAGACGGTCCTACTACAATGCATGTATTTTGGGTACGTCGTAAACCTTCTACCGTTATTGTATCAACGAAGGAGTTAGATCTGCAACCTTTCCGACACTCGTGTAAGACGTGTGGTTTATACACTATATAATATTATTATCTGGATCATCTGTTAGGATAAAAAAACATCTGAAGTATAGCAGGCGCTGTGTTCTTCTCCTAACTTGTGATTCGGCTCCTGTATCCGCCATATTAGTGATGATTTGAGTTCAAAAGAGGTTGAAATGCGAAGATGGTTTCTTCTGGTATGTTGCGCCGTGTAATCTGGCAGAATATAACAGACGTTTCAGAGATTCTAACTGCCTACACCATCAGTAAGATCGCCAGACATAGTTTACGTTATATGTTTTTGTAAATCTCACTGATGATGGAGGCAGTAAGTACCTCTGAAACGCCCTTAAATTTCTACAAGACTACACAGCTCAACATTCAGAAGACAATCGTCTTTGCCATGAGACCCTGAAATCTCGCTTAGGACACAACATTTTCGATTTTGCTTATTAAATATCATGAACAGATACGAAATTATTCAAGCAGGGGCATATATTTCATCGAAGGGACAAACCCCTGAAATGCGGACCTGCTCTAGGCTGGCGCCACCTTGGCGCCGAGTTTTGGAGCCACATTCGTCTTTTTGGCCCCCCCAACCCCATCCAACCGGACGGCGCCAGTTCGGAAAATTTGATGCAACAGCGGCTTATGGCGACCTCTCAGTATCATATCTGATAAAAGATAAGAACATTGTATATGCTCAATTAATCATTTTGTGTCACGTCGCCTTTTAATGTTGCAAAATGGGGAAGAGGGATTTCAGAGTTTCGCCCTTTGAAGCCCGAAGCCAATCCAAATGATATATAAGAATTCAGTCCGTACCGCGAAGAAAACACAACACTTCACCATTACGTAGATCAACTGGCTAACGCTGTTTAAGGAAATAATCGCGGTTTATTCCGAGAATCTTAGTTCGTCTGAATTATATTTAATAATTCAGTCCGTACCGCGAAGAAAACACCACACTTCACCATTACGTAGATCAACTGGCTAACGCTGTTTATGGAAATAATCGCTGTTCACACTTAGAATCGTTTGAAAACCCTTAGATACACTCTGAGAGCAAAGTTTATAGTTACTCAGATTACCGCTGTTTTATAAAAGGATTAATACATATATTATCTTACGTCTTTTCTGGAATGTACACTTGTGCAATTCTGTCTAGAAATTCACTCAACTGCGATGTTGGAATCGTTAACTTTTGTCTTGTAAAAATCATGACTTCAGTACAACTTTAATGACATGACCGCATTTCGTGAAAATAAATAATTTAAAAACGTAAGTGCAGAGAAGCGTTCTGGACATTACAGCCTTCATTTTGTATCCAAATGCTTAATTTTAGTAATGTAAGTAGGTTAGTAGAGATAATTTGCCTTATTTAATGTTCGTGTCGTGTTAGGTTAAATAGTTGTTCTATTATTGGGTGGCTAAACGCACCCCATTGATGATTACATCACACATCCCAGTAATGAAATGTTCTCGCCACTAGATTCAGTCATTACTCAAATATGCCCCCCTCCCAGCGAGTCTGAACTCAGGCAGAATTAAGCTAAATGATACCAAAGGACTCTGTACAAGTATTAGTGAAAGTTTCAAATGCATTTCATGAATTTCAAGGACTTTTCCTAGATTGAAATGTATTTCTCGTAAAAAATAAATTTTCTTTTGAAATTACAGACACTGTGCAATACGTGAACTGACATGTATAGATTTTAATAAATGCTAAAATGGACGATCTGGTCACGTATTAAAGGTTATACGCAAAGAACATTGATCTATTATGCCCACAGAATATAAACAAATGAAAACTAAGATATGACGCAGAAAATAATTTCGGAAATGAAGGAAAATATGGAAAATATTAGAATAATATTTCATTATATTTTGCACCGTGAAGCAATCGATGAAAGGAAATTGGATACAATTTATTACATTACGTAGGAGTACAATTAGATTAAACGCGGAAGGATACATAAATTTTGTATTCAACTATCGTAGGAACTATTTCGCAGACGAACTCAGGCCTTGCTGGCATGAAGACGTACACATCATATTAAATACATTTTTTTTTACAAATTAATGGTGATAAATATAATATTTAGCTATCTTTATATATTAACAAACCCAATTAAGAATAAAAATAACATTGCCTAAACAGCATCCAAACATATCACAAATACAAACACACTTTAGACTAACCTAAAACTAGAGATGCTTCATCGGTTTATAAACAAAAGCAGGTATATAGAATATAACTTACTTGGTGGTATATTCTTTGATTTGGAAGTGCCCACCTACATAATAAAATAAGGACGATTTTGATTAGTTAATATAGATAATATAGTTTTTCAGTTGGAAGAAAGTTAATAGCAAAATAGTAGTGGATATATGACATAAATTATATTGTAATCAATAGATTTTTGTGAGGTTTTAGGTTATCACAGCGGCGAGTATGAAGATGGCTGGCAATTTCGTTCTGGGTTTTTGCACCGTGTAATCTGGTAGTATTTATTTTTTTAATTTTCAGAAATGCTTACTCATCGCCCTGATGATGGAGGTAAAAAGGACCTCTGAAACGTCTGTAAACTTATATCATAATACACGACGAAACAACAAAGAAGACAGCCATTTTTAATAGTTTTCTTGAAATTTGAGAATGAATTATAATCCTGATGATAATTTCGTAGCAATTCGACGTGGGTACAAGACAACGTGTTGGTAAGTTGAAATCAGTTTTGACGAATTTTTATTGTTTAATGCGTTTGAAATGTCAATGCAATGGGACAAAATTAGGATTTAAAAACGAGCTTACAGATACAGATATTTTTTTCTCAAAACCTCCCGGCGAATATTTGGATGCTTGTAGATGGATCAATGCGTTGTGTCTGTGAGTTGATAAGCTTTGAGGTGGTACTGTACCTACAGTAGTTGGAAAAGCGCAAAGTTTTTTAACGGCGTCGTTAGATGGGGGAGCTTTTTCCACAACAATTGGATCGACGTCACAGTGGCGACAGTCAACTTTCTCACGAATATTGTTAACTGCGAGAGCGTCTTATGTCTCAACGGGGGGTCTGAATTGCTTAATCAGCGAGGCATCTGACGGATTTTTAAAAAAAAATTAAGGTGGGCCGAGTAGAACTTTGAATGGCCGCTGTGTTCGTATGATGATGACATTTTAAATATGGGGGGGGGGGGGCAACCTGGGGTCTCGGGTTCGATTCCCGGCGGTGCCCGAATTTATAACTTGTGTTGGGCAAGGCCGCGGTCTAGGCAACACGGAGTTTTCCTCCGTGGCATCCCAACAATTACTCCATTCACACACAGAAGAAGGCAATGGCAAACCACTTCTGGATCATCTGCCAAGAACGTATATGAACAGGTCCCAGTCCGAGAAAAGGATGGAAGGATCCTGTTCATATGGACCTGTCGTCAGACAGAACACTAAATAATAATAATATAAAATAACCACTAATACAATGATAATACTAAATTTTGTGTAAATCCTTTGTTTTATTTACCTGGGACAAATACATGGACGTGATTATGACACACGCCTGTATTTTATTCCAAAGAATGACGTTGACTAGATAAGGTTAGACCAAAAACTTTTATAAATCTAAACGCGGAAGCTAGATTAAATTTCTACGCTCGTCTTCTCAGTTGTAACGCTATGTTGAGTTGAAAGTAGATACCAACTTTTCGTAGGAACGTACTGCCACCATATTCGAGGCAGAATAATACGTTTCCGACCCCGAGGGAGGTGTTAGTCGAAGGTTCTTAGACCGCCCTAATCTGAGGACGGTGGTTCTAATTCCACTCAGGGTATTGATGTTTATTTTTGTCGTAATGTGATGGACGAATTACTTAATCTGTCACTTATCCTAACAAGGACAGGGAGTCCGGAACACAGTAGGCCCTGGACCTAGATCATGACCATAACTATATTTTCTTACGAAAAATTGTTTTTGTGACTGTTACAGACCTTTTGAGGTTATGTCTGACACATTTAACGTAAGTCTAATGGTTGTGAATATTGATTGAAGTAAATATGCTAGTAAATAAATAGGAAATCAAAAAGTATAAATGTATAATTCTTGATAAAAGTCTGTATTTGAACATATTAAGGAACGTGGGCGAAATACGTTCTTCCCGTCATAAGTCAAAATTCTAAATGAAATTTTCAGTGTTAACATCGTAATACTGGTGTTCTTAACAAATAAATACATGTAGGTTATTATTATTTAGTATTCTGTCTGACGACAGGTCCATATGAACAGGATCCTTCCATCCTTTTCTCGGACTGGGACCTGTTCATATACGTTCTTGACAGATGATCCAGAAGTGGTTTGCCATTGCCTTCTTCTGTGTGTGAATGGAGTAATTGTTGGGATGCCACGGAGGAAAACTCCGGGTTGCCTAGACCACGGCCTTGCCCAACACAAGTTATAAATTCGGGCACCGCCGGGAATCGAACCCGAGACCCCAGGATTACAAGGCCAGCGTTCTGACCGCTAGACCACCGTGGCATTACATGTAGGTAGTTCATCGAAATTATTTACGCAGTAAAATAACAGCCCTGAAGATGGAGGCGATTCATTCATCCGAAACGTTAGTATCCACCTGCAAATCTACAAGGTTTTACAACGAGAAGGCCGAATATTGATCGATGTCTTGAATGATGTGAGATCCTAGAATCTCATAGAGCCGTTTCAAGTTTCCTATGAACCCGACTTTGTTGAAGATTTCCGGCATTGTAACGGAATGATGTTGTTTTGCGAAAGAAATAGCAACTTCGATTCCGGTGATTTGTCCGTCTGTCACTTGAACCATTCTGCAGCTAGCCCGGGGGGGAGGGATGATGTGCATTTCGTGGGGATGTTATTTCTTGCTGCAACTCTGAAAACATTGATAGCAGATCGCTCATAAGTCTCCACAGCGACTCGCAACCAGTGGCACTCACATCGCCTGAAGGCCACGTTCTCATAACTGAAATTGTTTTATTTTGCAAGAGTAAGTTGTTAAACACTTCCGACTGGCAACTTACCCCACCTCCGTTTTTGTATTTGTGAATTTCGTATGATTCTCGCTGTAAACAGCGATTATTTCCTTAAACAGCGTTAACCAGTTGATCTTCGTAATGGTGAAGCGTTGTGTTTTCTTCGCGGTACGGACTGAATTCTTAAATACGTAATATTTAGACGAGCGTAGGCTTCAAAGGGTTAACCAGTTGATCTTCGTAATGGTGAAGTGCGGTGTTTTCTTCGCGGTACGGACTGATTTCTTAAATATTATTTAGACGAGCGTAGGCTTCAAAGGGTTAAAAAGTTGATCTTTTGAATGGTGAAGTGAAGTGTTTTCTTTTCGGTACGGACTGAATCGTTATATATTTATGCGAGCTTCGTGCTTCAAAGGGTTAAGAGTCGACTGAGCACAACCATTGACGGTGCATTCCAAATCATTTCGAGGATTTCTGGTTACACACGATGATTTGAGACTGGTATTGAATTTCATGCGAACAGACGGCTTATAGTTAAGCGCCTGCTAAGTTTTGTTGACATGACAATTGGAATGAGTAAGCGAATTTCGTGATAACTTGCTGGATTGGGCTTGCGGCCCACTGAAGCGCTGTTCGCAGAAGAATGACATCAGATTTGAGCCCTCTTCTTGTGATGTACTTTCCTCCTTCCCTCGTACATCCGGAAAGCTATGACAATTCCGTGCGTGCAAGATGGGTTCAAGGCACAGGCCTTCTTATCTTCTTGTCACTCAAGTAACGCGGGTCCTGTAATCGAGTGGGGCAAAATGTTATCTCTTTGAAGTCGGAGCGAAGATTAAACACTCATTCCTGTCCTCAAAGAAAACACAACGCGCCTCCATGACAGTGATCGAGTGTTTAGGGAAATAATAGCTGTTTTCTCAAAGAATCTTGCGACATGCAGAATTATTTCTTGTCGAAGCGGATGGTGCATGTGTTTACCAGTTGGATGCAGAGTTTTAATCGCATTCTAAATGTCCGATTTGCCTACTGATAAGATGTAAATGGGTTGGAGTCGAATTAATGTGCTGCGGGTGGACTGTAGTCAAAACGTGGTTGCACTTGGTACATTTTTGCCCCCTTCTCGTATCGATTATAGTGTCCCCCTCCACCGGGTCCTGTTTGTTCTGATTCGGTTCTCTTGTGTCTTCCGTTCAGTGGTCTCTCGGCCTCCCTCTAGCTCACTCTCGTAGTTTATTATGAGTGAATAAATCAATCAATCAATCCATCAGTCCAATCAGCCCGGTCAGTCTTTTGTTAACACTCCTGCTTCATATTCCGATGCTCCCAGTTTCTCGAACTGGAGGTCAGATAACCCGTTGTGGTCTTCCCCAGTCGTTCCAGGGAAATTCCATACGACCACAAAGCTTTGGCGTCATTAAATAAATGATTATTCTAAACACAGGCCTACGCGTATGACAGTCTCCAATAGAGTAAAAAAAAAAACCCTGAAGATGGAAACAATACCCTCCGAAACATTGGTATGAACCTAAAAGTCCACGTAACAACGCATAATCGACAACTTTGCTGCCGCTAAGAGCTCGAATTATTCTAGTTTCATCATTAATGACTGATTCGTACGAAGTTTAAAGACCTGTTGGCCTGCGGATCCTTGAGAACCACCGCTTCTGAATTGGAGAATCGAGTAATTTCTAGTCTGTCCCAGCTTTTTCTCTACACCTGGCACTGCGAGGCTGTACAAAACATGGATGACAAAACCCCACGGATTGTCAATCCAGTAGAGTCACGATTAAGAATCCGTGAAGAATTGAAGAATTCTTCTCCGTGTATGGGCTTGGTGGGTTCCAGGACCTCGGCGATGTCTCAACCCTCAGCTCTTTTACTGTCCTTTGTACACACGTTACACACAGACTTATCGTGTCTTAATGACAGGTCAGTACGTCACACCAGTGAGCCAATTGACGGGTTGAGGTCCCCAGAGATTTCCCTCGACTCGGATTCTTCCAAATCGCTGGAACAAATCCCCCTCACCTCTCACCACCCCTCATGTAACCCCACCGCAATAAATGTGTCAGCCCCCTAACTCTAAACGCGATGCCTGTCTCTTAAATTCCACAGTGGAAAGAAGTTTCTTGAATGCTGACAGTTGCTCAGTTTGTATAGAAATTCCCAGCTTAAGAGAACTTAAACGAACATTGTGTATTTAATTATCTCCGGCCCACCCTTAGGACTTCGTACTTGGCTCCACTACCTGAACTTAAAGTTCTTTTAACCAAAATGTTGGACTGAGATGCACACCGGAGTTTATATCCTTGCATTTCAGCTTCTAAAACTACATTCAAAATTACAGACACAAATTTTTAATCTGAATATGCGTGGGAATTTGCAGGCGTCAAGTTGGCGTCACTGTAACATTTATTGTCGATGCTTCCCTCCCCTCAGATAATGCTGAGATGTTATCATAAGTCATGTACCCATCGCGATGCAGAGGGAGGCGTAATGGGGTAGCAACCCCTAGCACTTCAGTTTGTCTTCATTTGTCAGCCTCCCCCCTCCCCCCGCCTGCAACCCCATTCATCATCCCCCTCCCCCACAAACATTCCCGAGAACTCGCCGGCTGCAATCCGCTCCATTTCCATCATTCACATTTTCTGCATTTAACAATGCAATTCAATAATTGCGCGGCCCCCCCTCCCCCCCCAACGCCTGTTATGCGTCACTAAGAAACTAATTCTTGATGCAAGTTCCCGAATGTTTCGTTACATTGTGACTTAGCCCAGTTAACGCAGCTGAAGGAAGCCCTTCTGGAAAATTCAGTGTACTCAGGGAATTTCACTATTGGACGCTGCCCCGAGAAGATTTATCTCATATCAGAAGGTTCTTTTATTACACTGGAGCCTTTAGTAAAATGTACGGTCTATTGACCAATTTAAATTACTAGAGCAGAGCGCTCCTTTCGGAGCTCCTCGGGGGGTTGGTTGCGTTTTAAAATCTTGAGTAAGAAACTAAATCAATTACCCCGAATGGGGGGTTAAAACACTTGACCAACCCCTCCTTCGGGGGGGTTGGTCAAGTTTTTAAAACGCAACCAACCCCCCCGAAAGGGGGTTGGTTGCGTTTTAAAATCTTGAGTAAGAAACTTAAACAACCACCCCGAATGGGGGGTTAAAACACTTGACCAACCCCTCCTTCGGGGGTTGGTTGCGTTTTAAAATCTTGAGTAAGACTTCGGGGGGGTTGATTTAGTGTCTTACTCAAGTCATTTGTTTACTCGGCATTGTTTTGGTACAACAATGCCGAGTAAACAAATATAACGTAACATTGTTTGATGACGTCATTTTTGATAGACGACAAATCACGAATTTTATAGTAGATGATCAACGTGTAACAATTTAATTATGAAACTGAATTTTGTACTCTCATCGTGGAAAACTAAGAAGACCTTTGTCAACATGGCCGGTCACAGGACCTTCCGGGTGTACACTGACTACAACCTAGAGGTCCACCAAATAAAATAACTTAGTAACCCCCTAGTTTTCCCTGACTTGAGTGACACAGGCTTTGTTGATAAGTTAATATATTTTGATACGACAATAGAAGGCAATGGCAATGTATAAACCTGCAGGGCGAATATTTCGATGTGTTTTAGTCGGATCTAATCCCCTGTTTGCACTATTGGGCAGATCACAACTACAGAACTTCGTCGCTCTATTTTCCTTCAACTGTTTTGTTAAATGCGTTAATTAGCGAGTAGGGAAATCTCTGTTGCTCAAAACGACTTTAACCTCAAATATATTCAATATATTTGTTACAAATGTTAACTGATCTCTACAAATATCTTAAGGTACTTAAGATTCGTTACCATGAAATACATTATGTTCTCTACACATAAACAATAATACAAACGTCACAATAATGAACTTTATACGCTTTATGTATTTGTAAGTATATTTTTTAGTCCTAATTTGTCTCTCCTTACCTGACTGATTCTCATTGGTGTTTGCTCTCTGCCCTCTGTGTCTTACGCCCAATAAGAGCACCCTGTACGACAGGTGCCCATTGGACGCACGTCGTGGGGGCGGGGCGGCGTCTCTAAGGCGCCATCTTGGGCGCCAGGCGTTTGTATGTCGATACGGGCGTCGGTCCCGTATTTGCCCGTCAATATGGATGGCTTCCAAATCCTGACTTTTTTTTGGAGGTATCAGTGGTCTTCGTGTATCCTAATTTGAGGGAATTTAGAACCGTTACGTTGTCATCCTGAATATACTAGTTATTTACGTAGTAACTTCAACGCTGTTTTTAACACGCGAAACGCAAAGTTCCGTTTGATTAACACAATAGACATACAATATTTTATGATATTTAGAATTTTCGGAGCGATAAAAAGGTGGAATGTGATCTTTTGGTGTTGTGACACCGTGTAGTCTTGTAGCCTGAAACATCTGTCAATTACTACCAGACTACACAGCGTAACATGACAGAAGACAATCATCTTCCTAATAGTCGCCGTGAGACCATGAATATCCTCGGATGATTGGGTGCTTAGACCTTGTTTGTAAAACGCCACGTTTCGATAACTTGGTCAGTCCAATGATTGGGATTAACTCTTTGTAGGCGTTCCCTTAACTACGCCTGAAGACGAGGCCAGAGTCCGTACCGCGAAGAAAACACAACTCTTCACCAATACAGAAATCAAATGCTTAACGCTGTTTAAGGAAATAATCGCTGTTTGCATTAAGAATTATACAAAAAAAATATATCGATTTTAAAACACGTGGTACACACGGTTACCAGTGGGACTTAAGGATTGACAAAAAGAAAATATTTTGCATAATTTTAATTGAAAATATTCTGCTGATAAAAATATTCTTAACTTAACCTAACCTAACCTAACCTAACCTAAACTAACCTAACCTAACCTAACCTAAATCTGACCTAACCTAACCCAACGTAACCTAACCTAACCTAACCCTACCTAACCTAACCTAACATAACCTAACCTAACTTATTCCGAGCCATTCCACAACTACACGCCTTTTTCTTCAACATCAAATTTCCCATCATCCTCCAGTTCACGCCTAGTTTTTGCAAAGTTTTGTCAAACTTCCTGATTTAATAACTTTAGAGTTATAAGTGAAGACTGCAAGTTATGAATTATGCTTTTTGTGTACGCATCAATTCAGATCTTTTTCTGAATACTTTTCTTCAGGACTGAAGATTGAGGCAGTATATTCCTATTCCTCCTTAACGTCTGCGTCTGCCTACAACCCAGAAGATCGGCATCAACATGTTCGATTTGAGAACCTCGAATCTTATATTGCTCAGTATTTTTTTCAATCTGTTAAGGTAAATGCCTTACGATTTGCCCCAAAAAAATTTTAAATGAAATAAACTGTATCAATCCTTGCTTCAGTTGCTATAAATTGATCTTTTGGGGAGGAATCGGTTCTTGATGAAATGTTATATTTTGGGATCAAAACTATATTTGTCTGTAGGATTTATAATTTTTTGTACACCGTATTTTGGATGGACTTAAACTACAGATTTACGAAGTCCCTGACAGTGGTCCATCGTTCAAAGTAGACGCTCTGGAAAGAACATTACTTAACGTTTATTATTATTATTTTATTATTTAGTGTTCTGTCTGACGACAGGTCCATATGAACAGGATCCTTCCATCCTTTTCTCTTCTCGGACTGGGATCTGTTCATATACGTTCTTGGCAGATGATCCAGAAGTGGTTTGCCATTGCCTTCTTCTGTGTGTGAATGGAGTAATTGTTGGGATGCCACGGAGGAAAACTCCGTGTTGCCTAGACCACGGCCTTTGCCCAACACAAGTTATAAATTCGGGCACCGCCGGGAATCGAACCCGAGACCCCAGGATTACTTCATTAAGAGGAATACTTCTTGAAAAGCTGACACAGATGTCCATTTCCTTGCTCGCAAAAGCCCGAAACCTTTTCGTATTGTGATCCGAATGAATATAATCTACATATTTCAACACAACACTTTATAAACAGAACATATTAGATGTTGTTAGAAGGCTGTAAACCATTAGACATCGTGAAGAATTTCTTGACTACCGACCACTCAAAAATAAAAGAACTGAAATATTAAAACAGGGCATCTATTGGCCTATGTTCGTGATAAAATTA
The DNA here is from genome assembly GCF_977971745.1 of Zootermopsis nevadensis. Taxonomy (NCBI): domain Eukaryota; kingdom Metazoa; phylum Arthropoda; class Insecta; order Blattodea; family Termopsidae; genus Zootermopsis; species Zootermopsis nevadensis. Next base: position 21,451,472 of record NW_028259153.1, on the reverse strand, counting down.
TTATTAATGTATGTAAATATTTTATATCTGCTTAATTACTTATTTGAGAAGGCTAGGGCTCGATTTTGGGCTGTTACGCCATATTAGTAGTAGTAATTACTTACGTAGCCCTTAATACAAGTGATTATCTTCATGGTATAATTTGAACCAAATTTCAACTGATACATGAATGAGGTTTTAAGATAGAAATACATCCGTTGTGGTATTCTGGATTGTGATAACGTGTGGATTTATAGATGATACGTTTCGGCGTCAGGGTTTTAGTCCTGAAGATGGAAACTGAATTTTCTTCCGAAACGTTGGTACTCGCGAGTTAACACGGCGTCGTATCCCTGAGAACCACCATCGTCAGATATGATTTTTTTCTATAAATTTCAATCAAGTCGGATTGTCCAAATTGGACCCGTGACGTACAGTGGGTGTACACACACACACACATGACATAAGCTCCAAGGTTTGATGCAACACACGCATGGCTGAAACATACTAAATGATGCTCCTAGACGTCCTTTCTGATCCATCTTAGCATTGACCCCTTTGTATCATCTACTGGGGAGAAAACTATCTGTGAAACTCACCCTTCAAAATAAGCCTCCCCTAACTTGAAGGGGAGACAAGCATAAATAAAGATGAGATATTGAGATGTGTTTCACAATTTTATGGGGTCCTTAAAACTTGGCTTTATTGTTGCAGTTGAATGAGGAACTCGACGTTTGGTCATGCCTTAGCGTGACGTCACTTGACGGAAGCTTTGCTTTACAATTTGAAATTTCAAATCGTCTGTTTGGTCTAACGGTTAGAACGCTGGCCTTGTAATCCTGGGGTCTCGGGTTCGATTCCCGGCGGTGCCCGAATTTATAACTTGTGTTGGGCAAGGCCGTGGTCTAGGCAACACGGAGTTTTCCTCCGTGGCATCCCAACAATTACTCCATTCACACACAGAAGAAGGCAATGGCAAACCACTTCTGGATCATCTGCCAAGAACGTATATGAACAGGTCCCAGTCCGAGAAAAGGATGGAAGGATCCTGTTCATATGGACCTGTCGTCAGGCAGAACACTAAATAAAAATAAATAATTTTAAAACTGAAATTCCCTCTTAAGTGTGGCAGTAAAGACTCCTTTTTTTATAAACATATTTGATTATAACAAAATTACATCAATTTGTCAAAATCCGTGGTTCAGAGTCTTTCTTAACACATTTTGGTTCCTGCGTTTTAAGCTGTAGATTTCTGAAGAGACACTGTTTTGTCAAAACTCGTCAAGAGGGTACACAGACACTCTAAGGTTAGTTTTCTTTGAGAAACTAGCCCAAAATTTTTGTTTGCTAGGGGATTCCCAGCACGCCAAGTATAAAGTTCTTACGATATTTAATTAAATTCTTTACAGATATTGTATAGTTACTAAATGCGTTTAGACACATATCACGCGAGAAAGTATGGTTAATTTACATTAGACTAAGTTGGCTTATAGGAGAGCATCCTGCTGTGCTTTGTTCGACTAAGTACCACTCTCTCCGTACTTACAGCGATATGATTCCAAGCATTCACGGGGTATTTATTTAATACAATTAATTCAGGCAGCATAGACACTTATTTTACTCTTATGTGGCCAAATTCGAGCAACACTGGCTCTTAATTAGGTACCACCTCATTGATCTGCTTTATATCGTAATTACTATCAGATCACTTTGAAAACCACACATCGACCCTGGAAATCGAACCCATCTCGAGAGTCTCGAACTCAATCTCCCATCAGTAATTAATTCAATAAAATAATTTAATTTCAATAGTCTTAATACACTTTTAATTTTGATTCCTGTCAACACGGCATGCCACTATGTCAGTAATATGCTATTTACTGGTTATTCGTTACGTATGTGTCCATTTTAATATGTAGGATGTAAGTCATGTTTAAACGTTTTGTTTCGATAAATCGAAAATCGTTTCTAGAGTATTTTCCATGATGCCACTTGAGTGCGCTGTAAATAGGATATGCTATGAGTAACCCGATATTTTGTTATTGTATATGTTCATTTCGTCTCATAGAAGCTGTGTGAATTGTTTGAGATTGTTGCAGATATTAGCGCAGCATTAATCTAAATTCAAGTTTCATAATAATTGTCAGTCTACGCCACATAATTCTATGATCCTACACATATTAAACAATTAAGCTTTGAACAAATCATTGAGACACATATTTTAATTCTCGGAAGTAAGGATATTACGGTCTTTGGGGGTAATTGCAACTGAGTTTAAAATAACGTAAATATAATACGTTGTGTGAACTGCTGATATCGACTATGATTTTAATCGATTGTAGTTCCCCGCTGTGTACATGGATGCGCTCTGGTGTTGGAGTATGAAACCACTCCCGATATGTTTCGGTAGATCGACGAAGCAGAATACTCTTAAGTGAATTAAATGACATTTTCGCTCAGTGGCTCCAATATTAACTGTACATAAATTTTGATCCGAGATAACATAATATTATGATCCGTGAGTGGCCTACGCAAGGAATTTGCCCTTGATACAGTGCGAGATCCTGAAGTGTGGGTTTCCGCCCATGATTCACTGCCTACCATGTCACCGCATTACTAAACTTGGCAGTCGTATCATGTACACTACGAAACAAGTAAAATATGCCAAGTCTGTAGGAAACCCTCTTTCATAAAACAGTCCTCAACTTCGCAGTTAATACGGTTTCCCAGAGCTTATGTCTAACTAAAATGACAATAATGAGTCTAATGAAATGGCTTTTACAACAAAGAATTTTTTTGAATCTGTGTTATATAACATCTGCAACTAAAAGATACTTAAAACGATTCATGTGTCGTCTTATAAACAGTTAAAACTGTTTGCAGATTTTCCTCTGTTCATCATGACCATATTTGGAAGAATGTTAGATTCATATTGAATCTTGCGTCTGCTTAAAATACATGCCAACGTTGTTTATGAATAGGAATCATGAGCATATAATGACCTTTTTAAATACAACCAGTGTTGTGCAAGTTGTATGATTTTACAATGATTTTCCTCTGAAATATAATAGTTCGTACGGAAATGATACATCCGATTCGTGACTGTACTCACATCCGGTGACGTCACAGATCTCGACCAATCGCGCGTAGAGGGGATGAGCCTTGCGCGAGTGCAGAGAAAATTTGGGTGTGTGCATTTGATAGAGCGAAGTATTTTTTATGTTAAGTGAGATATGATTTGTTGAGGACTATTTTAAAGGTATGTAATATATTTTTAAGAGGTTCTGTTTGAACTGGTTACCGGTGATGTTGATTGGTTGTTACCATACATGTGATTTGCTTGTTTTCAAATCCCAGATGGGTAAGGCTTACCTTTTATTATTCGCCATTTGTATTTTGTTCCCCATCCCCTTCAATTTAGAAATCGGTATATTTTTCACTGTATCATCGCGTTTTGTGGTCAGACAAGAATATTAGTGTTTGATGAAATAATTATGACCATTCAGTAATAATTTTGCCTTCATGGAATTTGCAGAAGAAATAACCTGATTTGAGAATTATAAATCCATTTTGGCACTTGACAGTTCATAGACATGGGGGTTGTCACTGGCAACTTTTTCCAGAATAATTTACAGTTCTTGTTAAGTACTAACATGAGATATGAACTTTATATTATATTTTGTGAGCTCGTTTGTATTTTGTATGTGGAGTACTTTAAAAAGTAAGAACACTATTGAGGGCTTTTGTAATATTATTTGTATTTTATGTGCTAGTACATTGAACACAATTTGTTGTGTTTATCAGAGCATCGAATAGCTAGTAGATGGAAAAATGCACCAGCCATATTATCTTGCAGGATTTACTTTGCACTTTAATCAAAACATTGCTATGATTTTATAGGGTCCTTGACCTTGCAGTTTTGAAATTAAGTTTGGTTCAGGTTTGCTTTGGGTGTGCTGTAGTAAACTTTTTAATGCTTGTAAGACATTTAATTACCAGTCTTGGTTGTCAGTTGCAGCTGAGTGGATGCCACATGGAATATTGATAAAATAACTTAAAGTTTATTTGTATTTTTTTTGCAGTCAATTGCGAGACATTTCAGTTCGTCAGAAAATATATTGGGACTTTTTTTATTATCATTGTGATTTAAAGTTATTTCAAGAAAGTACTGAATTCTTTAGAAAGTTCAAATTGTTAGTTTTCATGTGGAATAGAATTTTGGTTCTAGAAAAGCAAATGCTATACAGGTAAGTTCTGTTAGATGACATGGATATGTATAATACATTTGTTATGCATGAATTTGTTATAGTTGGTTCAGTTCTAATCCTTAAAGTGGTAAGGTTTCACACACAATTGAATAAAACAGGTGAATTGCACATTCCTTTACAAATGTTCACGTATCATATTCATGGATTCTTCTATGTCAATATCTGATGGTTACTGTGTAGAAAACATCTTGCTTTATAAATATATGTCTGTTTAGTGACTTTAAGATTTGCGTGGGTTTTTTTGTGTGTTTGTGACATTAAAGCTTATAGGGGAATTTCTTCCTTCTGAGGCAGTGTTTAACAACATTTACAGGATTACTCATTTTGTGAGTCGCCCCCGGTGGACTAGTGGTTAGCGTGCTCGCCACTGGACCCAAGATTTCCAGGTTCAAAGGTCGATGGATTTTTAAGGGTGATAAAAATTGGTAGCACAACTTCCTTCGGAGGGGAGGTAAAGCTGTAGATTTAAGGCATATAAAAGAACCTTACGATCATGATATGAGATGTTTCATAAGCAAAATTCAGTGGCCATTTCTCACCCAAGTCTCCTGATTCACTGCTAGATGGCTCTGGCAGTCAAAAAGGGATTGAGTAGAAATTGTGCAGAGTCAGTGGACTGGTCACTCACTACTCATAAATGCACACTTTAAGACCAAGAAACATCCGAAAAAGGAGGCGGCAAAAACCCACAACCAGATTGTAGAGCTAAGAAACAACAACAACAACTCATTTTGTGAAAACTGGTATAAATTGTTAGAAGTAGAACTGAAATGAATTAGATACTCCACACTGAAGGTGTTATTTTACGTCGTACTTCTCAACCATGTGGTTGCGTCTGCAATATATGATGTACTTCTCTGTATCAGATAGAGTTTGGGCAGTTTGTAAAGTAATTTACGTAAGTTAAAGAATATGTGACCAATATTTGTTTGTAGCCTTTTCAGTATGCAGCCTAATATGAGATTCAACAAATTTATTGACACTTTAGGGTTTCAGCAGTGAAGATGTTGGTCTTGTGTCTGATTACTCCGCGTGAACGTCTAGTAGATATGTCTCCATCTTCATGTTCCTCCGAAGTGTTGATATGCACATACGGTGCCACGTTGTGTTACAACCCAGTAGACCGGCGTTGACACCGCTTCTGCATTATTTGCAGTGATAAAGTATAATATCGAGTTAAGGACGGCTTTGCCTTCAGAATGTAGGGAAAGTAGTGAGTCTGACTCCTGCTGGTTTTTTATACGTGAACGTCCGTGTCCTGTTTCTTAATTATAAATTAACGGTACATATTACAGCCTGACACACACACACATGCACTTAGATTACTTATTGTTTAGAAGTTGAATAATGTATTCTGGTATATTCTTTGTCTCTGATGTGTCATTTTCAGGCTCCTTACTTTAAATACCACGATCAGGACTCACTCTGTCACCTGTTATTTATATGAACAGGTCCCAGTCCGAGAAAAGGATGGAAGGATCCTGTTCATATGGACCTGTCGTCAGACAGAACACTAAATAAAATAAAAATAAATGTATTGATATTTAAAATTGTTTATAATTTTACCAAAATAATGCACTGAGCAACTGATGGAGCCAGTTCTGAGGCCGCGGGCGAGACTGATTAGCAGGTCCGCTTAAGAAAAATGTGTGCGAGGCATTTCAGGTGATTTAAATTATAATTTAACAATTTATAAAAACTGTGTCCTCTAGAAATGACTCACCTGATTAATGCAAGTCCTTGTTTTATCAGCTGTAGATTCTTATGTGGGTAATTGGAATTTTGTTGCATGAAAGTATGGGCGTGAAGCCCGCGCAGGTGCAGAACCCTGGACGTCGCCCAGTTCACCCAACCCTGAACATGGTATTTAGAAAATGGGACCCAGAAGATGACCCACTTAAGTTAAAACGCGTAGCCAGAAAGATGTAACAGCGTGCATTTGTTTCACTTGTTACTAAAGGTGTGTTTATGTGTTGTGTGACTGAAATATGTACAATTTTCTTTGAACTTGCAAAAATAAGTGGAATGCTGTTGTGCCCCACATTAGCTGTGACTTTGAAGGAGGAGTCTTGAGTTCATAACCCAGCTTGTATGGATGGACAGTGGAAGTTTTGGAACGGTGACTTAACCATGAAAAGGAAATTGAAAATAGCATGCCGACTACATAAATAATTTTGGTGGTGAATCATTTAAAATTGCCTTGTGCTTAAGCGTGCATGGCGGTATGTAAAAAATTAATTCCATTAGTAGTATGTCTGGCGTTATAAGTCAAGTCAAGTCACCAAGCCATGCAGACGTGTGGGGGTGCATATAAACTTCCATGTATCGTAAATTTTAGCACTAGATGGAGATGAGAAGTTGGCTGTATGCCCTGACTACTGTACCCTCGAGGTAATACCCTTATCAGGGGCTGGGTGGCCATAGAGCTCTGCTGGGAATCGAATCCCGGTCATTCAGCCCGTCGCCTAGTCGCTGTCCTGTACTGACTGAATTATCTGACAGCTTTGGGTTGTCCACATTATGTAATCATTAGGAAGGATGAATGCTTACAGTGTCTGTATCCATTCCATGACAGGAATGTACCCGGCGAACTAGGTCGTCGAGGCAAGACTGTGCTCGAGTAGGATTTGAGGTTCTCACGTCAGTGAGAATGATGATGGTTGCCTTCTGAATTGTAGTCTGGCAGAATTTTACGACTTTTAATATGTACTTGCTGCCTACATCATCAGGGTGGTGATGGCGAACACGGCCCTGCAACCCGGAAGACAGCCATCTTGAAGGTTATGCCTCGTTATTGGTTTTGTAACGAGGTTCTGAGGTTCCAGAGGAAGAATATTGGCGTAGTTATCAGTGCGGTTTTGTAGTTATTAAGGAAACAATGTCGGAAGCTGTCTCTGTCCCTTTCCTTGTTATACGGTGGCTGGATTACTAGTAGAAGCGTTGGGAATTTTTCTGTGCGTCATTACATTTGTGTAGCGCTACGATCCAGTGTCGTATACCTTTCCACCTTGACGATGTAGTCGGTAGGCAAGGGGTCACCGTTGTCTTTTTTTTTTGAAGTAGGGCTCCAGTGCAGTGTAATTTGTTTGAGGTTCGACCTGGATGAATTGGCCGTAAGCAATGCGGTGTGCACGTGTGTACAGATCTGCTTTCTGCTGCATGAAAGTGAGCGGTACTAGCTCAGCCAATCAATATTGACTGGTCAGGGGATACATGGCAGCATTTTGATTCCCGGTAGAGGCAAGGCGTTTTAAACCTTTTATCTCTTTGGAGTTCGTGACTTTTTCTGAGAGAGGTGAAACGGTCGGAACGTGAAGCTGTACTTTTACGCCACCCACCCACCCCCTTCAATTTTGTGACGTAGTTCTTGAGAGTAGGGGGCGACTTTGCTCCGTAGAAGGCAGCGCCAGTGTGTCGAGATTTGAGTGTTGGGTTTACCGGAACACTAGCTGCAGCAGAGTCGGCCTGTTTTTATCAGAACTGTACTTGGGGGGTGTTGTGAGGTATGGGACTGATGTGTGTATTGAATAGGGAGGGATCTGAAAGGAAGAACACATGTCTGCATTTCCATTCGTCTCTGACCTACACTGAGCGATCCATATTGGATGACATTTTGTATTGAGATTTGTTAATAAATGTAAGACTTGAGGTTCTCACAGCGGTGAGTATGAAGATTTCCGTCTTCTGGGTTATTGCGCTGTGTAGTCTGGTCGATGTTAACCAACGTTTCGGAGGTCATACTGCCTCCATCATCAGGGCGATAAGTATGAAGATTTCCGTCTTCTGGGTTGTTGCGCCGTGTAGTCTGGTCGATGTTTACCAACGTTTCAGAGGTCATACTGCCTCCGTCATCAGGGCGATGAGTATGAAGATATCCGTCTTCTGGGTTATTGCGCTGTGTAGTCTGGTCGATGTTAACCAACGTTTCGGAGGTCATACTGCCTCCATCATCAGGGCGATTAAAAATATGAAGATTTCTGTCTTCTGGGTTGTTGCGCTGTGTAGTCTGGTCGATGTTTACCAACGTTTCGGAGGTCATACTCATCGCCCTGATGACGGAGGCAGTATGACCTCTGAAACGTTGGTAAACATCGACCAGACTACACAGCGTACAACTCAGAAGACGGAAATCTTCATACTCTGATGACGGAGGCAGTATGACCTCTGAAACGTTGGTAAACATCGACCAGACTACACAGCGCAACAACCCAGAAGACAGAAATCTTCATACTCTGATGACGGAGGCAGTATGACCTCTGAAACGTTGGTTAACATCGACCAGACTACACGGCGCAACAACCCAGAAGACGGAAATCTTTGTTAATAAATGTTGGTTTCCGTCAAAATTTCGTCATCTTGAGTGTAATTGTTTTTGCTATTAGGTCGTATGACGCTAGAAAGTAAACATGGTAATCTCGTTAAAAATATACGAACATTTTCCTCTAGCTGGAGTGTATTCTTTATCACTTCCTGTCACGTGAAGGAGGAACCTTACCGATGATTGTCGGTCACTTGGCAGAAGTGCTCTTTTGTGACATGACGTACCGCCACAGAATAAATAAACTTTGTCCAAATAAGTGTGGGACACAACTTCAAAGTATCGAAACCTATTTTATGTTAAAAGAGATTGGCATCTGGTTATACAGTGTGTCACATAAGTCCAGGGTCATAGACCGCTGTTATTTGTCAAAATACTGAAAATATAAGAAAGGAGAAAATTGTTGCAAATCACGTGTTTCCAGTCTCAGGATTTTTTTTTTTTTTTGAATTTCATGTGACGAAGCCAATATGGCGTTACATTTTTTAAAAAAAAATAGTAGTTAAGGCGATGTTGCCACGTTGAAATGGAATTTCGCTAGTCTTTTCTGTTTTTCTTGTTTCTTTCATTTTGTTTACTGGGGTGCTCGACCCCTCCAGGACCACTCCCCCCCCCCCCAACTCTAGAAATACATCCCCCTCTGTCGACGTGGCAACATTGCCGTAATTTTCTGTGTTTGATAACGTGACGAGTGGAGCGCCATGACTTCTGGTGGTTGAAAACACACGATTTGAATTTACCGTGTTTTGTAAAAGAGTAGTTCTCCCGTGGTCCGGGTTTTATGGGACACCCGGTATACTAAGTAGGACACGAGATCTGCAGGCACTAAACCCCGCACGATCCGGCTTATCCGTTCATCGAGAATATCATCTCCCTGGATACCGGTTGTCGTAATTGAGTATTTTTGTCGTTTTGTCAGTCCGTCGAGGCGAAGTACTTTCAATTCAGATTCATTCATTTCTGTAGCTGGTGAGTGTAGGACAAAGTATCCATTAATATATCACGGAATTTGCGTGGAGCAACTGAGGAAGACTACGGATCGCCTTGGTGTGTATCGACAAGGCGGTCTGGGGACCGTGATGGAGCCTTGCGATTTTTTCTTGTGACGCAAAAATTAGACGCCCCGGGATTCTGGAGTTGAGAGTTGTTTATCGCGGACTATACATAGACCTCGCGGAGGCCCACACTACTCTATCTGACAGGCATGGTTACTGGAAACATGACTGTGCTGTGGTTGTGACTTGAGACGTTGCAGTACTCGTCCTGTGATGACGTCATTCAGTCACCATGTTGGAAACGTCCCAAAAACATTTCGTGGTTCAGGATGATTAAATGCGGAGTCGTACGTCTGAGATGGTGTTTGGACGGTAAATTTATTGCGACCTGTGATTGGTCACACTGTCGCCAACGTGCTTCGGAGGATTTGTTTTCCCGTTGGTAGTACTGATGTGCAGAATTATTAACCTTCGTTGGTGTGCCAAGTAATAAGTGTCGAAACGTCTCCGAATAAAGGGAATTATCGCGGTGAAATTTCGATGAAACCGACTGTAAAGGGGGAGATGGAATTTCTTTTCGTATGAATTTCCTTGCCGAGGAATACAGCCGAGTAAAATATTTAAATTGTATTCAATAAACGTGGTTACGATCTAATATAACCAGCTCGTCGCCGCTGTAAAGGTGTGGTACAGTCAAAACCATTATTAAATCTTCATTTGGTGAATGTAAAGGCTCCATTAGCATGAGCTTAAGGTACCATGGATAGGAGATTATTTTACACCACTGTGGATGCTGGAAGTTTCTTACCATTACATCGAATGTCGCTGAAGTTATATTGACAGCAAACAGCACTGTCAGGACGTTACTCTCAGATGCAAGGAGAATTGTCAGTATTTTACTATGGACTGCATTAAATACTGTCAGTCCGTTGCCAGTGAGTTGTAGCTCTATATTTGAGTATTCCAAAGGTATTGCCCCGAAATTAATCTGTTTTGACTGAGGCAAACCACGATAAAACTTAATCCGGTGTTTCAGCCAATATTCCAAACCGCGTTCCTTGCCAGGTACAAGTCTATCGAAACCGCTACGCTAACTTGTTCTGTATAGGACTTGAAGAAATAGGGAAACGTTTTGTATGCATAATTCTGGTTCCAAAATTGTGGTCCGTGAAACCTGTTGTACCTAGTTAGGACTCCGTATTTGCTGGCTTAATACGTAAGCTGAATGAAGCGGATACCGACTTCAGTTTTGGATGTGGCTCTAACGACGCTTTTAGTAGCTCAGATTAAAAAAAAAACAACGCCTAGCAATAAGATCAGTGAATGGTAGAATTGTGATTGATGAGGAAGGTGGCGGTCGTGACTCTGAATACTCTGGTATTTTCCTGGAGGGACTGAGCAAAACCTTATTTTAAGCCGGGGTCCTCCTGAATACAAAGTAGGACTGGTAAAGTCTCTGCCGCAACGTACGGTTAAGGACGTTCGTGTGTTCGTACCTCATAGGGGAGAAACGAGAAACTGGATGCAAGATTTTGATCGGAGGACAGGACTCTTGGGGTACGGTCATGTTCCGAAAGTTGGGCCAGTTGACACGCGCTCTGTAATTCCAGTGAGTTGATAAAGTCACATAAATGTGTTGGAGTGCTTCCATTACTCTGGGGGCATGTTCGATCCGCGAACCTCCCGACTGCGAGAGAGATGCCTGCAGCAATGTGGGGTGGCGTCTCCAGGCATCCTGGCGTCTCTTACCCGCGACGCGCTGACGGCCTGGTACAGTCGCGACACACAACAGCATCCCTCATCCCTCAATCGCGTATCTTAAGTTGATGCAGCATCCACGATGACGTAGTGATGCCAGAACGCACGATGCTACGTGTTTCAGATGTCATAGCCTTTGAAATTTTTTACCTTTCGATTACCGACCCCAGAAGGATCCGGTCCGAAACAGTGGCAGCTCTGAAACAGACTTACCTTAACGTGGTAGCAGTTTGAATAACACATGCCTAACTCGCAAGCGGATGGGGTCTTAAAATAGGCCACGACCGATATTTTAATTTGCCGTTTGTTGTAAGCCGTCTCCCTCATCCTCTCCCGAGCTAACTTGTCGGACAGTGTAAAGTTTCCCGCCTCTGGATGATACATTCTAGATGAGATTGGTTTCCCGCATCTAGATGGTACGATTGTGTCTAGGTTATATCACCGGGATGGAGCCAGTTCTCATCGATTATCCCGGCATCTCTTGTGATTGGCCACGTCTTTCTGGCGCCAGAGTGGTATCGGAGGCGCCACCCGGTCTGTGGTCTTTTCATTGGTCACTAGTTTCAACCCCCGTTTCTGATTCGTCGAAATAGCGCGAACTTTTCCCTTCCTTAGTCTATCCCTCTGTTGGTGGGGGTTGGATTCAGGTTCCTCCCCGGGAGTGATCCCCCCTGAGGGTTCATTTCGAGCGACGCCGATGCTGGAGTAGGACTGACGCCGGATGCTGCCTAGGACCTCCCAACCGATGGGTTCCGTTCGGTGAGTACACTGTGTAAATCTTGTGGGAATCCAGTACTTTACTTTTGAAATACCCTGTGCTCTGTGCGGTCCATTCACCTATTTTACTTCAAAGACTACCTAATTTTCTGCGAGTTAGAACAAATTGACTATTCCATTTCTCCTTCTGCGACGTGATACAGCGCCGTGCTGGTGCGAAAACTTGTCTGACGTGGGTGTAATGCGTGTAGGCTAAACACTGTTAAACAGGCGGTTTGTTCTGAATTTCGACCTTTTGCAGTTTTATATGACAACGTTTCCGTTCAGAACGAGGGTTTTTTTCCCCACTAAGGCAAAGTTTAACCCTTTGAAGCACGAAATTTATCTAAAGTGACCCTTGGATATTCGTTTCCTGCGTCAAAGGAAAGACGATTAATGTAATTTTTTTACCGAAATAATAGCTGTTTTGTACAGTGAATCATACGAAAGCCATTCTGTTGGCAAAGTGCACGTTTGGTGAATGTTAAAGTAGGTGGTTCATATAGTTACCATTTCAATTTAAAGGTTTACAAATTTAATTTCCGGCTGGTTTCCACTGTTTTCGTACCTAGATACGATATTACTGCAGAATTTTCCAAATGCAGCGCTTTAGTTCGGTATTTGTTGCAGATAATACCCAAAAATTATTGATTATTTTGTATATGCCTATATTCATCTTCGCGACTGAAGTGTCTGTCACATTCTTCTTGTTTTATTTATTAAACTTACGTAATTTCTGAACCATGCAGAATAATTACTTAATTGACTTAATGACGTGTGAGTTCGTGTGTTTTGTCAGTTGCATAAAACAGCGGGCGAATACCAGACTCGCCCCCCAGAGGATGTCCATTTCCTCTGGACTTTCTTTAAGTACCTTGTAACGAATGAAGTTCTTTTAAACTTTCTCTCTCTACTTCCGGTTCATTTGCGTATGAGTTTAAGAATAAGCAAAGTTGCCAGTAAACCTTAACGCCAAACCCGTCTTACAAGGACCTAATTATTTTAATTTTTTTATGTAAATTAATCTTGCTCTAAGAGGAATTATAGGATGAAGTAAAATGTTTCCTCTGCGACTGCTCATTTTTGATTTGGAAAACGTTAGGATTTAGTTTATTGGTGCGATAGTAGAGAATTTCTGAAGGCGTTCGATACATCGAAAGCTTTCGTGTTGCGAATTTTAGGTATTTTATTTCTTTCTCTTGGTTGCATATTGATTTAATTTTAAAATATTTGGTTTAGAATTTATATCTGTTTTTAATTCGTTATTTTACGATGTATCAGGTCTTGAGGTTATGTAATTGAACTCTGTTTATCCTGTTGTACCACAAGTTCCCGTTCTAATGATAAAATTCTTAAAGTTTCTTTCTTTGCGCGTATTTTATTATGATTCCCTGGCTTTCTGCTGAAAATAAAGGCTTTCACTTTGCTTCCGTGAAGTATTTATTGTAAAAATGTCACACAGAACACGCAGGGTTGATAAGATGCCGCTGTGATTGCAGTTACGTGCAAAATAACTTTTCTTTGTACGAAGTCTCGCTATAACGTTCTGCAACATATCGGATCTCCCGTCATAACGAGTAAGCAGCGAGCTGCATTGCCGACACTTCGTCTATAGTGTCACTGCGCATGCTCGGAAAGGTTGGCCGGTCGCACACGGGGCATTATCGCAGTGTCAGTCATGTCGTGTGGGTTGCGCCATCTGGTACTATCGTATTGTTGCGCGAGGCGTGTCACATGGCGTCGTGTAAGTGGAATTGTTGCACGGCTTAACGGGTTTTGGGCATTCTTTGCATTAAGTGAAATACTTTTTGGGAAATCTTATTCTTCCCTCGTGTTTCAGTTCTTTTTTTTGGGGGGGGGGGTTAAGATATTTTTTATATTGAGGCGTACTCCCCAAGACTTGTCCGGCGAATTTAATCTTGGACTCTTATTTGGCCCATAATCGCTATTTATGTGAAACAGAACAGAAAATAATGGTTTTTGTACAATGGTTGTAGATTAACTGTACAAAAATATGGTAGCTTACGTAGTTTAATGTTAAGCGAAACTTACAAAATCACTTTGTGCCTTTAATATCTTGACTATTAAGTGTGTTAACTACATAATTTAACACTGTGCAATGTAGTTTCTGAACTTTTGAACACCTCTTTGAACTGTAGTCTTGTATCTTGAATAATGAACATACGTTCAAGTGAGTGACGCAGAATTCATGAACCCACACTGGAGGAGGATTCTTATAATGAAATAGATGTTACCATGTTATGGCGGTAGGGTCTATTGGATTAATAATTTTAAGTGGAGGTTGGAAATACTTCCTGGTATGACGCGTTGGAATGGTGTGATTACTATTCCGTAAGAATGAAGTTTCTGTATTATAATCTTGCTATCTCTTAATTATTCGATTTTTGTCCGTCTAATCACAATTCATATTTAAAATTTACAATTAAGATAATTAAAATATCATTTTATGTTCCGCATCGAACAATCGATTTACAATTGGAACATCGATTGTTCGATGAGGAACATAAAATGATATTTTAATTGTAAATTTTAAATATGAATTGTGATTAGACGGACAAAAATCGAATAATTAATTAAATTTCACAATATGACGCAACTATATCATCTTGCTATACGCGTTTGGACACACGGTGCAACAAAAATCAGGCGCTGAAAATTTTCAAGTCCAAATTTGTCACGATATTTTCTTTCTAACGTAGTCGTATATTTTGTGTGCACGTAAATATTCGTGTAAACTTCGGATATGTGGTTAACAATTTGCGTGTGGAGTTCAGGAACTCATTCCAAGAGCAAAATTAATTGTAATTTATATTATCTCTGCATTATAATCAAATGTACTGCGTGTTGGATCTGCACGCACTTTACATATTGAATGTTTATTTAGCGACGCTATCGAAATTCCAAGTACGTTCTCCGTTAACGTTAATAAAGGCGCGCGGTTTGACGCTGGGGGAAACTGCACAGTGAGGAGGTTAATACGTTGTCCTCTTCACTAAATACAGCCCGTTCACTGATAAAGTTGAACACAACTGTCACTTCCCGGCTCCCGACTGGAACTGCATGACTCACCTCTAAGCGCTACGAGGTTTTTGTGGTACAAATCAATTGTCGCTCCGTAAAAACAGCAGAATTATTTTTCCGGTTTTACAGAAGTTCTTGTCGAGAGCCGGGAAGAGACGGTTGCGTTCAACTTTATCAGTGGATGATAAATTTAAGGTTGAAGATGAACAGGACATGTAGCACTCTTGGGAGCGACAAGAAACTGATGCTAAATTTTGGTAGGAAACCGTAAACGGAAGTGATATAATATTAAAATGGATTTTAATATAATGGGTTGGTGGTGTGGACTGAAATGATCGTAGTGAGTTTTGCGGGAAATTGACTAGCTGAGCGACTGTTAGCTTATCAGAGATTTCGCTTCTTGTAGTTTGAGGGGTTTTATGTTCGCGTTGGCAGTTTTGGGTTAATATGAAAATAAAAAGTTTACTAATTATTAATTTATCAAATTCGGACCAGGTCTTGGGCCGGCTACACACTGGGTACGCGGGTTTGAATCCCTCTCGTGGCATAATGGATGCCAACTTTCTGTAAGTGTCATCCGGGATAGCTCAATCAATAAAGTTCCCGGCGACGGGCTGGGCGACCAGGGTTCCATTCCAGGCAGGGATTATTCTGTGTTATGACGTCCAGACCCGTCTTCCTATTTAGTGGCTTATAAAGCAACATGGACATCTTTAGTGAATGCGTGGAGCTGTATCTCCACTCCCCTAGACTTCTTAGCGTGGTGTTTTGTTATGGGACGAATCTTAATATTTTACATGAACGCCATGTAATCCGAGTAGGTGACGTGTTTGAAAAACAAATCAATGAATTTTGTAATAATTTGTTATGGAGTTTCAATAAATTGTCCCTGTTCATTACGTTCTGGGTCCCAGTTCTGGGAATTGTTGAGATACCCTGGCTTAAAGGCACACATTACTTCGCATCGAGTTCCAAGGCAAAGAATATGTGGATTTTTACCTCCGCCCATGTGTTGTACTTTGTTACGTATATACGACATCGAAAACACGTGTTACACCATAACGAAACGAAGGGAGGACTTGATACAGTGAGATTATTTGTCGACTGAGCCGCTGTGATAAGGGAAAGGCGGCTGCCGACGCTGTGATCGCTCATAGCGGATTTGCCAGGCCGCCGGCACATCCACTCGATGTCCTCTTTGTAGGAGGACGTGACTTCCCCGTTTCTGATTACGCATTTCAACCGCGTAAAGCATTACAGACGTTTACCGTAATCATGTGGGTTGTGAAATTTCGAGACGTGGAATAATGCAAGAAAAAGTCTGAATCCGCCATTCTTGTAGGATGTGAGGTGTTGCTGGGATTAATCTGGCTCACGATGGGGGCCTGTGGCGGCGACCTCTTGATAAACTGTTTTCACAATAGTTCTGTCACACCAGGGCAAGGCGCAGCCCGACCTAACAAACGCTGATCTCTGTCCTTGTTGCTTGCCGTAGGGGAGTGTTGTCATGACGACCGCTGAGAGGCGCCGCCAGGTCCGGCGCCGGCGTCGGCGTCTCCAGACGCATCAACGTGTTAACTGTAGCAGTAAACTGGAGGCTGATTTATAACTGCTTGAGGGATCTGATTCCGATCGCATTACCTGTTTAAGCACATTGAAGTGCTTTGTATCACTGATATTGCCTTCTGTGCTGTTTTAATTTTTATATGCATGAAAAGTCTCCCCTTTGACTGAAAGGATTCTTATTAAATTTAGAATTAACATCTGGCGTAGTCAGTAGATAGATGGGTCTTGGGTTTATCGTTGTGTTATTGGTGGCACTTCTGAGACCTGGTCGTGCCCCAGTTATGAGAAGTTCCAGGTATAGAATTAAAAAGATGTGTTCTTTAAGATTTGTCCCAAATAAATGGGTTCCCCGATTAACCGATGGTCCAGTTGGCCAGATTCTGTGTGTTTATATGCATGTTGACATATGGACCGTGATGTTACGTTACAGCAAAGACACTCACACGGCGACAGCATGGCTACACTATCGTTGCGTATCAGCATTGTGGAGAAGAATGTGACAAAGACAATGCAGTTTGATCCCACGACGTCGGTGTATGACGCGTGCAGGATCATACGAGAGAGGATTTCAGAAGCCAATCAGGGCCAGCGTAAGTTTTGCTTCAGAAGATTAATCTTCTTCTTGGTTTTCAGTGTTTCCTGTTTTTCATAATTTTTTTCCCAACAGTAATTATTAGTTGTAATTCATGTTAATTTAATAATTATGCATTATTTATTGATCCTATTGTGTTATTGAAGTGTTATTAAATAAGATTGCTCATATTGCAATTATAATGTACGTAGTATGTTCTAATAGCTTTGAAAGTGTTTCGCATCCATTGAGATGGAAAGGTGTGTAGTACATAAAATTGTATGGTGTTGCAGCGAAGGACTACGGATTGTTTCTGGCCGATGAGGACGTGAAGAAGGGCGTGTGGCTTGAACCGATACGAAACCTCGAGTACTACATCCTCAGAAATGGGGTGAGTCATATACATAATTGATATTGCAACGCACTGAAAACCAGAAGACGGGCGGGTATTTTATTTGTATTTTGTTGGCAGGACTTACTGGAATACCGCAAGAAACTGAGAACGCTACGAGTCAGGATGCTGGACGGAACACTGAAGACGCTGCTAGTGGATGACAGTCAGCCAGTAGCTAACCTGATGGTTGTTATTTGCACTAAGATAGGTGGGTATGTGTTTGCGTTTACTTCAAAATGATCGTTTCATAATAATCTAGACAGGTAATGTTTACAGCACACTTTACGGTGATGAATTATGGATTTTGTGTTGTTACTAGGTATCACAAACCATGATGAGTACAGTCTTGTGCGTGAGAATCAAGAGGAGGAGTTAGAAAACAAACCAAATTTTGGCACACTGACACTGAAACGAAAGAAGGAGGAGAAGGAGCGTGATGCCAAGATGGATCAGTTGCGAAAGAAGCTGAAAACAGATGATGAGGGTAGGTTGTATTTTTTTTACTGTGTTACTTGTTAGGAAAGTTGCCGTCAGTGGACTAGTAGTTAACGTGCTCGCCACTGGACCCAAGGTTCGCAGGTTCAATCCCGGCCGAGGTCGATGGATTTTTAAGGGTGATAAAAATCCGTATATTTATGGGATGTAAAAGGAAAATTTATCTTCTTTTCCTTTTAGCATTGTTTCTGATTCATTGCTAATGGTCTTTGCCACCCTCTCTACACAGCCCAAACTGTGTTCTGGTTTTTTGAAATTATTTTTTGAAACATTTCTTATCTGTTTCTTGGGTTTTGCTCTTGTCTTTGTAAGGTTTCATATTTTGTCATTAAACTTTTGAAATTGTTTAAAATGTGTGTTATAAGTTGTTTTGGGATGTCCTTGTGCCATATTACTCTTTCCATAATTGATATAATTTAGAACTTTTGAGTTTTTCTTATTGATATCTCCATTTGTTTCTCCCTATAAATCAATTTTACTTCACGGATAAATGTATCCATCTCTTTAAATATTTTGCCATTAACTGTTATTGAGATATTTGTGTCTAGGTTTTATCGAATGCTCGTAGTCACAGTCTTTTCCTTATTCATTCTCTTTTAATAGTATCTACTAGACTGCATGTAAAGTTGGTATCAGAACAGTACAAGCAGCCCTCTTACTCTTTCAGTGAACTGGATAGACCCGTCGAAGACTCTGCGTGAACAAGGTATTGATGAAAGCGAAACAGTTTTGTTGAGGCGCAAGTTCTTCTTCTCGGACCAGAACATTGACTCTCGGGACCCTGTGCAGTTGAACTTGCTGTATGTGCAGGCACGCGATGCCATACTGGACGGCACGCACCCCGTCACGCAGGACAAGACGTGCGAGTTTGCTGGCATCCAGTGCCACATCCAGTTCGGAGACTACAATGAGAGCAAACATCGACCGGGGTTCCTCGAGTGAGTAACACTGCAACTGTCTCGTTGCTTCGTGTAATTTTCCTTTTCTTCTTACACATGCAGATTCTTTTTTTGATGAGCGTCTTCGGCTGCCACCCTTCGTCCATTACCGTTCTGTTCCTTCTTCTCATACGGATACAGTACAATATGTTTTATTTATGGTAAAGCAAAAGAATTGCGATAAAGATAAATAAGTGTGGTTACGTTACATCTTTTGGATCACATGGAATGATGATGGATGATTGAAACCCATAGATAAGTCATTGTTTCTTCATGACTTTTTATTTATATATATGTCACCCATGTTGATACGCAGCCTCAAGGAGTTCCTGCCGCAGTCATATGCCAAGGTTAAGGGCATCGAGAAGAAGGTGTTCGCCGAACATAAGAAGCATGTCGGGCTGTCTGAGCTTGATGCCAAGGTGTTGTACACCAAAACAGCTCGGTCTCTCAAGACGTACGGTGTCACATTCTTCCTTGTCAAGGTACTGTCTCAGGTGGCAGCTGGGGGTGAGCAGGCATGCTGAATGTCAGTTGACAGTAATGCTACTGGCATGTGATCATTACACTCACAGCGAGGTTACGAATAAATTTACGGAACGATTCTTGTTAACGAGCTCTCAAATTCTGGGAACTTTGTGATCTATGCTTTTGTTCTGGAGTTACACGTGTTTTAAAACGTGTGATGGGCTGAGTATGTAGCTCAAGTAAGGAGAAAAGAAATGTGTATAAAATGTTGCAGATTCGTAGGATATTTAATGACACTTTCATCTGCAGGGGTTATTTAACATCAGATGAGATGTCAAGCTATTTATGGAAATTGTAGGTAAGAAAGATTTTGGAACATGTTCCATCGTTTGTTGGAAAGGCTGAGAAAAATCACAGAGAACCACAGCTGAGTTTTTTGAATTCACTTGGGTGAGAAATTATAGTCAGAAAAGTGCATTTTGTTAACTAATGCGCATTTGGCGCTACCTGTGCAGGAGAAGATGAAGGGTAAGAACAAGCTGGTCCCAAGACTGCTGGGTGTGACGAAGGATTCTGTCCTGCGTCTAGATGAGAAGACAAAAGAAATTCTGAAGACGTGGCCACTCACGACGGTGCGACGCTGGGGTGCATCCCCCAACACATTCACATTAGATTTTGGAGACTATTCAGACCAGTATTACTCCGTGCAGACGACCGAGGCCGAGCAGATACTTCAGCTCATTGCTGGCTACATCGACATCATACTGAAGAAGGTACAGTTTGTAGAGGGTGGTAACAGTGGAGGTGCTGGGATATTTACTTTAGTGAGGTGACTGGCTATGGGCTTGCAGTTTTTGGTGGAGACAGGGATTTGTATGATTTGAGGTTCCTGCGGTGGTGGGTATGGAGACGGCTGTCATCTGGGTTGTAGCGCCGTGTAGTCTGGTAGAAGTTTATCGACATCTGAAATGTTAGCAAACTTCTACCAGACTACATGGTGCTATCTTTAAAATAGGGATTTATCTGAAGTGTTAAGGGGTATTGCATAGTGTGGTGTCGTACAAAGTGATAAAAAAAATTTTGGAATTATTTACTTGGTTTCTTATTTATGTTTGCAGAAGAAGTCGAAGGACCATTTTGGTATCGAGGGTGATGAGGGCTCAACCATGGTGGAGGACAGCGTCTCCCCTCTCAAGTAGGTGACATTTCTGTTTTTAATTTATTATTCAGTGGCGTGAATTATTTTACGTGAATGAACGCTTGATACAATATAAGATTCAGTGAATTATTACTGTGATTTATCCCCAAATACTGATCTCAAGTTTCATTTCAAGAAAGAATTCTGCCACACTTTGTCGGGAGAAGACGAGCTGTTACCAGTGGTATCATAACAGGAGCATTTTCATAACTTTTGGATAACACCTCGTATGTCAGGACATAATGTCTTCTAACAGCTGATTGCTTACTATAAATTTCGGAGAGCCGATAATCACTCGTTGATTTGTACTGGCAGGGCTACCATATTGCAACATGAGACGAGCAAGATTGGCAGGGTGAACACAGAGTCGCTGGCGAAGCCTGCCATCATGCGTGCAGGTGCAGATGGTGAGTTCTTCCGCAGTGTAACAGTGTCACTTTATAATACTGAGGATGACTGTCTTCTGGGGAGT
Source organism: Zootermopsis nevadensis (assembly GCF_977971745.1). Taxonomy (NCBI): domain Eukaryota; kingdom Metazoa; phylum Arthropoda; class Insecta; order Blattodea; family Termopsidae; genus Zootermopsis; species Zootermopsis nevadensis. The sequence goes on along the minus strand of NW_028259153.1, from coordinate 21,430,254 downwards.
TGACTTGTGTAGTCTGGTAGAAATTGACAGATGTTTCAGAGATATTTACTGCCTACATCATCAGAGAAATCTCCCAGCCGCAGTAAGAACCTTTGAAACATCAGTCAGTCAGTTTCTGTGAGACTGCATTGTACGATATCCCAGAAGACAGTCACCGTTCCTTTCTTCTGTTCGAATATCACCACCTTCGTGTGATATTGACATAGGACTGAGTTTTTGGTTGGGGGGGATTTCAACCCAGAAGTCTCAGAGTTTATGAAAATCTCAGAAAAGATGGAAATACTGGTCGTTGTAGGGTGTCATTATTGTAGCGTACGGCGGCATGATTATTGTACACGTGAAGCTTTCTTGAAGATTAAATTTTTTAAGCTTTTATTTGTTACAGTTTTATTTTGTGGTATCGAATGCTTATGTTTTGCAGGTAAAGTGAGCCTGGGAAAAATGATGTTAAGTAATATTTTTATAATTTTAATCTTGGGTAAAATGGAGGGAGGCGTTTCAAAGGTTGTACCTATGTTTCAGGAGCCCGACCGTATGGCACAGGCCACATGGCAGGTGCCCAGTACACGACTGTCAGTGGGCAGGTAAATCTTGCCCATGCCCCGCCCATGGTAAGAACTTTCGCTTGGGGAGCTCTTGGATGCTCTCGCAAGCATTCATTATACGCATTCCTAATTATGTGTTTTGTTTTTTTACATGCTCCTGTAAAAGGACTCAGAGTAGGTACATACACTTTGTTATCACTCCGCAAATGCGGTTACTTTTGTGTCTTTGTGTTTTGGTGCCTTTCAGGCAATATGTTGTTTGTACATTTAAACGTTTTTCCGCGTCAATATCTTTACTTGAATTGACGGCTTAAATTTCTGTGTTCTTTGCGCTTTTACACACTTTGCGATAGAAAAACGTAACTCTGAATTAATGCCTTTCAGCCACTGTTGCGTTTGTATTTTTGTACACTTTTCCGCTTTGTTATCTTAACCTGAGTTTGTCAAATAAAGAATATCCCCATTTTGTAGCTTCCAGACGTACAGCAGAAAGATGTAGTGAAGGTTGTGTTTTGAGAGTTGGTACTTCTTACAGGTGCAACAGTCAAGAATAACAAGTGTTCTCTCAGAGCCACAGAGGGCTCTTCTGAGCACTATTAGTGCTGGCCATGATGTTATAGTCACGGTAGAGAAGGAGTTGGAAACAAAGGCTCAGATACCAGAGCTTGGCTCAGATCCCGTGAGTAACTTGAAATCTGTAGAGTTTTGCAGTTAACAAAGCTACGCAAAGTCATAGTATGTAAGATTTGATGTTTTCGCAGCGGTGAGTATGAAGATTTCTGTCTTCTGGGTTGTTGCGCTGTGTAGTCTGGTCGATGTTAACCAACGTTTCTGAGGTCATACTGCCTCCGTCATCGCCCTGATGACGGAGACCGTACAACCTCAGAAACGTTGGCAAACATCGACCAGACTACACAGCGGAACAACCCAGAAGACGAGATCTTCAAAGTCATAGTAGTTTACAATAAACATACTGACGCTTGTCAGGTTTTAGGCTTCCAGGGAAGTGAAGATGTCGATGTTGGTCTCCTGGGATGTCATGTCACTTGTGGACTTGTAGGTAGATAAATGCTGATATTTATTTACAAGTCCACACAGTATTACAACCCTGAAGATCAACACTGAGACTCACCATGATGTTATTCAAGGCATGCCTTTGTCACCATACGTCTTCAGATGACCAAAATGCTTTAAAGAGTTGCCATTATGCAAATGTTTCATTCCCTGTGAATGACTGTAAATGCAATGATGCCAAAGAAGATGTGGACCCTGAAAATAACCACAAATCTGTTGAGACGTACCTATATTCAAAATAAAGTATGGAACTGATTTAATTGCGTTTATATACAGGCATCACTGAAATGGAAGGAGACGACGCTCGACACGAACAAGCAGAATGTGAGCTCCCAGATTGCAGCAATGAATGCCGCCACTGCACAGGTTGTCACCCTGACATCAGGTGAGTGCTTTGTCTCGTGTGGATGCTGAAACACGTCAGATTCATGCATTTCTTAAAAGATGTCTCGTTTTAAATCGAGTAAAAATGAGTTTATTGTGAGTTTGCATTCCTTTTTGGCTGTGATGTTCATTCTTATCAGGTACAGATTAATCTCTCTATATATTTAATTTTGTCCGCCATGTAGGAAGTGGACATTACTCCTTATATCACCATATTTAAGATTGATGGAGTTGCACTGTGTATTGCTTTATGTCGCAGGCTCAGCAGATGAGGTGGACCATACTGCAGTAGGTGCTGCCATCACAACCATCACTAGCAACTTGCCAGAAATGACGAGGGGCGTGCGAATGATTGCCGCGTTGATGGAAGACGAGAGCTCTGGGGACAAGTTGCTTGATGCTGCGCGCAAACTTTGCACAGCTTTCAGTGACCTTCTGAAGGCTGCCGAACCTGAAACCAAAGAGGTATTGCTAATGTTCAATGGCGTAGAACAGTTTGCAGAAATATCAAGTGCAGCGCATTTTTTAAATAAATGTCATTGACCCCAATGAACATAATGTTCTAATAATTAATTTCTGAAGCTGATGTGATGTCTGTTCAGCCTCGCCAGAACCTCCTTAATGCTGCGAGTCGTGTGGGCGAAGCCTCCCACCAAGTTCTTTCAACCATCGGCCATGAGGACGAGTCAAGTCGTGAGCTACAGGATATCCTACTGGGACTTGCCAAGGTCGTTGCTAACACGACAGCTGCTCTTGTACTGAAAGCCAAGAACATTGCTGCGACCTGTGATGACCAGGCCACGCAGAACAAGGTCATCGGAGCAGCCACCCAATGTGCCCTTGCCACTTCACAGCTTGTTGCTTGTGCCAAGGTGAGAGTTTTCTTCTGTCTATCTGGCACATTTTCACAGTTGTATAATATTTTATAATTTTTCTCTCGCAGTTTTGGCTCCCATATTTGTATAGTTTTGTTTCGTGTGTTGTTACAGGTTGTCGCACCAACTCTGCATAGCCCGGCGTGTCAGGAGCAGCTGATGGCTGCAGTACGCGAGGTGGCACGTGCCGTTGAGGGGCTCATCACTATCTGCAACGAGAGCTGTACAGATGAACACTTGCTGCGTGAACTGAGCCAGGCTGCGTCAGAGGTTACTCGGACACTCAACGACTTGCTGAACCACATTAAGTGAGTCACATTTTTTGCTGCAGGAGCAGATATTTGTTATCGCTATGACGATGCTTATTCCCTCGTATGTTTTGGATCTGTGGTATCTAACAGTTCTTTATTTTTCAGGTTGGGGACACGAGAGAAGGCACGTGAGAGCGTACAAGAGGGTGCTGTGGAGACGATATTAGTTGCCACTGACCGACTGTTTGCTTCTACTGGAGATGCGGCCGAGATGGTGCGCCAAGCCAGAGTGCTGGGACAAGCCACTGCTCAGCTCATACAGGCGATAAAGGTAATAGTGTCGGTACAGAAGGAAGCAGTGTTGTGCCACATAACATGTTTATGTGGATGTGGCTGGCCATACGTCGAGGCGGATGGACTGTTTTCTTGGTGTAGACGCTTACCTCAGTCAGTCTGTGAGCAAGCTAAGGTTTGAACCCACACCTCACCAGAAGTGCTAACCAATTAGGTGCTACATTTGGTGATTTGTCGTCATTAAAGTGAAAATAGAGCAGGTTTTACTCTGAGTACTTTGATTTTCCTTCATCTGTTGTCATTCTACCGGTGCTCCATACAAACCTCAACGTTCTCATTGCCGGGGTAGTGCAGTGGGCTTATTTTAAGCATCACACCCATAAATAAATAAATTGTATAAAAGGATGTAACATGGTGTTTGCAGGGAGAGGCAGAAAAGCAGCCTGACTCCGAGATACAGCGCCGTCTTCTAGCCGCAGCAAAGACCCTAGCTGATGCTACGGCTCGCATGGTGGAAGCGGCGCGTCTCTGTGCGTCAAGCCCGCATGATGCTCAGCGCCAGAACCAATTATGTGAAGCAGTCGAAGAACTACGCGCTGCTACGACCGCAGCGGCCACTCCAGCACTGCGGAGGAAACTGATCACAAGACTCGAGGTGAGAAATGTGAAGCCTTCAGTTGGGCGTTTGGGACAGTGGATGAATCAGTCTGTTTATGCACTGTTATAACTGAACTTGTTGGCAGGCAGCAGCCAAGAACGCAGCCAGTACAGCAACGCAATGTATTGCAGCGGCTCAGGGGGCGGCACATCATAATACTAACAAGTCCTCACAGGAGGAGCTAATGGGTGACTGCAAGACCATGGCAGATAACATCCCAAGGCTCGTGGAAGGCGTCAAGGGTACGCTTTCCAACCCCGAGAACCCAGCAACTCAGCTGAACCTCATCAATGCTTCTGAGCAGTTCTTACAGGTATGCGATCAGCCCAGCAAAGAACACGTTTTGTTATGCAGAACGTAGGGGCAGTTACTGAAAGTGTCATGTTGATGTGTCTTCGCTCTTCTGATCTAGGTTTCTGTGTGGAACAGTTGGTAATTTGACCATTGGCTGTTGATGTGTAGCAGTGAAGGTTGTGGTAGTTGAAGAGGGAAAAAATGTGGTATTCATTTCGTGTCTCTGTGAAATATGTGAACAGTGTACTCGATGCTAACTACTACCATATTTTACTTTTTTGTTTTGTCATTATTCCTTGGTAAGTAAAAACCAAGACATCAGAAATTGATGTGCACGTTTCATTAAAAACTTGGAAATCTCATTGATTTTTGAGTGTGTTGAAACAGAACTTTAAAAAATGTGTTTTGTTTTGAAGGATTAGGAAGTATGACTTTCACTAAACGTACGATTCGTTATATCGTGCAGCCTGGTGCCAGAGTGGTTCAGTCAGCTCGTGCGGTGTTACCAACTGTCTCAGACCAGTCATCTGCACTCCAGTTGAATACAAGTTCGCAGCAGTTGGGGGCAGCACTTGATGACTTGCGTACTGCCCTTAACCGTGCGCGTGGAGTTTGCACTGGTTTGGAACTTGACTCGGCTTCTGAACTGATCCGCAGCCTGCAAGTTGAACTAGAAGCTTTCCAGAGGTCTGCTGAGAGGGCAGAGCTCAGGCCTTTACCAGGAGAAACGGTTAGTGTGGTAATGAGAGATAAGGCGACACCATTTCAGATTCACTTGCCTTAGACGTACAATTAACATTTTACGTGAGTTTAAAACCTGTGTTGTTTCAACAGTAAGATGGATGTGTTTCAGGCCGAGTCAGCTGCTTTGCAGCTGGGTAGCACGTCTAAGAACGTGGGCTTTGCAATGGCTCAGCTGTTGAGTGCTGCAGCACAGGGCAATGAGAACTACACAGGTATCGCTGCAAGGAACACGTCGTCTGCTCTCCGAGACCTTACCATATCAGTGCGAGGTGTGGCTGCGACAACAAAGAACCGTGATACACAGACAAAGTGAGTTCTGTACATTTGAAGAAGAAAGAGCTTGTGTTTTCTGTATCGCTTTGGCGTTTGACAGATATGTATCTTATGGAGTCATAAATTTAACCATTTTCTTATTATGAGTAGCATTTACAAATCCCAGCAGTATTAAGTGTGACGTTTCTTAGGACCAGAGAAACTGATCACTCTGCGCGTCATACAAAATTTTTTATCGTGCAGCAATTTGCTGTTGATGCTCCATAACTGTCGGCCAGCAGCAGAATTCCTGGAAGTGAACGTGTTAATGTGATAAGCCTAATATGAATCTTAGAAAGTGGCAATTGATAACATTACACAAAAGTTTGGTGTGGTCAGAACAATGTTTTCACCTGCCTAAGTTGTTGTGTTGCAGGATTATCTCCAGCGCAGATGATGTCATGGAGCGGTCACTCCGCCTCATTGAGGAGGCAAGGCAAGCACTTCAGAATCCTGAGGGACAGAGCAATGCACAGAACCTTGCACAGGTTGCCAAAGATGTGTCTCAGGTAAGATGGATGGATAGGTGGCTGGACCGATCGATGAGATAGATGACTGTCGTGACTTACGTGTTACTTTTCTTCCTTGAACATTAGGCTCTGAATAAGTGTGTGGGCTGTCTCCCAGGACAAATGGATGTAGATGAGGCAATTCACACCATTACAGACGCATCACAGATCCTTGACCTAGGGGAGTTCCCTCACAGCAACAAGTCATATGGGTGAGTTATATCGCAATGAACGCGTTTCTTGCAGTTGGAAGTCCTCGCAAGCACGTCATTATAATAACGATTTTGTTACAGACAACTGCAGCAGGAGCTCAATTCTGCGGCTGCAAACCTTAACGACGCGTCGGCAGATGTCGTGTCATCCGTATGCAGCCCGACGCAGCTGGCTACGTCATCGCGCACGTTTGGCACAGCTTTTGGAGATTTGCTGGGCGTGAGCATGGAAATGGCTGGACAAACGAGGGTAATTATTTGCATTGATGATGATGTAACTTGAATGTGTGTGGTAAGCAAATGGTTAACCGTATGAATGTGGTTGATGTTGTAGGATAAGGAAGTACAGGGACAAATGGTTGTGTCCTTGAAGAATGTTTCCTTGGTATCCTCGAAGCTGCTAGTGACCGCAAAGTCTGTGGCTGCTAATCCATCAGCACCAAATGCCAAGAACCAGCTTGCTGCAGCAGCCAGGTGAGAGGAAGCATGTCAACATGTCAACAGATGGAGTAAGAAGTCCTGTTTGTTTCCACAGATTAGGCATCTTAATGCTTGTGCCAGGTTAAAAGTTCTTTTTCCTGTTGTCTGCTTTGTCTCAGTCGTTGTCTGTGTGTGGTGAAGTTCATGTAACTTAATAAATAAATGAAGGGGCGTAAATTTCTGTATTTTTTAACGAATCAATTATTGTTGCGTTATACAAGGAGAGATAATTGAAACATGCCTGGTAATTTCAGGATGGTGACTGAAAGTATCAACTACCTGATTGACGTCTGCACGTCAGCTGCCCCAGGACAGAAGGAGTGTGACAACGCAATACGCAAGATCCAGTCCATGAGACCCCTGCTAGAGAACCCCACAGAGCCACATAATGACTCCTCGTACTTTGAGTGTCTGGACACTGTTATGGAGAAATCAAAGAGTCTGGGTGAGTCCATGTCTCATTTATGACCGCATACACGCTCTGTAAAGTTAAAAAAAGTTTGATAAATGTGAAATTATATGATTTCCAGGGGATGGCATGACAGGCATTGCGAATCATGCCAAGAAGTCGGAACATGAGCAGTTTGGTGAGGCAGTGAAGGATGTTTCAAATTCAATCTGTGGCCTGGTTGAAGCTGCGGCACAGGCTGCCTATTTGGTAGGAGTGTCAGAACCGTCCAGTGTTGCTGGGCGTCCAGGACTTGTGGACCAGGCGCAGTTCGCACGTGCTGCCCAATCCATCCAGACAGCCTGCCAACACCTGACCAACCCAACAACCAATCAGCAACAGGTACGATGATAGTGTTGTATGATGTGATTGTCTTTTGTAGTCTGTTCAGTATTCGTTGACTGTGATTGTAATGTTTCGCAGGTGCTGTCAGCTGCAACGGTGATTGCCAAGCATACAAGTTCACTTTGCAATGCGTGCCGTATGGCATCTTCTAAGACAACAAATCCTGTTGCAAAGCGACATTTTGTCCAGTCTGCCAAAGATGTGGCCAATTCAACTGCAAACCTTGTGAAAGAGATTAAGGGTGAGTGCTAATTATGCATTTCATTTACATATTTTAATGCCATGGTGTTCCCTAGAGTCGTAATCTTAATTGCTGTTATCGTAAAGGCTCCATTCTGAACCAGTTGAGTCCAATTTGCATTTTCATTTATAGCCTATTGCTTTAAGAGCCATTCTGATATGACCCTGTGATCCACAGATTGTTATCCCAAGTGGTATTTTCCCATAAGTTTTCTCACCCAAAATTTTGTAATGTCTTGGTTCTCGCTGTGCATGCTACATGCCCCAGTTAATTTATCTTTCTTGACTTAAAACACCCTTTACAATATTTGACGTAGATCATTACTTAAACACTTTCGTCTACTCTGTTTCAGTTTTAACTGTCGTACCGACACTCATCACTTTGTTCTATAACACCCACTTTTTTCCCCTCTTCAAGTTTGTTTTTGTTTTATGTGGGTCAGTGGTTTGAAACCATGTCTATTTTAAGTTGCAAACTAACGTGTTGGATTTTTATGATGCGATGTGAATGTTTGTTTCATTTTTGACAGCCCTGGATCAGGATTATAGTGAGCACAACCGTGAAAGCTGTGCTGCCGCAACAAAACCGTTGTTGGATGCAGTGGACAGCCTGTGCACATTTGCAGGTTCACCAGAGTTTTCCAGTCAACCTGCCAAAATCAGCGTAGGTGCACGTGCTGCTCAGGAACCGATCCTATCATCTGGTCGTGCCATAATAGATGGTTCCTGCTCCATGGTTCGCGCTGCCAAATCATTGGCTGTCAGTCCTAGGGACCCTCCCACTTGGCAACTCTTAGCCAATCACAGCAAGAGTGTATCTGACTCAATTAAGAAGCTTGTTACATCAATCAGGTGAGTTTTTTTCTCCTAGTCTAAATTGTTGGCTAGACGGAAAGTTTTGTGTCTATGTTTCGTGTCTCTTAATGTTAGTTGAAATGATTGAGATTGACAGGGGCTTGCACAATTTTTAACCACAAAATAAATAGAAAAATATTGAAATAATTAGAATTGTAGTCAGTAAGACTGTTACAGTGTACAAGAAACTGGAAAGAAAATTATAAAAAAATATGTTTTAATGTGGCCCCCCACCCCACACACCAAAATAAATAAGTCTTTTTACGATGTTTCCACTTGATGTGGTTTGTCTAAGATCCAAGCCTTGCTCTAGGGTGGGCTGTTTCTTGAAACCAGGTTAAAACTAATAAATAAAACCATGCAGAGGAAGATTGGTTAGATTTATTATTTTGAAGAATAGTAGTATTTGTTTCGTATATTTGTTTATTCCCTGGTATTAGCATGGAATCATGTCAAGGAATGATTTCCAGTTTGATTCCTGATTGCTACTGAAATTTCTGCGGTAGTTCTTGAATTTTGTGAACTTGGAGATCGAAATATTTGTATTTGAAGATTGTCATCTTTATCAATGTGATAAGCTAAAGTATGAGACTGTAATAAGCAGAAATTGCAGATCCATTACTAGATCTGATGGTATTTAATTGCCAGGGACAAGGCCCCAGGACAGAAGGAATGTGATGACGCCATAGAAAAGCTTAGTGCCCGTATCCGGGATCTGGACCAGACGTCGCTGGCAGCCGTGTCTCAGAGTCTGCCTCAACGACGTGACAACACACTCCAGGGGTTCACTGACCAAATGGAAAGCTCAGCGAATGAAATTGCAGAGAAGCTGGAGCCTGTTCGATCTGCCGCCAAATACGAGGCTGAGAACATCGGTCATGCCGTGAGTCAGCGGCTTTACTTGTCGGCGTTGGTCTTCTCGGTTGTAACACCATGTGGTCTGCCCTTAAGACAGAGGCAGTATGATTCTCCAAAACACTATTCTAGTATCTACTTACAATTTCACATGGCATTATAACCTAGAAATCCAACATTGACATGAGAACTTAAAATCTCATATAGCTCCCTTCTTCGAAAGAATAATCTGAGATCTTCCACACAGATTCGCTTTTTATTCAGTGACGAGGTTTTTTTTTTACTGTTCTAAGAGTTGTGCAGGTTGTTTCATGAAGAAAATATGATCTTCCACATTTGTCAGTGTCCCATAACTTGGTGTGTTGTGTTTTTATTCTGAGAAAGTGATATTTCTTCCATTTGTGTTGCCATCACACGTTAGCAAACATAGCGAGCGGAGGGAGCACATTAGTTGATCATGACACATAACTTGAAAGCCAAAGTGATGCTTGATGTTTATTTTGGCGTACATGTCTGTGATGTAAATGTACAGGTGAACCAAATGGTACTGTATTTTGAACCACTGGTGGCTGGTGCAATTGGTGCTGCCTCCAACATGGTGCACTCGAAGCAGCAGATGGTGCTACTCGACCAGACAAAGACAGTGGCCGAATGTGCCTTGCAGTTGATGTATGCAACCAAGGAAGGAGGAGGCAATCCCAAGGTGAGTTGCACGCGCTCAGTCAGTCGTAGACGTATTTCTGACTTATAAGTTGCTAAATGTCACAGTCATGCAGTTGGCGCTTCTGCTTTGTGTTAATAAGGTATCTGGTTTTAATCTTGGCAAGGTTGGTCTGGCTGAGATTTGTCGTGAGAAAACAATACTTTCACATAGGCCAGAATCACTTATTTCCAAATGATTTTACACAAACTTGGCCTTCCTTACATTCCAGTCCACATGACGCATTTGAGACTGCGGTACAAAGGGACTGTTTCAGCCCACCGTTCACTCACTTTAGTCAGTGTATCATGTGGAGTGCAGTGATTCTAATTCAAATTTATCCGCATTTCTAGGCAGTAAACATCCATCCTGATATTGACGAGTCTGTGGATGCGACACGGGACTCGCTCCAGGATATGGGCAAGACGCTGGAACACCTCGCAACACAAGCCGGTGTGGTGACGGGCATTATGGACTCCATCACTCGTGCGATGACACGTGTCACTGAGAGCAGTCACCGTCACTCTACGTACTCTGAGACCGGCGAGTTTAGCTTTGTGGATTACCAGACGCGGATGGTTACTGCGGCCAAAGAGGTGGCCAGGATTGCGCAGGAAATGGTGAGTCGGAGACAAAACTTGGTCCAGCTGTCTGCCTTATAAGACTGTATCTTGAAGACAAAGTGATCTTTACTTCTCGGCCTGTATTACTGTGGGAAATTGGTGTTCCTTTGAGTTAGAACATGAATGTAAAGAAAGGTGTCGAAGGGAATGTCATGACATGAGAGTGGGATGCAGTAATGTGCTTCTGTTATATGCTTTGAAAACTGGAATTGTAATGCCAGTTTCCAGAGAACTATTGGGGCAAGTTTAGTCATAAATTCGGAAGTAATGAAGATGGTTTCAGTTCGCTGTATAATGATTGTTTGTTGGAAACATCATTTCACCCAATGTTGAGAGTGATGAACCTGATACTGAGCTTTAAATAGACAAACTGTGTCCCTAGGTAGCGAAATCTGCAACTGATGTGGCACGTCTTGGAGCCCTTGGTGCTGATCTGTCTCGCCAATATGGACAGCTGGCTGCAGATGCCACTGGCGCAGCTGCGGCTACTTCCAATGCGGATGTGTCATCGCGCATACGTTCAGGTGTTCAGGAGCTGGGTCGTGCGTGTCTGGAGTTGGTGAAGGCAGGTGGTGCCTGTCAGATGGCGCCACAAGGTGATACATTTGCGCAGAGAGATGTTGCTGACGGTGCGCGACACGTCTCAGAGAAGGTGAGTGCTTGTATTATGGTTCTTTGGCAAGATGTTATCCATTGTGTGTTCTTTAAAAATTTAAGGAAAATCTGAAATTATAAAATTTACTGTTCCAGAGACTGGCTCCGTCTTCAGACTAGAGTGTGAGACACTTGTTCTGTTGGATTCAGTAGACCAAGTTATTTATGATCTGGAATGACTTGATATATCAGATCCAGCAGAGAAGTGTCTGCCTCATTTTTGCCTGTAGAGTGGAAGATCTGTTCTTTAGAATGTAGAGATTTTAGGTATTAAAAAAAAGACCATTACCAAAGACATTAAGAGAAGAAGAAGAAGAAATGTGTATGTTGATCATGGCTGTTCAAAGTAATATTCCGACTCATAAAGCTCTGGAATTGTCATGTTCTGTTTTGTGTTTAGGTTTCGCAGGTGCTGGCAGCCCTTCAGGCTGGCTCTCGGGGCACGCAGGCTTGTATCAACGCAGCAAGCACCGTATCAGGTATAATTGGCGATCTTGATACAACCATCATGTTCGCTACTGCCGGCACACTGCACGCGGAGAACGAAGACGAGTCATTTGCTGACCATCGAGAAAACATCCTGAAGACAGCCAAGGCCTTGGTGGAGGACACGAAGACACTGGTTGCAGGTACGGTGTTACTAATTTGTGTTTGTGGTTAAAATTATATGTTGTCTGTAACATGATTGATTGTAAGAAAAGTATGTTGAAGTTAATGGGAAATTAGGTGTGAATACAGCGCTTATCTGTCATGAACAATTTGTAGGGGCTGCATCCTCACAGGAGCAACTAGCTGTTGCCGCGCAGAATGCCGTGTCAACCATCGTGCAACTGGCCGAGGTTGTCAAGTTCGGAGCTGCATCCCTAGGCTCAAATAACCCTGAAGCTCAGGTTAGCTGTGTTCTTGTTTGAACACGTGCGCATATACAAATAAAATTGAATGTGAATAATGTTAACCCCACTGGCTCAACAGGTGATGCTGATCAACGCTGTAAAGGACGTGGCGTCCGCTCTGGGAGATCTGATTCAGGCAACAAAAGCTGCTTCTGGCAAGAGTATCAACGATCCGTCCATGAACCACCTCAAAGACTCTGCCAAGGTATGCAACCGTAACAACATATCTGCATGGTGACAGGAAACGTTTGTGATAACAGGGGAAACTTGTTGATTTTTAAAATGGATGCTTGTGTCTCATTATCTGAGTAGGCCATGCAAAAAACAGGTGCCTTGATACGCGTTTTGACGTATGAGATCGTGGATGAGTAACGTTCCAGTATTTTGGAATCTTCTAATGCTTGCAGTAGAAGTCGTAGCCAGCTCACCAGTCCTTCTGGAATGAAGGAGTTTCATTCATCAGAGACACAAACTAAGACGATTCTTCATAAATTTTCTATTGCTTCAAGGTAATTTTCTACCTAGCAGTACCGAGAACTTTGTGTTGGTCCTCGTGGTTTGCCCAGATCAGATTTTCGATCGGCAAAAATGCTGCAACAAAGTATTTTGTCTGTAGAATGTTGGTTGTTTCATATATTTTGTGGCTACATTGATATAAAAAAATAAAGCTGTCCCATTATATGCCATGTAGGCGCATGGGGAGGAGGAGACATAGCACCTACTCATTCTTAACCTCGGCTGTAGATGGGGATGAGCGGTTAATGTCACACACCAGCCGTGCTTTATCCCCAGGAAAGACCCTGGTACTCGTTTGAGGCTGGGCGGGCCTCAGAACCAGTACGGAAGCAGAGGCTAGAGGAAAAATCCTCTGCCCCCATTTGGGGATTGAACCCCTGTCGTCTGGTCCGTAGTCTGCCACTAGACTGACTGAGCTACGCGGCTAACGGCTACATTCGTATAAAATTTTTAATTCGGAAGGTTTCATACATTTAGTAACTTGTGATTGTTAGAAGGTTTGTATTAGGGAATTAATTTATTTTGATATATTGCAATAATCGCCGTAATAAGGGCAGGGGCCGATAAGGGTTCTGGACACTGAAGTATGGACTGAAACATGGAAGGGTGGCATGTGAAGTAGGGGCTGGAGCATGACAGAACTCACTAGCATGGTGTTGTGTGATACACGAAGGACCCACACACATAACAGTGATTTGAACTATTTCTCCAGTAAGTGCACCTCTCCTTCTCCTTTTATAAGGTGTATCTGGATTAGCATATGTAGTAGGAGCTCTGCCCCTGTTCAATCTGCTCACCAACCACACCAAGGGGCTCCCATCCTTCCCTTAGCTATTTTTCGTACTTCCCCTTGTTCCCCCCCCCCCCCGCCTTCAATTTTGCTCCTTTTTTCCCCTCTCCCTTCTCTTCACCTCCTCGTTTTGGAGGTTTAGGGGTACAAAATAGACGTGTCAGAATGACTTTTCCATTTTGAGGCAAGAATTTAGAAAATTCCAAAGGATCAAGACAAGAACAAGATTTTTTTTCTGATATACCAATTTTTTTTACAGTATAACCGCAAATTATAAAACTAATAATTAAAGTGTAGTACGTATTCCTTTTCATTTGACCTGCCACCAGGCTGCTATAACACCACCAAGATGACAATTTGTCGATTCTGTTACCTCCGCGAGACCCAAAAGATCTTGGTTCACGATGTTACGTTTGTACTAAATTATGTTACACGATGGGAATGTTTTGTAAGTAGTTAACATTTTAACCAAAATACAGTACTCATCAGAGTTTTAAGTTAACAGTTGATTCTTCTACTTGCAATATGATTTAACCATTGTTCTCCCATTTTTAAAAGGACACGATGTTGCCACCTTGCTGGTGGATGCTTTGACTGTTTAGTGGTAAAGCATTTAATAGGAAGCAGGAAGTAAACGTACAGTTTTAATTTGGTATGACTGTTTTTTTTTTAAATCAAAATTCTGTGTTACGTTGAGTGGGTTTCAAAGCGTTGTTTTAAAGAAATTATGTTAATTTCGGGCAGTAGTTTCCTAAACTTTTGATATTACATACAGCATGTGGAAATTTGCTGATATTTTATTGGTAATACACAAGTTGTGAGGGACATCCCATATATAATATAATTTTCTCCGAGGTGAATGCCAGAATTCCGCTGATTCGTGAGGATGTGGCACAGTGCTGAATTTGTTTTGTTGCTCTGACAGGTGGAGTCGGACACAGAGCCTCCTGATTGGCTTGTGTCTGACCAGGAGGAGGAGTTGATTCGTCTGCTCAGCGTGGAGAACCTCCACCAGTCAGAACCCACCACCGACATCATTCAATTGCTTGTTGCTTAGACATGTCGTTACTATGTGTTGTGTGAAACCCACAGTGCATTTATTTCACTTCATTTTCTTGCTTAAAATTCAGGTTTTGGTTTTTAATATGACTTTGCAATCTAAATTCGATATTATTAATATTTTATATATACTTTTGTATCTATTCCTGTTTGCGTTTGGTCAATAAATGAGCTTCATGCAACATGATGGGTTGTAAAGAAAGTTGTATGTAGCGAGGTATGTACAGACTTGTTTGTGTGAGTAGTGCACTAACACAACAGTGAGGCATGCATGGCATGTTGTTAACAGTTGTTTTGTTGTTAGAAAAGTGACACACAAACATCCATGCCTGAGGTCGGTTGGGATAGCTGGACAGTATCTGTGCTCCATCTGAATGAAACGTGTGCAGTTTTTGTTAACATTTGTTTCATATCCAAAAAAAAATTTATGTGCTCTCTGGAATTTGTCGTTTGACATAAAAAGTGGTGCTGTAATTTTCATAACAATTTTTCTAGGCATAAAATTTAATAAAGGTAAATAAACTCAAGTAAGAAAATACTATGCTCTAAAAAAAATAGAGTAAGGAACTGTTTTAAAGTTTGGAAGGATTGTCTCAGTATGCAAACCACAAATCAAAGAATTTGTGCATCCAACATATCATTTCCTGGTAATGGAAGCAGAGTCATCGTCTAGAACACTGTAATTTTAATTTTTATTCCACAGTGATATGGCTCGTAGTCACAGAAAATATATTTGAATCACATTTGTGTGAAGGGTTGAGGTGTTGTAAAAAGCGACATTCTTGTTCGACTCTGAAAGGGAGAGTAAAGTATTGCTGCTCTGCTACGTGCCGTGGAGGTGCTTGGGAGGAGAGGAGGTGTAGCGTCTACTTGTTCTTGACATTGGCACTTGTTGGGGCTAAGTGCTTAGTGCCATGCACCAGCTGCGCTTTACTCCTGAGGAAAGACCCCTAGTACCCATTGCACTGGAGGCTGGGTGGACCCCAGAGCTAGTCTCTGGATACAGATGCTAGAAGGAGGAGAAAGTGTACTTATTTTATTACAGTTTAATTGTCTGTGTTGGAAAGGATGAAAGTGGTGCTATTGTGGAGGGACTGAGTAAAGCCAGATAAAACTTGAGTTGAGGTGGAAATATTAACACTTTGTTTTGTTTTGTAATGTTGAAGCCCCCCACTAACAATGTTTTTGCTTGGAAAAATTGCATGTGAAAGGGGTGCCAACCATTGCAGATTGTTTGGAATTGTGTAGTTATGCAAAATCAACAGTGAAGGTTAATAATGTTGCATTCTGCTGAAATAGTACTTTGTTTCTCATATATGTGAGCTGTGTCCACGTCCCATTATTTTGATTTGTGTTGTTGGTAAACTGTTGCACATCACATGTTCAACAATACAATATATATTTTTTTGTTATGCTGCAGAAGGTTGGCATCTTTGCTTGAGGCTTATTTGTTATATTTTTTTGATGAACGTGTGTTCATTTGCATAGGTGATGGTAACCAACGTGACTTCCCTGCTCAAGACCGTCAAAGCCGTGGAAGATGAACACACACGTGGGACACGTGCTCTCGAGTCTACCATTGAGGCCATCGCGCAAGAGATTCGAGTGAGTTAGAAACTTCTGTACTGAACAAAACATTTGTATTTTGTCTTCTTGTAACCCATAGACACACCGTTTGATTTTTTCTCAATACCTGCATGAAATCAGAAGAAATGCGGCAGAATTATTACAAAACTTCTCTGTAGATGTGTGTCTGTATGAACAGGAAAACAGTCTGAAATTTTCATGTTTGGAGTTTTGATTGCTGAAGTGAAGAATGTGTGAAACTTTCCCACATATTTTATCTCTTGGTGTGGCGCTCAGGTGCAGGCTTGTTCTCAAACTTCAAAACAGCTGTAATAATACAGTAAAATTTCTAGACAGGAAGAGTGTCCAAGTCTTCTGCCTGATGTGCGCTTACAAGGAACACTTTACTGATATTTTATTGTGTGTGTTGCAGGCACTGCATTCTCCAGAGCATCAGAAGAGTCGTGCTACACCAGAGGAACTGGTTCGTTGCACCAAGTCGATCACTGTAGCCACTGCGAAGGCAGTCGCAGCTGGCAATAGCTGCAAGCAGGATGACATAATTGTCGCTGCTAACGTGGGGCGGAAGGCAATATCCGACATGCTTACAATATGCAAGGTGCTCCACCCTAAATTTTAAAATAGTTGTTGACTGGCACAGAAATTAAGACTGTGGTGTCAGTCGTGAGACATGCTCTAAAGAGCGGCATATTAAATAGTTCAAAATACATTGCACAGACTGTCTTATATCTAGATGGCTATTTTTGTTCAGAATGCAGTGACATGGTGATAATATTGTTTTTTTAAAAAGAGGAATTTCATTTTTATAATTTAAATTACAAAAATGTCTTTAATGGTGACTTGACTCTGTTGTTGCGCGTTGCAGGGAACAGCCAATTCAGCAGACAGCGAGGAGTTGCGCAAACGAACGCTACAGGCTGGACACGATGTGGCTGTTCAGTACCGTGAACTGCTTCAGACCGTCTTGCACATTCAGAGCCGTCCAGGCGGTGCTGCAGATGCCAAGCAAAGTCTGCCGCCCATCTCACGCCGCATAGCTCAGTGTGTCACGGAATTGGTGACATCTGCTGAGTTGCTAAAAGGTATTGCATGTTGCCATCGTACTGCCTAACATTGCAGCCGAATGGTATTTGCGAGCTTGTGGGTTTGAATCTTGACCCAAAGACTGGTTATCGTGACAGGTATCTTGTGTTTTTCCTCAGGCATAAGTGCCTTAAATTGGGCCATGACCACTTTCATTCATATCCTTTTCAGTTCTTTGTTATTAATCCTATCATTTGACGGTTGAAAATGTATCATCTGGGCGGTTCTACAGACATTCTCTCACCCCTTTCGCAGTAATAAAAGAGAAAAATACACGAAATTGTTACCTTTATTTGTTGTAGGAACAGACTGGGTGGACCCGGATGACCCAACTGTTATTGCAGAAAATGAATTGCTGGGTGCTGCGGCTTCTATTGATGCCGCTGCAAAGAAGTTGGCAAGCCTGCGCCCAAGGAGATCTATTCAGGTGAGCTTCGTGGAGCCTTCGGTAAGATAAGAGAATGGGTGTCAAGACTGCGTGTTTGAAGTTCTGGCCCCTGTGAGATATGTTTGATATTCTTGGTTGTTTATGTAAATATCACCCAGGAATCAAACATATTATTACAGTGACCAGTAGCAGCTGCAGGCACACGTTTAGCCGAGTCCCAAGGTATGTATGTCAGATGAGATACTAAAGTTAAGTTTGTCATATTTGCTGTTAATCTTTCATCTGTTGGTGAAAGAGTCGGTAACCTTTGTGCTAGCCAGTGTTTGCTCAGTTAACAGAATTTTTATATAATGAAATATTGCATCCCTACACACACAGATGATTTGATTTTATTTCCCCCTCCCCCCCCCCCCCCCCATTTAACCTTTTCATGGTTCAGTTTTCTTACATAACTGATTCTCCGTCCTTGTATTACAAGTGAACGTGGCCTTTAAAAACTTGACAGAATTTTTTACATAAGTAGGTGACTGAGGGCAAGCTGTTTCCACTCCGCCTAAAGAAAGTATTTTTATTTTTGGTTTATTTAATAATTCTGTCAGTAGCTCTGATTATCATATCCCATGATAACTGATTAATACATATGAATTGGAAAGGAGGCAGAAGGGATGAGTCGTGGCCTATTGAAAGGTACTATTCTGACATTTGCCTTTAGGGATTGAATAAAACCAACGAAATCTCAGTAAGGATAGGCAGTCTGTAGGCCGGGATTTGATCGTGGGACCTCCTGAATACAAGGCAGGAATGCTAGCCTCTCGGCCATGACACATCAAAGAATGAGCGTACACCGTGGCATGTTTATACGTAGTCAGTATAAATTGTGCATACTGAAAAGGGGATGCGCAATGAAATAGTGCGGGCACTCCGTATGAAAGTTGTAATACAAGTTTGTGTTTCTGTTGGTAGGAGGCTGATGAGAGCCTCAATTTTGACGAGATGATCTTGGAGGCTGCCAAATCCATCGCCGCTGCAAATTCTGCACTTGTAAAGGCTGCATCTGCCGCACAGCGAGAACTCATTGACCAGGGCAAGGTAAGGTGATCGAAGGAGACGCGTCTTTTCTCTCGGCGTCGAGGGATAATATGGCACAAAGCGTGAAGACAGATGTTTATATGAAATGTTCGATTTTTTCCGATTTTTCATTGGGGACATCTGCAAACTAATGCTGCCTTAATTATATTACAATGCAAATAGAACATTAAATAATGATAAATCCTAAATTGAGGAACATTTACTGGTGATTTCACTACATGGATCGTGGGTCTACGTTGGTCCTTCATCCGTCATTGATTTATGCACTAACGACGACAAATATTATTTTAACTTTTATCCTCCTGTCCCTAAAGTAATTTTTTCCTATGATGTTTTCTCAGCCAAAATGTTTCTTTCAATTTCCCTAGTATTGACCAAAATTCATATCATTCATAAAATTTATTAAATAAATAAATAATTGCACGAACGTGTACTTTATTTTCACGCAGGTAAGCAGACGCCCCCTGACCAGTTCTGATGACGGACAGTGGTCAGAAGGCCTAATCTCAGCAGCACGTCTGGTAGCAGCTGCAACACACAGCCTGGTGGAATCTGCTAACTCACTGGTACAGGGGATGGCATCAGAGGAGAAGCTCATCTCCAGTGCAAAGCAGGTTGCATCTTCCACTGCACAATTGCTTGTAGCGTGCAAGGTGAAGGCCGACCCTGATGCAGACAGCACTAAGCGTCTACAGGTACGTAGCTTCCTGTGTGTGTGCGCCTAACCATTGTCCCTTAAGTGAACAAATTTAGTCATTTTCTACTGGACTGCAAGGTGCTACGTCCCAGAACACGGTCATTCTCATTTAAATGTAGCTGCAAGGGTAGGTTGCATGTGATTTGAGTCGTCTGCTTTGTTAAGGCTGCCGGCAATGCCGTGAAGCGCGCCACTGACAATTTGGTGAGAGCGGCGCAGCAGGCGATCCAGCAAGAGGAAGAACGTAGTTTGGTGCTGAACCGACGCATGGTCGGGGGCATCGCACAAGAGATCAATGCACGCACCGAAGTTCTGCGCATTGAACGTCAGCTGGAGGAGGCGCGTGGGCGACTCACTGCGATCCGACAGGCCAAGTACAAGAAGGGCGGTGATACCAGCGCGTCAGATACGGAGCCAGACGGATATGGCAGTGGATATGAGTCATTTACCACAAGGTACGTTAACATTTTCTCGCAGAATTTTTATTATTCTGATTTTAAGTTATACATTTTTGCGTGATACTTAAGTAAATGCGAATTTTAGAGCTGTAGATAATCAGTTTATTAATTAGAATTTTTTACGTTGGTGACAGGTATGAGACAAAATCATATGATAACAGCCTGACCCCAAAACATTCTGCCAATACATCACTGGTGTACACTTCCAACATGAGCCCGAACGGCAATGTGCAGGGTCTCTCGTCACCAGAGAAATTGCTGTCTAGCATCACGAAAGTGGAACACGCGTACAACAATATACAAGGGATGCTGGACGAGGCTGGTGACGGTACTAGAAAGATGTCTCCGAATATCAAGCCAGTCGCTAGGAAGGTTTTGACACAAGAAGTGCCCCCCAGCACTGGCCAGACGTACTCGACTGTCACGACAAACAACTACTCCGAGTCGGTCAACAATTTTGCCTCTTCTGGCGGTGACGAGAGCACAACCCTGGAACAACGCATGCTGAAACAACACACCTCGCAACGCACCACGGAGAAACGCACCGTTACCATGACGACACACTCGCAGCTCAAGTCATACCGTTTGAATGAGAGTTAGGTGTCGCCGATTCTTGCACGGCTGAGCTGTCCTTAATCTTAGATATATTGTTAGTTGCTTGGAGTTACTAAAATCAAAAAGTGCACTTGAGAAATTGGCTGGAGATGCACTTGAGTGCCATCCATTGTTAATATAGGGTAACATTTCTGGTGCTATACATACTAATAGGTTTGGATATTATTTTTTTTTTTTCCCCTGACGTTTTTATCGTGCATTTAGAGGGTTATAATCGTCATAACATCCAACTGGAATGTTGTAAGTGCAGAAGTTCATATCATCTAACTGATAATTAATTTTAACGAGTAAATTTATCATTTACCTCGTAACTTTATGATTTAAATTTAAGAAGCAACATATCAATTTTTACCCCTGCTTTATTTACGCAACAGTAAAGTTGGTAGTTTAGTTGTTACCCAGATCTCTGATTCTGCATGTCTTTTACTTATTTTTCAGAGTTATGTTCTTAGTGTACCCATTGTGGTACGCTAGCGTTTATGTTGGCCGTGCCATGCTAAATATATACTGGAAGGTATCGACTTATGTGACCGTGACTAGGTCTGAGAATGCGGTAGGTTGAAAGGAAAATGCGCCGCTGTTGGTGCCCCACCATGTCTGCCGGTTTTGACAGAGCTCCGTAAAGGTATAAGCACTCCCGAGTCTCTTCGGCGTGAATCCGATCGCCGGTGCCTGGATGCACCTCCAGATGTCCTGGTATGAGTCCTGTAATGAATCTTCAATATTAACTTTCTCGTATTTTCTTGCGGAGAGAATAATGTGCATTGTAAAAGCAAATTTGATTTTTCGATATGTATATGAATTTTTGGGTATCGCCCGCCTGCGTCCAAAATAATATAAAAATTTAAATAAAATTGAAAAGTTGTTTTGTTTGACCTCTGTTCTTGAGGAAATAGCATACCGAAGGTGCCAAAATCCGCTGGATAAGTATAAGCAGGTTCTGTATTGGCAAGGGTTGACCACATTACTGTTTTGTTAGTGTGGTCTCTATGAGCACGTGAATCAAATGTTTTGTTGACGAGTACTGTTTTATACATGAAAGGCAATCACATATATTTTCAGAATGATATAAACACATCTGTAGCCAGAAGTCGCAGCTGCGGCTTGATGATGCAATCTCTCGTATATCATTTTCTTACAAAAAAGGCGTGACCGAATAATGCGGCACTGAACACGAGGAAGGTTTATTGTTCTTGAACTAATTTCGTGTAGCGCGACTCGGGTTACAGATGGTGTTGCTGTGCCTTTGGATGAGATACCACATAGGAAGTGATATATGTATTTGTAGCTGGGATTGTTATAACTTTGTGATTAATTTAGATGTTTTATTTGTGTATTTGATAATATATTACTCTAACTAAAATTTTCCATGTGTAATCCTCCAACTTCCCATCAATCTGTAGTGTATATTTTTTTACAGGGGTGTTCGCATAACAACATTCATTTGGCAAATTTATTAAGTGAGTTTGGTGTTAGGTGGATCCACTTCCAGGTTGAAACAAATGGACCTGAATCATGCAGTACAAGAAGACTGTTCTGGTTTGCTCTTATTTAAACGCAGGATTTAATAATAAACAGCTCACAGAATGCACATATTTAAAGAGACTGGTCATTCCACCTCAAACTGGGAAGTTGAAAATTAAGCAAATAATAAACTGTGACTTCCAAAATTCGTGATGTTTCTGAGATCGTAGACAGGCATATTTAATATTTTGCAATTGGGGGAGGCTAGGCTCACATCTCTCTTGTTCTATATATGTTTGTCAACCCAGTCTTTTCAAGAGGGCAGTTGCAAACAGTTTCACATGTTAATCTGCGATTAATGTAACAAAATTATTTATTTATTTTATTAGTTGCTTAAAATTGAATATTTTATTTACATGATAACTATTTCTATTATAATGATTTATTATATTTGTGGTTTAATCCAAAACTGAGTAGTGCAAGACTAGTGTCATATAGAATTACAAAGATGTATGCTGATAGTACATAACATGGGTGGCCTTTAGTCTGAAAACTCTGGTATCTGTGTCAGTTTCCACCCCACATCAACTGATGGTAACTTTAATGTCATGTTGTCTATTTGACATGGTATAGTCGTACCGTTCAAACACGAGTTATTTGAAATTGGCGCTCTTTGTCACGGTTGCTACATTTTGTTATCGATTAACGGTAAAAGATCGATATCATGACGTACTTCCCTTTGCTTAACATGACGAAAATATGACATTTTTCATTTTCTTCTCTTCTCTTTTGATTAGATTCAAATAAGAAAGCAAAATTCCAATGAAAGTTGCTTGAGAAATAGTTATTTAAGCATATTAATCCCAGAAAACATAAGCACTATTTTGACTCACGCATGTTCTCATCATTGCGGGCGTTCTAAACTATCTTTCCGTGTAAATCTTTGTACGTAAAGAGGTGACATTTGTCAATGTGCTTTAGTTTGCAGTTTGCACAAGTCCTTAGATTCTCAGTATTTAGAATGTTTTAAAACAGTGAATGAAATGTTTGTCATAGTTTTGTGAGCTTGAATATATACGTGAACTAATTGCGTATCTGAATCACGATGATCGTGTAATTAATCCGGGGTCAAGTTTCCTTACACCAGTGCTTTCCAAACTGCTTTGACGTCCACATTTTTTATGACGAAACAAAACACAGTTCAAATAAAAACTAGATAAAAGATGTTTTAAATTTTAATAATATTCTTCGCTGTAGTAAAGTTGATAATATCGAATAATTTACCATATTTCCCATTGTACATTCATGACAGCACATAGAATGTGATAAGTCAGGTTCTATCTTAAGATTTTAGTTTTTGCTTCATAAGATTAAAGCTAGGCGAATCTAGCAGGCAAGAAGCATCTAGATAGATCTCTAGTAATCAATAAAAACAGGATTTAAGTTTTAATGGTGCCTAAGCACCACTTCACGAAGCCTCATGCAGTTGTGGACAGGACGATCTACCCATTCTTAAACTCTGCACTAGATGAAGGATGGTGGTTAGTCTTATGCTTCTGTTATTACATCTGTGCATTAGCTAACTTAATAAAAACAATGTTTTTCTGTTAGGGGCTACAGCTTTTAATATATGCAAAGCCTAAATTTAATGACAGGTCAGAGTGGATTAGGTTAGGTTAGGTTAAAACATTTAATAACCATAATTATACTTAATGTTCATCAACAAATTTACTTGGTCACTGTATACTTCCCTTTTGTTTTGATCTTTAATATATAAACTGTGGGTAGTGAATGAAATTTCCCTAATAATGGGTCAGTAAGCATCAATGAGATTTAAGTAATTTTCCATCAGAGTAGCAGCGCAAAATTTCATAAGCCAGCCATGTTTGTACTAGCTTCTGTAAGAGCCAGAAGTCCCTTTAGATGCATATCTGTGTCTTATAAGTTCAATAGAATGTTTTTAATTTTATGTTTTTTGGTTACTGGTAGTAATTAAATCCACAGAACTAGTAATTAATTTGTAAGGCCAAAACTTCTTCAGGGCATAGTTTGGAAAGCACTTTTTGAGACTAATTAAAATGGTGATAGTGTTGAGGATAACGAACCGTGTTACTGGATCATCAAAATGTGTTAAAGTGTTGAATTTGTGATACAGGACACACACCTCATCGCAGGATACCAGGTAATGACAAAATTTATTTTTATTTATCTAAAATGATGTTTGATTCCTGTTAACACAAGTTTATTTGAATAACCATGTATTTTTCTTGTTATATTTCTTGTTCGTTAAAATAATTGTTCTTTATGTAAAGTCTTTCTGTCTTCGGAGCATTATCTAAGTTTCCCTATAAATTTTAAAGTTCATTGTGAACTTATATTCTATGTAAAGGCATATATTATGCCTATGTTTTCACAGAATTTTGTTGTGGGCATTCTATAGGTCCTACATCAAAGAAATTCACGTGTTAGCATGGCTAACACTTTGAGAAAGAAATTGAAATATTTTCTGTCTTATTTTTGTGGTTCAGTGGCATTCATCTCGCACATTGGAACATGGCAGAATTGGTCGAACAAAGTCCATCGTTAGCCAGCTACTGCCGGCCAGGTTTATTTGTTACTTAAGGCTTATACTTACTTAAAGACAAAGTTCAAATCTGGTTTTAAATAACTTATTTTGCTACTAGTCTGTGTATTCAGGAGGCCACACCTATGGACAGCCATTATTATAAAAATAGATGTTATTCAGTACATTCAAAAATTTATATTTTCTTTAAAACATTGAAATTAATATTTCCATTGTCTTTTTAAGTGGACCTGACTTTTCTTGAGGAGGGTATAGATATTCAACTAGTTAAGAAATTTTCTGAGATGTCTGTATTTGGTTTTGTCCTCCCAGACATGGCCAAATACTGTAGCTGCGTGTCAACTCCTGAGAGACTCCGTAACACGCACACGAAGTTATTTTAATGCGAAGTTTAAACTTTCATATGATCACTGGCGAATCTGCAAGCAAGAGACCAAATAAGGAAATTGACAATGTTCTACTTTGTTGTGACACCATATAGACTTGTAGTTAGAGACCAACATTTTGGAGGAACATACTGTCTCAATCTTCAGAGCTGAATGTAGATAGAGACAACATATTTCTCTGAAATATCGGTGTCTACTTATGAGTCTACATAATGACACAAATCAGAAAAAACATTTTCATTCTCATTGCTGTGAGAATCGCAAATTATACAAATAATCAATTATCAGCAGTAATTTTTTATTAATAATTACGTTGTGATTTAATAGTTATATTTTTTTAACATAACAAGCGAAATTTAGGGCTTACAATATAATTTTAAAAAAATATTTCATTACATTTTTAAGATCCCGTAATGTGAAGTCCCAAGGAAACCGTAGAACAAAGGTTGGTACTCTCCAGATTAGTTCTGTGTTGGGGGGGAGGGGCGAAACTCTCGTCCCTGTCGTTAAGTCAACATCTACTTTACTGACTGAGCTATTTCGGCCTACAAGGAAATAATTCTGCGTAATGACTATCGATAGTTGGAACACAATCGTTTACTCTACGTTCGATAATTGTTTTCGATCTGCATCGTATATCGTTTCTGTAGAGGTAACTCATATCGACTTGTGTTTTGCAAGTAGTTCCCAAGTTGTCTCATAGAGGTAGCACGGTTTAAGACAACGTAGATTTTTTTTAAAATACAAATTATCGTTTAGATGTCCATTGTTATACTGCGTTGTTTTTTAAGTTTCGTTCGTTACAGTCAAGTGTTATAAAAATCTGGTAATTTTGTTTTCCTAGCAAGTAGTGTTGAAATGGAAGGAAGGTAACTGCCAGAAATCCGGATCGAGCACAGGTTTAAATAATTCATCTCCATGTGGCCTGCGTAGATATATTTATATTTGAAAGCGATACTGTCTGTTTAAAAGCGTCTCCATATATTCGGGTCTCGCCATTGCGTTCCATTAAAATACATTTAAAATCGTATTGTTGAAGCATTTCGTAGTTTATGCATACAGGCATAAAATTGCTTTTAGTGAATTCACTTCTGTATTTACCTGTCAAGTTTATTTCACGACTCCTAGACATTTGTGGTGTAGACTGTGCTAAGATCTGATCAGCCTACGTAATAGAGCTACGTTACAGCCAGGCACTTGATTGGAGCTAGAACGGCGTAAGAGACATTTAATACTTGCCTGTGTCCATACGAATTCTTTAAGTGCTTACACAGTTTTCGTTGGAAAGCCAGAAGGAAAGAGACAGCTCGGAATACGTAGATGAGAGGATAATATTAAAATGGGTAAGGAAGCGATCTGGAATTATCTGTCTCTATGATTCATGTATTTAAAGTTTGCCAATCAACGAAACAATGATAGATAATGAACTGTTGAGCAGGGAGTTTAACTTGAAGATTTCTGTCTTCTGGGTTGTTGCGCCGTGTAGTCTGGTCGATGTTAACCAACTTTTCAGAGGTCATACTGCCTCCGTCATCAGAGTATGAAGATTTCTGTCTTCTGGGTTGTTGCGCCGTGTAGTCTGGTCGATGTTAACCAACGTTTCAGAGGTCATACTGCCTCCGTCATCAGAGTATGAAGATTTCCGTCTTCTGGGTTGTTGCGCTGTGTAGTCTGGTCGATGTTAACCAACGTTTCAGAGGTCATACTGCCTCCGTCATCAGAGTATGAAGATTTCCGTCTTCTGGGTTGTTGCGCCGTGTAGTCTGGTCGATGTTAACCAACTTTTCAGAGGTCATACTGCCTCCGTCATCAGAGTATGAAGATTTCTGTCTTCTGGGTTGTTGCGCTGTGTAGTCTGGTCGATGTTTACCAACGTTTCAGAGGTCATACTGCCTCCATCATCAGGGCGATAAGTATGAAGATTTCTGTCTTCTGGGTTGTTGCGCTGTGTAGTCTGGTCGATGTTAACCAACGTTTCAGAGGTCATACTGCCTCCGTCATCAGGGCGATAAAATTATTTTCATACTCCCTGCTGCATAATTCCAATTTGTGGCTGTCAGTGTTTTGTCAGACCCACAGATGACCAATTACTCTTTAATATTATCCACGTGTTATAGGCCTGTATACACAGCTGATGGAAGTTTTGGATATTCAAAGCACATTTACACAATTGAAATTATTTTACCGTGGATCTCTTGTGGTTTCCAGGGGGGGAGTGCGATATGTGATAGCGTATATGCAGTTCCTACCTCGACGGCAAAGTCGCCCTGGGAGATATTTCTTGTCGTTTCTCGCCGCCTGGGCTTTTAGCGACTAGCACCGCCAGGTTTTTTTTTCCCTTTTATATATACATGACAACACCTACATGTAAAACGTTTTGTAAAACAGCGGCGTACGTTCCGTATGGCTTTACAACAGACTTATTGTTTATTTCATGTTCCTGTTTGCTTTCTCAGTTCTGTTTTGGTTAACAACTTAGAGCTTATTTCTTTGTATTCATCCGGAAATTACCGAAAGGCCTAAATCTTTGTTTTCTTATAATTTCCTAAAAAATATCTTAAAATTGACTTAGTTCCCGTAAGAGTTCTCTATATCAGTGGTATTCAACCTGGGGTACGCGAAGACATCTTAGGGGGTACGTGAAATTTAAAAAAAATTATAAGCACTGAATAATCAGTAATGTAATTTATTTAATTTATTTTAAATGTGGATTATATACTATGTATAACTTGAATTATACACCAACAACTTTGGGGGTACAAAGTTGAAGAGAAATTATATCTGGGGGTACGCGAAGACATCTTAGGGGGTACGTGAAATTTAAAAAAAATTATAAGCACTGAATAATCAGTAATGTAATTTATTTAATTGATTTTAAATGTGGATTATATACTATGTATAACTTGAATCATACACCAACAAATTTGGGGGTACAAAGTTGAAGAGAAATTATGTCTGGGGGTACGCGGACAAAAAAGGTTGAATACCACTGCTCTACATCACTACGTCCCGAAACGTTTTATTCATTTACGGCTTATTATGGACGCTGCCCCAATGAATGGTATGTAGGAAGACAAGGCTGGTTGTCTTAAATGAGAACGGTCCGAGCCCTGTATTACATGAC
Organism: Zootermopsis nevadensis; assembly: GCF_977971745.1. Taxonomy (NCBI): domain Eukaryota; kingdom Metazoa; phylum Arthropoda; class Insecta; order Blattodea; family Termopsidae; genus Zootermopsis; species Zootermopsis nevadensis. Next base: position 21,402,169 of record NW_028259153.1, on the reverse strand, counting down.
GCATGAGAGAAACAAGAAATGTATGCAACATTTTCGTCGAAACATCTGAGGGCAGAAGACCACTTCGGAGACCTAGACTTAGATGGAAGGATGATATTAAAATTGCTCTGGGTTTGAGAGTATTGGGCGAATTCAACTGGCTGTATGTGGCTTAATGGCTAGATCTTATGAACACTTCGGATTCCATAAAAGACGTGTGTTTTCTGAATAAGGACTGTGTTCCGTTGCGTCACCGCATTCAGATTTGACACCTGACTGGAACACCCCGTGTGTTGCGTCTATATGGCACCTCTTAATCTAAAGATATAGACGCCGGTCACGCATGGTTCGGACTCCATGTATTCCATCATTACCTTTTTAAATATTAAAGCACCTAGTATTTTTCCTTGCTAGTTCCGTGGAACTGTATACTTTATTCGTCCTTATGCCAACCAGCCTTTTCTCCACTGGAGCACTTAGGGCCACATTTGAACCTGGGTCACGTATCCACTTCTAAGAGTCTACGTAATATGGTCAGTGCAACAGTGGCGCATTGCTCAAAAACACGGTCTTAAGCTGTCTAAATGCTATATCATAATAATGGAGGCACGTTAGCTTTTGAGTTGAAGATGATAGTCTGGCAGACGCTTATCAACGTTTCGGATGTCTTTGCTGCCTCTGTCATCAGGGCGATGAGTGCAGGATGCATCTCTGGAACGTCGGCAAACTTCTATCAGATTACATGGCGCTACAACCCAGAAGACAGTCGTCTTCAGAGATGTATGAACTGTAAATAAAGCGAATTTAAATTTTATCTTTGTTGAAACGCACTTTAAATGCAACATAAAAAGTATTCCAGAAAATTTCTAAGAATTGATTAGGTCTGTATTTATAATAAAGATATGTTTCTTTGGAATTTGTCGAATTTGTGTGTCAAATTCCTTTAATACAGACCGTGTTCTGGATCAGAGAGGAAGCCCCTAACGTAGGACCCAGGGCTGTCTCACACCCCTTGGGGGCGATGATAGATTGGTACGGAACAATGGTGGAATGATGATTAGGAGAGGAAAACAGAAGAACTCGCAAAAGCTACTTCGTCCAGCTGGAGTCTCACTTGAAGTTACCTAAGGCTGAAGCCAGGGGTAACGTCTGCGTGAGATAATATAACGAAGTGTCAGTAAAAGTTAATTTTTCGTCTCTCGGCTGTGTAGCCCAATACTTATTAGATTTGTCAGCAGTATAATTTGTGATTCTGCAGAGTGCTGTCAGCGGACGTACTGTTAATTAGATCTGTCAGCAGTATATACGATAAATGAATGTCATGGCAAACAAGGGAGATAAATTCTCTAAGAACGTTTTTACAAATACCGTCCAGGCCCACTACAAGTTAGAGACAAAGATGGACTGTAATCATGTACCACGCAATTGTCACCTAGCTGCATACGTATCAGATTAATTCCCTCCATTTTAATATAATTTGCTTCATGGGGAAGAATCCTTCTTGTGACGCTGATAGTAGCTAAGCTAGTCAAATAATTTCCTACATTTTATAGGACACGAAGTTTTTGCCGTGGTCACAGGAGTCCGACACTGGACCATGTCCTTAAGCCACGTCTATATGATCCCAAGGCCCATTTGAATGTACCCTTCCATCTACGTCAAGGTTTACTGAGTAACTCTTCTATCCAAGCTTTCGAAACAACATTTATACACATTTATGATATCTCTTATGCGCGCTATGTGCCCTGACTGTGTCAGTTTTCTCCAGCCTCAGCACCGCGAATTTTCATTGCCCTCGTAATACTTTTGATTGGCCTTCAGCTCTAAATTAATACCTTAACCTATCGATACAACTTCATGCATGTTGGATCGTCCCACTGCAATGATTATCACAACGCTGAAAAATGCAGACGGAACGTCCTTTATCATGTTGGCATGCTATGGCGTAAAAAAAATATAGGAAATTTATTTTGTCCAGGATTCATATAATATAAGGTATCGGATTTTGGTACGAATATTAGGTTCATATCAAATCTAAAACTTCTTGGCGATGGTGAAGAGTCAATTGAATAAAAATTTCCGGAGATAGGGATTAGCTCTATCTAGTGGGCCCAACTGTGTAGGAACCTGAAGACGGAGATAGAGTCCCATCTCCGAAACGTCGTTTTACGTTTTATATTTACTAGACGATGGATAATATCCAAGGAAATTTTTATTCAATATTAGGTTCGTTTCCCCAAAAACTGCTTGTCTTTCAAAGGACTGTAACGCAACAGAAATATGAATCTAGTAAAGATTTGCAACTCTGATTTGAAACACTTTTGATACAATTTATAATTTGAGAAATAAGCATACACGGGAAAATACTTTCTCCATTCCCAGTCTTAGATTTCTATCTGCACAAAATCAACATCAGTCCACTGACAAGTGCAGAATACCAAGGAACATCTCTACTTCCTTGTGGTACTTAAGTCTGTTTAGCTCTGTGATGATATTTGGTTGGACGAGGATGTTAGACAGTAGTTTCAATTCAAAATACTGAGTCGTCTACATCAGGCAAGATATCACGCAGCTTATGGTATCGGTTGAAAGTTTACAATTTGAAATATCACCTCTTGGTTTGGGAATATTTTTAATGTTATATACTGAGACCACACTACGACACAACACAAAGCATTTTTTAAGCCCTAAGACCCCTAGTAGCCCATATCTGTCCCACCTGCTTGATTACAAGTCTGCACTTAAACTTCTCAGTGTGAACAGCGATTTTCTCCTTAAATACATTAAAAAATGGACCGTAGAAATGGTAAAGTGTTCTCGGTTTTGCTGTATTATTAAATAGTAGCAAGATGCCGGAGTACTAATGTTAGGGGCAACGTTATGTGAGGTACACTGATAAAGCGTCGCGACGCCTTGGTTTAGAAACTTATCTAATTACTTCCTGCTGTTCGCCTGTCAGAAATTTTACGTATTTTGGCGTCTCCGCTGATGTATATTTTCATTGACGTGTTCTATATCATGAGGTTCTTTCGTGCTATATACGGCGTCGTTGGCGTTGTCGGGACAAATGGCGTCGCGTCTCTCTTTGTCAGTTTTCTGTCTTCCTGTTGAAGAAAATCACGAGGGTTAGGTAAAGTTAGGTTAGGTTAGGTTAGGTTAGGTTATGTTAGGTTAGGTTAGGTTAGGTTAGGTTAGGTTAGATTAGGTTATGTTAGGTTAGGTTAGGTTAGGTTAGTTTAGGTTATGTTATGTTAGGTTAGGTTAGGTTAGGTTAGTTTAGGTTATGTTAGGTTAGGTTAGGTTAGGTTAGGTTAGGTTAGGTTAATATGGTGGCGTTGCTTTGCTCGGCGTCGTTTGATCGCGCCGATATTACACGCGTCGATTTTTAAAGAATTTCAAAGTTATACTGGCGTTTATCAGCTTAAAGTCTCGGTTTTAATGGCATTCGATATCTGACGTCAGGTAATTGCTACGTCTTTTGGGTGTGACGAATTTTTTCGTCATGTGCAGTTGCATCTTACCTGTCGTCAGTAAACGTGACTGCGTCGCGACGCCCATCTGTTTCTCACTTTCTTTCTTAATGGCATCTGGAAACTTGTTTTGAGGTAAAGGTGTTATTTGATATGTAATGGCATATGTTTTGAAAAATATTTGCTTTATTTTACATCTTGCTAAGATTAGTTTATATAAATATGATTAGCGGTGGGTTGTACAAATACGTGAAATGTATGTGATGAAATCATCGAGATAGTGTTTGTTAGAAATAGTAATTGTAAATCTTATATCTAAGACGTAAGAACGAGGTGGAATGGAATCTTATTGCATGCTTGTGTACGTTGAAGTAGATAATAAATTTTGTACGCTTGGAACAATAACCAGTTAGTGTCAGAAATAAATTATCGTTAATTATGAACTGTAGAAGTCGTGAAATACGTCAACTTCCTCCTAGGCCTTCAAACCGGAATACATTTTCCAGCTGTAATTAGAATGTGCGGTGAGTACAAATATGGTGTCTTCTAGGTTGTAGCGCCGTGTAGTCTGGTATAATTTTGCCGACGTTTCGGAGGTCCTTGATGCCTCCATCATTGCCCTCATATCCCTGATGATATTGGCCCAAGGACATTTGAAAAGGTGGTAAATTTCTACCTGATTCACTGCTTTTCCATCCAGAAGACAGCCATCTTGTAATTGAAAAGGTGAAAAGTACGTGGCTAGAAGCAGTTTAGAAACATCTTCCTGCATAAAAACAAAATTATCTGTGAATATTCCAGCGTTATTCGAAATTACGTTTTTTTTTTCCTCACACTTACGTAAATCTTTAATGAAGTCGACAGTAAAGTTTTCGCATTGCTGTCCCCATATTTAACAAAAATTCGTTGTCCGATCGGGCAAACTCGATTAAGCATCCTGGTCTAGAAAAGAAGTAATCAGACAGAACTGTGTCAGCTTTGAAAAGATTTGAGCTGCAGGAACATACGATCACTGCCTCGTCCAAAATAACCACTACTATTCGGTTTGAGCATGAAGGAGATTGACTGTCAATCATGGGTTGATGCTGTGTGATGAGGGTGAACACTGGAGGAGTAGACGATTTAAAAACCTGAAAAGGGAAAGAAGGCAATGTTTAGACATTTTTAAAGAGAAGTAGACAGGTAAAAACGTCCGTTTTATTTCCAGATTAACAGATCAATAATAAAGTTGCATTACTCAATGTTCCTAGCACTCGAAGATTTCTGTCTTCTGGGTCGTTGCGCCGTGTAGTCTGGTAGATGTCCACCGACGTTTCGGAGATCCATGCTGCCTCCATCGTCGCCCTGATGATGGAGGCAGCTTGGACCTCCGAAACGTCGGTGGCCATCTACCAGACTACACGGGGCAACAACCCAGAAGGCAGCAATCTTCAGATTCAGCGCCGTTAGAATAAAAAAAATCCTACTTAAGTTAGAATTGTTTTTAGTATCCGACTGCAATGTTCGTACGGGACGTTGACTGACGCTGACTGACGTTGGACTACTGACCTCCGCAAGTCTTCATGCACTGTGGCTCTGTCATAAAGTTGTTCCCGTTGCCATCACATCCCCCGAATTTGAATTCTGCGCACTTTCCCGTCGCTGGATCGTACCTCCACCTGGGGAGAAGGGCCCTGCAGTGGCCCCTCACGGCCGGGAGCCCACACACGTTCTCTGCCACACACAAATCATAAATTGAAGTTTGATCCAAAACTACGAATTGTAGCCTCTTCAACTTTCAGCAAGAATGAATTTTGCCCGCGATATGTTCGTATCATTATTTTCCTAAGTATCATTAACCAACTGATCTTTGTCATGGAGACATGTTACAATTATTTTTTTCTTTTGAGACAAAAACTGAATTTTTGTAGTATTGGTTAGATCAGTGGTATTCAACCTTTTTTTGTTCGCGTACCCCCAGACATAATTTCTCTTCAACTTTGTACCCCCAAAGTTGTTGGTGTATAATTCAAGTTATACATAGTATATAATCTACATCTAAAATAAATTAAATAAATTACATTACTGATTATTCAGTGTTTACCATAAAATAATATATATATTTTTTTTAAATTTCACGTACCCCTAAGATGTCTTCCCGTACCCCCAGATATAATTTCTCTTCAACTTTGTACCCCCAAAGTAGTTGGTGTATAATTCAAGTTATACGTAGTATATAATCTACATTTAAAATAAATTAAATAAATTACATTACTGATTATTCAGTGTTTATCATAAATAATATATATATTTTTTAAAATTTCACGTACCCCTTAAGATGTCTTCGCGTACCCCTGGGGGTAATTGTTTAGGCTACATGAATGCTAGTGAAGTTCTAATGACACCAGACGTGTAATTTTAGCACAAGCTGTTGACATTTTGAAATAGTCTGTAAATGTTCAGTGAAATAATGCGAACTACAATTGCGAAGTATAATTAGTGAAAAGTCTTTCCAAGACTGGCAACAATGGGTAAGTTTTTATAGTGGTGGTCACTGTTGTGTTGGCACCCCTGTGTTTGAGCTGTAACTTTGGTAGGGAACTAGCCGTCAAGTCCAGAGCTTTCAAGTTACTATGGCAAAGAGTCACAAATCACTTCACGTTACAAATAACAACGCTAGGCTTCGCTAGTGCAGCTGTCGGCCGCGTTTCTTTCATGCGCTCCGTTACTCTTGAAGCGCTCACTAGCGCAAGTTATTTACTTGGCTCATGAGACCGTGAAGAAGAAAACAAAAAAATTAGACACTGTAAAAAAAAAGGTCTTTATTTGGCTGTAAAATAAAAATGACCTTTCGTCAAACATTTTAGAGTATTTGTCAAGTCTTTAACACAAGACTCGGATTTTACTGAATTACCGTTTCCGACATTGTTGCGAGGTATATTTACTCTCGTTTGCCTCAGAAATATAGACTTAAAAGGTGTTATTATGTCTGTGTTTGCAACTACTATCAACAAAGCGACGGATTTTCGTAAAATATTATGTACAGGGTGTTCAAGGTCATCCAACTTTGTACATTTTTTTCTCTACACTAATTCGCGTCAAGAAATCTGAAGCGAAAGCAACACTGACGCCTTTAAAATCAATGTATTTTGGGAAAAAAAATTGTAGTATTGTTTTGTAGAATTTGATTAGGTCCTTAGGTCTAACAGCTATCGTCTTTCCAAATATCCTTAAGTGACTGATATATTTCAGAGACCACATTCTTGGATAGAGGACTTTAAAGTAATGAACTGTTGATATAGCTATATGGCACAAACAGGGCTTTCCAAAACATGCTGGAACACCACAAGTTAATAGAGATTGTTTTCAGAGGTTGGCTATACTTACTGTGACTGATGCAATCGCATTTAGGACAGCTGTTGCTGTCTTTGATAAGTCTGCATCCTCTGTTGCAGACGGGCGGTTCAACATCTGGGTTGCATGTTTTCACAATTTGTTCGCTCGCTACGTCTGCCTTCCTGTCTTGACAATTCTTCTCGCAAGAGTCTCGAGTCTCAAACCTAAAAACAATGCGTCTACTGGTAACAAAATTTCTGGACGTAGAAAGTATTTGTCTGTGGCAGGTGCTTGTCGATCGACGGAACAGCTGAAATTACGGGCCGTACCGATTTAAAGCAGAGCGTTAGTTGCAACAAAGTGTTACGACTGCAGGAATTCAGCACTGTCATTGGTTTTGTCGTCGTCATTTGTAGTAGGCAGGGTTGCGGTTTAAATAGAACGCCCTGTATAAAATATTCTCCGAATCTTCCTAAATGTTACTTTTTGTTGCATTGTGTCCCTCACCTGTTGTTATTGCCCCCACAACCACCCCAGACGAAGGATTCGCACGTCCTGGACTTCCGGTTGAAGTAGTAGGACCGAAAGGACCCCCGACACTGGCCGCTCGACGGAGGCTGAAAGCAGTCCTCAGGACTCACTGTCCTCATCACCTCCTCTCCGTCGTCCGACCTCCCCTCCGCGTCTACTGCAAGAAAAAGTTCTTATTTGTTAGATGGTATAGTTGCGTCATATTGTGAAAATATATTTAATTAATTATTCTTGTCCGTCTAATCACAATTTAAAATTTAAAATTAAAATTAAGATAATTAAAATATCATGTGATGTTCCTATCGAAACATTCGATTTACATTTAGAACATCTTTTTCTTACGACATGTTTCGGTTCTTAAATGAACCATCTTCAGGTGTATAAAAATTAATTAAAATTATATAAACTTAAAACTTAATCATAATTTCTTATATGTAACTTTTTTATAGTTGTTTATCAGATATTTTAATTATCTTAATTTTAATTTTAAATTTTAAATTGTGATTAGACGGACAATAATAATTAATTAATTTCTTATTTATTAGTTTGTTTAGTGTGTAATTAGCTGCTGCGTTCTCATCGCTAAAAGAATTCCAATCCAACACGCAAAATTGACGTACCTCACAGAGAACATAACTCGTCTCCATGACAACATCAATCAGTAAATGCTGTTAAGGGAAGTTATGGGCATTCATTCTGAGAATAATGCGAAACACAAAAATGCACGATGTGGTAAAAATTCAGAGCTGTTGAATTTTATGATATATATACAGGGTGTCCCAAAATATGTATATACATTGATTAAATATGTAATGGTTGGGGGGTGTATATATTTTAGGGCACCGTAAAGATACTATTAAACTTTAAAGTGTTGGTATATGTTCAGTGTCTCTCTTCTTGCGAGAAAAACAATTAAGCATACGTCCTGTGTCTTTCGACCTTTGCACCAGGCGTGAAGATCAGGTAGAGTGCTGCCTTGCCTACGTCTTCCCTCTGCCGTCCCACGCCTGCTCTAAAAGGCTATTTGAGCAAGGTAGAAAGAAGAAATGGTATACATTTTTAATAGTTCCCGCGTGTACATGGAGAACGCGGTAAATATTTCGCTAATCTCAAGTTTACTGCGCTCATAGAACTAGTAAATTATCAACGTAAGAAGCAACACACATCGTCACACACTGCAAACACGAGCAGTTTGATGGCGATTCTGTAGGATGCATCTGTTAAAGTCTTTCCGAACTTAATATCAGTCCTTCGCCCATGGTACACCGATTTTGTAAAGGAGTCTCTAGCGATCGACACACTGTGGGTGTGATAAAGGTGGATGGTCACTTTGAACAACTACCCTAGACTCGCGAATTCAGTAAGTGCAAATTCTGACGTATGTAATGGTTTAGTTTATTAAAATGTCTTTATTTCGTTCACTGAATATGCATACGTTTCTGGGACACTCTGTATATGTAGAGAATGGTTTACCACTGCTTAATTTAAGAACAGCTATTAAGTGTAATAATGACGTCTGTTCAGGGTATGTAAGGATAAGATTGTGGATTGATCTGATCGATGCCTAGCTAATGTGTCATACAAACGTTTGCCTAGAATAAACTGGGGAAAAATATAAAATTGTGCTAGTCAATATGGCCGATTACCTGAGCGAGATATGATCCCTGGAGCTGAAATAAATTACAAATGGTAATTTCTATGCTGCGTATTCAGTTGTTTCTAAGTGTATTTACTCTTCCAGTGACAGTTTTCGATAAAAGTGTACTAAAAGACATTTTTTTTAAGTGTGATGATTGATAGGGTAATGTAATAGGAGTGTTATTGACCAATCAGTTGATCTACCGAAAGCTTTGTTTTCTTCAGACGCACTACGAATGGAGTTGAGTGTCTTGATGTGATTCTGGCATTCATCAAGGTGACAGACGTATCACCGTGTTACAGAAACCGAGAATGTTATTGCTCTCAATAAATGTTTAGACTCGGCTGTAGTAATTCATTATCTTAAATGGCACTGCATTTTTACACGCCTTGAACACTGCATAACTACTTCATGCTTTATAACTCTTGCGCAAGACTTTTAGTTAGTCAAGTACCTCGAAACTTACCAGGCAAAGTTTTTTAATCTGAGTGTATTTTAAGGTTAGGGTCCTGCTGTGTGAGGGCCCGTTTCGTACAGAACCATTAAAGACAAGGAAAATCTGGGTACACAGGCAATAGAGATTGAAGAACAAATAATTTTCTATGTCTTGGTGAAACTTCAGGTTCTTATGAATATGAAGATGACTCTTTTTTGGGATGTTGCGTCGTGTGGTCTGATAGAAGTTACCCGTCGCCCTGATGATGGAGGCAGTAGGCACCTTCGAAACGTCATATTACACGTCGCAACATCCCAGACGATGTGTTGATTAATTCTTGGGTTATTTAATGACAATAAAACTCGAATATACGTCCGTACCCCGAGAGAAATTTTAATCCACTATCCCAGTGTTTAGATATCCAGTATAATAAGAAAAATGGCGCTGATTTGATCGGCAGTTTTCTGTTTCTTAAACAATTAAAACGTTAATGTTTTGCATTTCTTATTAATCTAGTGATTTTCCATTTGATATTGTGCGCTGAAAATGTTTAGAATTATTTAAAAGATCAAAACAGAAACACAAAAGATATTGCAGCATTTTTATGTATACGAATCCTGAATTTGTTATCCGTCAAGCAAAGTTTGGTTTAAATCTAGCGTCATTTCACAACCGTCAAGGAACGGGTCGACTCTGGCAACCGTCAAAATGCGTAGTTTCAGCGTCAACCGACCCCCCGGAACCCGTGAAGTCTGACGCTAGATCACTCCATCGTGAGATGGAACCTATTTCTGAAACCACGTTGACTGTGTTTGCATTATATGCGAAGAGAGTTACCTCAAGGTAGCGTGAGATACGCGATGGAGCTGCCTCGGTAAGTGAAATACTAGACGGCAGAAACATAAACTAATAAGAAGGACCAACAATAGCTTCTCCCTTTTTTACCCATACCAAGAATAATGGTTTGTACAAACTGGATGCTGTTTTGTGGTTTTCTTTTCTTGCGGATGGGATAGGAACAGAAAAAAGAGAAAGATTTAGAAGATCTTTATCGTTTCTCAGAAGCCGGTACAAAGGAACAACAAGAAAACAACATTGTTTGTTGTCTGTTATAAGAATAAAACCGGTGATTGATATATTAATCATCCGATGTCGAAGCTCGTCTAAATAATATTAAAGAACTCAGTCCGTACCGCAAAGAAAATACAGCCCTTCACCATTGCAAAGATCAACTGGTTTACCCTTTGAAGCCGAAGCTCGTCTAAATATTATATTTAAGAATTCGGCCCGTACCGCGAAGAAAACACAACTCTTCACCATTACGAAGATCAACTGGTTAACCCTTTGAAGCCGAAGCGGAGAGAGAGAGAGAGAAGAGAGAAAGTGGGGGGAGTAGCGATAGGCACTACTGTTATAAATGGGGGAGGGGTATAAAGTTGGTTGTGGGCTACGAAGGTTCCCAGGCAGTGCCCGCTCGTCCTTCTGGTATGAATAAGTTTAGTGAGGACAGGGGATTTAGGAGACAGGATGGGGTAAGAAATAGGGTAGGGGGGAGTTGATTCGGGTCTTTGCGTTAATTTTGAATTTTGATATTGGCCTTGGGGGTGGCGTTAGGAATAATTTACGTTAATTTTGGGGGGGTTACTATAGAGCGGAATTTTGATATTACTCTGAGAGGGCTGCATGGGAGGCATGCAGAGCAACGTGGGAATTGGGTACCAACTCAGCATTTGCTCTAGTACCGAGGAAAACCACGGAAAACCTTGGTCGAGTTGGTGAAGCCGAAGCTCGTCTAAATATTATATTTAAGAATTCGGCCCGTACCGCGAAGAAAACACAACTCTTCACCATTACGAAGATCGATTGGTTAACCCTTTGAAGCCTAAGCTCGTCTAAATATTACGTATTTAAGAATTCAGTCCGTACCGCGAAGTAAACACAACTCTTCACCATTACAAAGATCGATTGGTTGACGCTGTTTAAGGAAATAATCGCTGTTTATTCTGAGAATCATACGAAACACGTAAATACAAAATGGATAATTACTGATTGTTGAAGCAAGTACACACAAGAAAATGCTAAAATAATTTTCGAATTCTGGATTCTACGTACAAGCGACCCGTTATTGTTGCATTGTTAGATCTCGCAGTCGTTGGGTTCGTGAATTAAGTAATGGAATAATTATAACGAAGATCAACTAGGATTATTCTTGTACAGTTTTGTAAGTGCATGTATTTTATCTTTCTAGGATCTGAGTACTGGAATTACGTTTATAATTGTTGACTCCAATCCACGAGTTATCTTTCGTGTTTCATTGTAATTAGTATTTAATGAATGTACCTGTTTATGGATTTCTTTTATAAATTTTAGATTTTCTTCTCTAGAGAATGTTCTGGTCTGAGTGTACTATTAATTTCCAATTTATACTCACCAACAATTGCGTCGTAGTACGCTCTGCCGTTTGTCGTCATGACAGCAGCTGACAGAATAACAATAAAAACATTCACAAGCGACATTTTTTTAGCTAGACACTGAACTTAGATGAAACCACTGACACAAAGACACACTTGTTGGCACCCACTGACTCGTTGTCAGCTGAAACCGTCTTATATCCTTACTGTCTGTCAGTAAGGAGACCACACCTTCATCCCCACCCGTTCGCCTAGCCGTCTAGCAAAGAATTCCCACTCCATCTTTATGGACTTGAAGCATGAGTGAAATATGTGATCCAAACTTAGAGTTTCTTAACAGACGGACAAATTCGTGACAAGGAATTGTTGTCACAAGCATGAGTACATTTCTGGGCGAGGGCTGACTTCGTAACATAAACCAGCCCTTCTAAACCTGAGGTTGTCTAATTAGGCGGACGTCAAAAGATCAATTTATTATCTCAAAGAAAACGCAACGCGTCCTCATAACTACAATCACGTGGTTAAGTCTGTTTAAAGGAAATAATTCGCTGTTCGTGCTGAGATTCTTTTGCGGGCGAACATACAGATTCTGTCACTCAGTTGGAATGGAGTGTTTGGTTTTCTCAGTGTAAATATGTGTCAGAAGGTTTGATTTCCGCGTTTACAAGAGCAGAACTCTGCGTGGTGTTATCGGGTGGAAGGAACTGTGATGATTCTTGTCAGTTTCGAGAGAGAACAAGTGTTTGTCGCGGGAAGCACATGTTGACGGTTTCCAAGAAAGTGGGACACCAAACGGTGTTTCGTATGACGTGCGTAGACGTGCTCACTAAGTGACGTCATGGAAATACCACAGTGGTTCTGTAGCTGAATATCGAAACAACAATATATGACGTCGGATGACATGGGTAATTGTGGATTGGAAGCTGTCGAGGTCTCTTTTGAAATATTGTCCCAGAATTCTTCTGGATTGTCGAGATTCGACTAGAGCAGTGGTATTCAACCAGGGGTACGCGAAGACATCTTTGGGGGAACGTGAAATTTAAAAAAAAAAAAATTATGATAAACACTGAATAATCAGTAATGTAATTTATTTAATTTATTTTAAATTAGATTATATACTATGTATAACTTGAATTATACACCAACGACTTTGGGGGTACAAATTTGAAGAGAAATTATATCTGGGGGTACGCGAAGACATCTTAGGGGTACGTGAAATTTAAAAAAAAAAAAATTATGATAAACACTGAATAATCAGTAATGTAATTTATTTAATTTATTTTAAATTAGATTATATACTATGTATAACTTGAATTATACACCAACGACTTTGGGGGTACAAAGTTGAAGAGAAATTATATCTGGGGGTACGCGAAGACATCTTAGGGGTACGTGAAATTTAAAAAAAATATTATTTATGATAAACACTGAATAATCAGTAATGTAATTTATTTAATTTATTTTAGATGTAGATTATATACTATGTATAACTTGAATTATACACCAACGACTTTGGGGGTACAAAGTTGAAGAGAAATTATATCTGGGGGTACGCGAACAAACAAGGTTGAATACCACTGGACTAGAGGACCTCCAGAACGCGAATCGAAAATTCTGACGAATAAACCGCGGAATTTTACAATTGTGGATATTGACGATGGGAATAATAATCATTAATTCTTTCATCTCTTTTTACTGGTTTTCATAGTTTCTTCCTTTTATATTTTCCTTTCCCGTATCCCCCAGTTCGTTTCGTTTACTCTTTGCACTGTTTTTTATTTAATTACTGCGTACACTTCTTGCTATATTTTTACATTCCTTCCTCTCTCACGAACGATAATGAGTGAGAGAGAACAGAAAGTGGACGGAAAATGTGAGAGAAACTACATTTTAAGGGGAAATACAAATGTTCTCCTCCGCAGGTTCGCAGGCAGTGCTCGTTCGTCCCTCTGATAAAGGTAGACTGAAGAGAAGTTTAACAGCGTCTTACTGCATTCGGTCTGAGAAATAATCTAGAAAATGACTGTCATGTGAAATGTTGCGCCGTGTAGTCTGGCAGAAATTTACTGACGTTTCAGAGGTGCTCACTACCCCATCGTCAAGGCTGTTATCGAAAAAGTAAGTACCTCTGAAACGTCGGTGAACTTCCAACCTGACTACACGGCGCATCGTCCCAGAAGACGGCCGTCTTTATACTAGCCACCTTGAGAACCTGATATTTCACCTGGTCAGGTTCCTGTATGTCGTAAGTGAGTAAGAGTTCGCTCGTAGCACGGAAATACCTATCATCTTCAAGGGGAATGGACGTTGAAACAAAATTGGGGCCATTTTGAATAAGAGATTTGAAGGTTGCATGCGTCGTCGAAAATATGTCAGCTTCTTCGGGGTCATAGCCAAGGCAGATAACACTTTGCGCGTTGAAGGTCTCATCCAGGACGTGTTTTTATGAGGGGAATAACCTGGCATGTTGTGCGGGTGTTCGTGGCGACTTGTTCCCTTCATGCTCTTGGCTTACGATTGAAAATAAAACGACTTTCATCTGTCTCTTGCTTTTAACGAGCGAGTCTTAAGTAGGTGTAGGACAGTGGATTTGCCATCCGCGCTCTACTGCCGAGGACTGCATCGAGTGTCCGAAGGATCGTACGAAAAGAGATATCTGTTATTGCAGAAAAGGATCATTGCTTAGAAATTCTGCCTCCATCACGAAGACCATGACTCACCGTCAGTAAGGGCCTCCGAAACGTCGGTAATTTTCTACCGGAAAACACGGCGCAACAATCCAGAAGACGTTCGCCTTCCTTCTCGCCGCCTTGAGAACCTGAAATATCAAAGAGGAATATCTTTAGTCGGCGACTGTTTTGAATTTCGTCTCTGGAACCTCCGGACCTATTCAGTACCCAGAAATTCCTTCGTAAAGAGATGTCGTATGAAAATATTATTAATTAACAAGGACCAGTTATACGGCAACTACATTAAATAAATTATAGGCTTACTTTTTCACATTAATTGCCTCTCATACCTGTCAACACGCAGTGGCTTTTGTCTGGAAGAAAGTTAAATGAACTTGAATCCACTGTATGAGAGCTGAGTCACAGATAATTAAAGTCTGGTTTGATTCATGTTTCTTCCAAATATGCACAGTGTTAGTTTTCTGTTGGAAGACGGAGGCGTTCGTAGGAAGAGGAAAGTAGAGATTACGGGTTTATCCACACGCGGAAGAGAACTTCAAAGAGGTTAACAAACTTCAATAAAATAAGTCCTCTCTCTTTACGTCACTGATATGAACGATTTTTACGCAATATCTCCTATAATTAAGACATTTACAGGCTTACGTTCAGGATGTGTTGAACGTAACATTTGTTAGGTTTCTGTGTTGAAGCATCATCTATCGTACGGATTGTCTATTAAATTATAATCGCTTGGGTTTAAATTTCCTACGTCAGGTACTTGCACATACTGATAACCTCTATTTGTTAAGATAAGAAAATGAAATTAGGCGTAGTTAAATACCACTCCTTGAAGACGTATGGTAGAATGGAGGTAGAACTTCGCTAATTTTTAATATCGGCACTAGATGGAGGTTTCACAGTCCGAGTTTACTTTACAATTTTTATGTTTTCAAATCGGGACTTAATTGTGGCTCAGTGAACTGAAAACTTATGTATGAAACATGTTTCGGCTTCCCGGGGCATCGTGTGTAATGCCCCTGACGAAACATTTGTAACTAATATAATTAGTACTTTAAGGCACATATGTACTACGTACTTAAAACAGCGTTAACCAGTTGATTTTCGTAATGGTGAAGTGAAGTGTTTACTTCGCGGTACGGACTGAATTCTTAAATACGTAATATTTAGACGAGCTTTGACTTCAAAGGGTTAACCAGTTGATTTTCGTAATGGTGAAGGGTTGTGTTTTCTTCGCGGTACGGACTGAATTCTTAAATATTATTTCGAAGACTTCTGGCTTCAAAGGGAGAAAGAACATAATCAGGGAATAAAGGCTCGTAGTGACGTTGCTTCCTGGAAATAAACATATCTGAGACCCGAGCGTTTGTGTGTAGCGCGCGCCTGGCAGCCAGCCACCCGCTGTTGTTGATTCGCGCTCATATTATTAACCGAAGCGGTCGGCTTTTGGGTCATATGCTTCTTTACAGCTAGATCGCATTTACGTGGCAAATCCACGTTTAATTACCTGCAAGTCAGATGTGGCATTCTTCATAATAAAAATTACTGTTGCCAAGTAACATTATGTGAATTTTAAATTAAATTCGCCGTGATGATGGAGGCAGTAAGGACCTCCGAAACGTCGGTAAACTTCTACCAGACTACACGGCGATGGAAACGAGAAGACGTCTTTGAAGGACATTCGGTCTGTCTCCCGAGTTGAAATTTGACTCAATTCGTCTTATTAAATGTTCGTCCCGTTTCGAGCTACCAATTTTCCTCTGGAAACTGAATTTTTTGTTGATAAAAGAACGATGCGTCGACACTGAGGCTGCGAGTACCTGTTCGCTTGTTCTTTAACAAATGAAGCACTTACAGATTACCTCGGAAAGTTTTCAGCCACTCTTCTCCTTTAAATGGTTAAACGCAACCAGCAAAGTACTTACTTGGGCTCGATCGATAACTTTCCAAAATTGTTTTCTCAAGTTCCAGGTTGTCTTCCAACTCCACTTAGATTGAACGCCCTTGAGAAAGCGGATAGGGGCAGAAAATCCTATAAATCCAATAACCCACTTACAAGAAATCTTTGTGTATCTGGACACCCCTGCAGTGGCCATTAATCTTGTTTAAGTAATCGATTTTGACAAAACCACCGCCCCGTACTGCGAGACGGGAGCCGTAATTAATCATCCAGTTGGGTCCGGGGGCTTGTGGGGGGGGGGGGGGGGAGGAAGGAGCAGCCACAGGTTCCGCAGATGAACTCTTCCCGCTAACGAAGGCAGCCAACCCTTCAACGACCTCCCGTACCTGATCCCCCGGGGGCAAAAAGGCTCTTGGTTTTATAGTTTTCGCCCAGTGGTCCCGAGGGATCAGAGCAATTTTTTCCGTTTCCGTTAAACGCAGTTGCTTTCTTGTAGCTGCGAGGTTTTGCTCAGTACACACCTCATCTTTTTATGAGCCAAGTCCGTGCTCTGAGCATCACACCCCTTCGTTTGTGTTTATTTGTTCTTTCATTATTGTCTTCTTTCATTACATTAACTTTATTTCCATCGCTACTTCCTAGTTTATTCTCTCCTCGTTTTTTTTAATTTATCGTATTTTCATCTTTTCCCTTCATTTTCTTATCCCTACCCTCTCCTTCCTTCTTTATTTACCTTTTACTTTCTTCTCCCACTTTCCTTCAACACCTTTCCCTTACAGTCTTCTGTCTTGTTTCCTAATTCCCTTTGATTTCCATTTACGAACGATCAGAGTCCAAGCCTCAGTTGTTTTAGGCCCCCGGAGGAACCTCCCCCCCTACCCCCTTCCAGCCCAAATCCTTTCAGCAAGGGGTCAGTGCCCCCTGAATCCGCGGCTCAGACCCGACGCACATAACGCGCACAAGCTGTCAGCAATTTGCATACGTAACCGCAGTTTTGACCGCGGGTAAGACTTCAACTGCAGTGCCGCAAGGGATGGGTGTGTCGGGGGTGGCCGGAGGGCGCGCTGATTGATCAGGGTGACGGGTCAATCGTGTCCTCTCCTCAACACAATTAATCAAGTTCACCAATTAATTAATCGTTTACCAACGTCCGCCATATCGAGTGGTAATCAATCAAACCTTCCGTCTGCGTCTGTACGCACAAGGTGTTACCACGGAATCCATGTGATCGTAGTTCATGCATAGTGCAGATGGGATTTTAAATACGGGGTACACGTCTCTCTTTCTGGATGTACGATGTCAGATTCAAATCCTGTGTAATTGTATGTGATTCATTATACGTACATTATGTTGAAAACTGTCCATTCTATTCTGCATTTAGCGTACGTCTTGGACCTTAAGACAGTGCCCAGTATAACAGATATACGCGTTTGTCTGTATGTTTTGTTCTTTGCCTGTGAACGAAGATACCTTTTTATGGACTGATCTCCCATCTAAGGAGCCAGCCATACCTCCTGCCTGAATGGCATCTAGAAAAGCCAATGGTCGAACCTGTCTGCATTTATAATTAAGAATCTTGTAAAGAACGGGTTATTATTATTATTATTTAGTGTTCTGTCTGGCGACAGGTCCATATGAACAGGATCCTTCCATCCTTTTCTCGGACTGGGACCTGTTCATATACGTTCTTGGCAGATGATCCAGAAGTGGTTTGCCATTGCCTTCTTCTGTGTGTGAATGGAGTAATTGTTGGGATGCCACGGAGGAAAACTCCGTGTTGCCTAGACCACGGCCTTGCCCAACACAAGTTATAAATTCGGGCACCGCCGGGTTATGAGCGTGTTAAATCTGGTTCCAGTTCGAATAATTCAAAATTCCACCTGGATCTGAAACATCAGTAAACATGGAAACTTCTTATTAAAACAAACGCTAAAATCTGTCGTGTTTTTGATGATGTAGACACAATTTTTAATTTAAGTTAATCGTTAGAAAGTGAACGAAGTTTCGGATTGGATTGAGCTGGCTTAATATTGTGTCAGGGGCGGGGAAACGTTTGATCCCGTAATAGCGGGTCTGCTGATGGGCGGAATTTCGTTAAATAAGAATTTAAAATTAGGTGTCGCTGTGCAAAGCAACTTTCTTCGTTCACGTGGTTAAACTGTGGGCGATATTGCGGCGACCGCTACTCCTACGCCAACTGACTGACTGACTGACTGATTGACTGACTGTCTAAATGCCAAGTGTGTCGGCACACTTTCACCGTTCAAAGGACGCGCTGTAGGCCGACCAAATGATCGCTCCGTGCCTGACTGTTGCATTCGCATTGCAGGACAATGCCCTCTTCAGGGACCGCAGTGAGATAAAATTAAAAGCGTCTCTTTATAATTGTGACCAAGACTGCGTTATTTGTACATCCCTGAATGAAAAACTCGGGTCTGACCCCCAGTTAAATTTCGTAGACAACAGTAACTAGTCTTATCTCTGTGATGAGTTACGAGTTGTATTTTATTTGATGTAAGGGATGAAGGTTTAAATATTGTTTAGACTTTTGGTTCCACTAATCGGGTCATGGGATAATGTTTATGAATGCGTGTGTTGTTATAACCGTTGTCATGGTAATGTTGCTAAGGGATTTTGCGTCTTATGCGAAAAAATATGACTTTTAGTTGTTTGTTTAATTTTAACCGTCTAATCACAATAAAATATTTTATTAAATATTAAAATATTAAAATATTATTACTACAATTAACATTCAATATTTAAAATATTTAAAATATATTAAAATGATGCTCCTTCTATCGAAACGTTCGATTTACAATTAGAGCATCATCTTTTTCACGACATGTTTCGGTTTTCAATGAACCATCTTCAGGTGTATAATCGATATAAATTCAAATGTAATATTCTAAATGCAATCCTTCGTCAGATGTCCATTAAACATCGGAAAGTTATCCTCTTCTAGATCAATTGTACTTTGTTATCACATTCAATGTTGTTTCGTAAATGTAGCGTGATCTTGCGTGGGTGAAATGTTTGTCGTGGTTTTTTATAATCGGTCAGATATGAAGAGTGGAGGAGGTCCGTCTAGAAGTAATGTCGTGTTGGAATATAATATAATATAATCTTCACAATATGACGCAACATTATCATCTCATGACTTTTAGTGTTAACTACTTTTCCCGTTGTTCTTGACGGGCGATTTTCTAGTTTTGTTTATAATTTCTCGTTGCACTTTTTCCTGTGAGAATCACAGCCAGGTGAGAATCTCCTTGGCTGTTTGGACAATCTCGTGTGAGAAAGGTTAATGGCAGAGAAAGTAGGTCCGTCTTATTACGCTCGAGTGACGCAGCAGTTATGAGAATCTTCTGGAACGTGTTTACGATGCCGAAGCACGTAAATTAGAAGGGGGATCCCTCTTGGTGACGTCAGTAAACGTGCAACATGAAAGTGTGGAGATTACCGTGATTTTTCGTGGTTGGGGGAAAAAATTGGTGTCACGAAATTCCCCCCACGCGATCATCATACATTTCTTTAACTCGTTTTTACTTACAGAAATTAAGATGGCTCAACAGAGGGTTAAGAAGTATTTCATCTCAATTTCTCAAGCACTTATGTGATGTTAACAGTCTCGAAGTGACTTAAATCCAATTCCAGCGACTTACCTTCTCTTGAAACTTACCTTTACCATAAGGACGAGTGGGAAACGCCTTGGAACCTTCACAGACGAAAATTTATCTGCTCCCACTTTCCTCTCCTGATTCATTTGTTCAGCTTCAATTATGATGATGATGATGATAATACGTGTGAATTCCCCATGACGTCAGCAACATTGTACAGTGTTTATCGTCAGATCTGTGAGAGGCCGTCGCTGGATGCACTTGACTCAGTTAAGATGTAACGATAATGACCTACTTTCAGCATTGCTCAGCGTTATTAGTGCGTTCCATGATCAAGGTTTCTGCCATCGCCTCGAAACAGGAATGCTTCGGATTTCAATTCGCGTAGTCCGCGTGCCACCCGCCAGTGTATTTTTGTGCAGCCAACGCGATTGGTCCACTCTTATTGGTGGAAAACATTGTACCTGTTATCAGGAAAAATGTCATTTAATATCATTGTCATTTGACTGTGTTACGTTTGGATAAAGTTGTATTCTCTTATATTATAAAATTCAGTCGCGTGGAGTGTGTACAGATGTGTTGTCACCCTAGAGCTAGGTTTTGTAGTTGTCTCAGATAGTAAGCCGGGTTCTTATTTGTAAGCATCACATCGTCCAGGGGCTGTGGACGGTCTCCTAGGAGACGAATTCTCGAACATTATGGGTCACCGGTACTTTCTGTCTTCCATTATATGCTGTGGTGTTGTACCCTGTCCGTTTCTGCCCCGTATTCGCGTGGGGCGTCTCTCCTCACGTGCTGGAAGACTTTGTATGTGTGGTCATCACCCATTTTCTTTTTTCTCACCACCAACTTTATGCCATGCCTCTGTCCACCTGTGGCACTAACTCACTGAACCGACGTATCTACACTGAAGAATAGTATTATGCAGAAATGGAAGTTTTGAGTTTTTTTTAATTTATTCTTATTCAAGTGCAGAGTTCATATACTTTACTACGAGTGGAGGAGATGGTAATATTCCAGCATTCACTTGAATGTATTCAAAGAAACTTCCGAAAATATCTTCCAGAATAATCAGCAACTCCGCCTGGATTCGAACCCGATATATTTTGAATGCGATGATAAGTTTTGCCGTTGAATAATCCTGCTATGTGGGAAAAATTCAACTCTCTCCGCAGATGTCAGAAGTTTGTGTGTCTGGTTTGATTTTTTGTTAAAACTGATACAAATTAATGTTTCACATCTTTCTTTCATCAAACTCTCGTTCAGAACAGCCAGCCCTCACCCTGGTCTTGTATCCCATGCTAAACTAACACATTCCACATCGTCTCGCCCGATTTTTTTTAGCCCTTTAAAACGTAGTGGTAACTATATGTACCACCTGATTTAACTTTCAGTAAGTCCGCATTTTGCCTACGGAATGAAAATTATTCTCAGAATAAATAGCGACTACTTCGTTATTGACATCAACTAATTTATCGTTGTCATGGAGACGCGTTTTCTTTTAGGTACGGACTGAATTTTTATGTGTTATTTAGACAATGGAACTTTCAAAATAATTTCACAGCACATTAATTTGAAAATAAAAATTCTGACACCTCTTTCTGACATAATTATTATTTTTTTTTACCATTTTCCGTCGGATTCAAGACACAGTGTCCGTCTTGATGAGCTGTTATCGAGGTAGCGTGTTCCTTTCGGGTTTTCTGACTAAAACTTTGCGTGCATTTCTTAGCTCATGCCGCGGTCTGTCAGAATACCTGAGTTGAATTGAAGTGACTTTCCTGTGCTGTTTCCGCACTGGAAAGTTTAGTCGGAATAATACATGTGTCGAGGAGTTTTCCTATCGGAGCTCACACAATGGCTACCCCGGGGCTCAGCCTACCCCTGGGACTCGTTCTTTACAAAATTGATAACACAGACCTTGAAAGAAAAGGAAACGAGACATTTATGGACTTGGGGACCGGAATACGTACTCTTCAATTTCACATTACTACCTTACATTTTCTGTACGAGAGAAATCTTTGTCACTTTACGTTTTCCATCAACTAACATTACAACTTTTGGGAGATATGTTTCTTTTGTTTTGTCCCGAAATGTTTATGTACTTTGGGAGTGTATACCAGTGGCGGAGCGAGACATTTTCAAAAGACCTAATCAAACGACACGCGAGAACTGCGTCGTAGCACGCCACGTCAAAATCTATCACGAAAACAAGCAATGTGTTAGCACTCGAGGTTTGGTTAACAGCTTGGAAATTAATGCAGTCTGCACAGACAGACGGAGAACGTGAGCCTAACCGAGCTGGCAAACATGAGCTATATGGAGGTGGTTAACGACGCATTCAGTGTTATGGAGTACCTCTGAAGACACGTCAGTAACACTTTATAATTTTTATCCTTTAAAGTGTTATCTGGTCTAACACAGCTAAGATGAACGTTCTGCCCCTTGCGTAGGCGTCGGGGCAATAGACGTCGGTGAGCCAGCGTCGTTTTCTCTGAATCTTTGGGTCCCTATGATAGCATTCGCTTTATTTCCATCTCGACATTTCTGTGATCGCTGTTCGCTCTGACAGTTATTTGGAACACAGCTGCGCTCTATGGGAGCGATGCAGAGTTACTGAGTGTTAAATCGGGTGGTGCTTATAGTTACCATTGTACTTTAAATGGTTAATTAACAGAAATACTGCCTGGTTGCTCGATGCTCGAGATGCCGCGTGAGGTGGTTTAGACATTCTGACAGAAACACTCGCTTTGCCATGGAGGACCACATTGCTGTCAGTAGAAATACCATCGTCACATTTCCATTGTGTCTGTCTCTGATATTTAAAAGAGATCTCACTTTTTCTCATGATTTTTTTTTGGTTTGTTATTCGAGTGCAGTTTTTTCGTGTTTTATTTTGTATGTTTGTCCCATCCCGACTTCTTTTATATTTTGAATCTTCTTTGTCTACGGCACACAATGAGGCAGCTGTGGAGTTTTTAATTTGCATGTTGAAAACTCACATTCTTCTTTGTTACCCACTTCATCACCCCGTCCAACCCTTCCCTATCACCATTTCTCTACCACTTACACGGCCCGAAATAATGGGAACGGAGCTGATAGTGAACAGTTTTGCTTCTGTGCACGATGCAAATTCGACCCAACGCAACGACGTTAAATAAAAATAGGAGATCAACTGTTTAATGCCTAATGGGGGGGGGGGAGAAATATGTCCTACCTGTTTCAAGAATCACTAACTGCGGGTTTTTGTATTGATGTATTTCGTATGATCTTCACCGTAAGCATCGATTATTTTCTTAAACAGCGTTAGACAGTTCAAACTGACTGGAATATACGTGGTTGAGATTCTTAGCCATTTCTGAAAAATTTAAATTTTCCAAAAAAAAAATTTCAAATTAAATAAGCTGTGAGAATTTGGACGTTGTTTTTTTGTGTTACGCATACAATTTTCACATTTATTTAAATACGCTTTCAAACAGTTAATTGCACTGTGTTACATTAGATAAAATTCCTTAATACAGAATCTTAAAGTAGGCCTAATGCCTCTGTTAGTATAAGTCGTACAGTAAACTTGACAGAGGGGTGGGAAACCAAAATTTGGAGATTTAGTAGACTAAATATTTTCCATAACTTAATTTCTTTTCTTTTCTGTTAGTTTTGTAAAAAACCAAGACAGTTTGAAAAATATACCAAAAAAAAAAAAAAAAAAAGGAACTAGGTATATAATTTAAAAAAGTGTTTAACTTTAAATTTAAAAGGAAATAAGAAGCTGACTTTAATTTCTTCTCTACGGAGAGAAGTATAATACGTAAAAATAAAATAAATAACACGGTTATACCTCTTAGAAGGAGGAAAAAAAAAATATATAAAGGCGAAAAGAAAAGAGATATATTTAAAACAAAAAAGCAATAATGGGAGACTAAACCAGCTCCTCACGAGAACACCTGCTCTCTGCGTTGTTTCTCTGGGGGGGCTCCCGCGGCCGCTCTTGTGTTTTCGATTTATACGCTGATCCACTTAACACCCGGGGTTCGCCCGCAAATCCCGTACCCGGCAGACAATAATGGCGACCATATTTTTCTTTCCAACTAAGCCAATGGTATATGCAGTTAACCATTATACAAAGTAGCTTGTGCGGCTTCATACACTCTACCTTGTTTATAATACTGGCATGTTCCTCTATCTACACAAGACCTGTATGATAATGTAAAATGCTACAGAGTGTAGTCGGCTCACTGGACCAGTTTCTAGGTCCATCAGAGTCCTTATGGCGAGTAGCAATCATTGGCTCTTGCATTAGGAAATGTTTGAATCAATTACTTTTGTAGATAACGAGGATCAGTGTGTAATAGTAGACCTTATTGGATGTGCGCTTGAGGAATTACTTTGAAGGATTGAGATTCATTTGTTTTGTTGCTAAGAAAAAATAGTAGATTAGTCGTTTCTTTGTGATTTTAATATTTTTACTCAAATTAATATCGTTAGTCAGATTATGTTTTCGAAATTTTTAATATAGATTCGATATATCGCTGTGAAGTCTCAACAGGCACAAAGATTTTTTAGTTTAATTTTGATATTACACTTTCTTCCACACAAACATCTTATAAAGGAACAGCAAGTGAAAGGGTGTACAAAATCTGACAACATTTATGCTGTACAAAGTAAGTTTATAAAATTTAATAATTGCGAAAAAAATTCCTTATTTAAATTAGGCATTTTAAACGAGAAATAACAACATTGCGAGTACGCGACATTATTTCATGAATGAAATAGTCTTTCGTTGTAAATTGACAAATGAAATTTTTACGGTGACGTGAATATATATATGCCTTTACATAGAATCGAACCGCAAATCACTCACATGAGAAACAGAATCGATATAACTGTCACGTCTTCTTCGCATAATTTTTGGCCTCATTTTAATCTAAAGTTTATAAATACGATGTAATTTCTTCAACTTGGAAGCTAAATCATCACTTAGGATGTATTCTGCTTAGTTATTGTCTGCAGTTGAAATATTTTGCTCACGTGAAAAATAAGCACTTGCCCGATCTTACAGTTTTCTGGTCTTCGTAAATCTTTGAAACAAGAGAAATTTTAGCTCAGAGAACTGACCACAGTCTTATTGATGGTTGAATGGAAGCAGGGAGTTCTTTTCCAATTATACACGCCAGACGGCGTGCGCAAGCTAGTCTCACGAGGTGCGGAGACCCTGCAGGTTATCTGAAACGTGACCAGACTTAACAGTTTCGCTAATTCAGCTGTTGAAATCAGACCCTTGTCTTGTATCTGTAAAGCTAGAGCCCCTGTTCGGTGCAACACTTTCAGATTAGGGAAAAATAAATTCCTGGACTATGTCCGTCGTCTGTTTTTTTTAAAAAAAGAACGCCACGTTTCGGAAGCTGGATATGCTTCCGTCCTCAGGTTAAAAAGTAGGAAGGGGCACCTACTCAGTTGGGTCATCATCAGCCCTGAAGATGGCAACAATATGTTTATCCGAAACGTTTTAACCTATTTACGAGTCTACAGGGCACTGAAACCCACATCATCATCAGCAGCAAAATTAGGCGAACTTGTGTTATTCGTGGTTTTCGCTGACTCTCATAAAAATACTCCGGAACAATTTACGTTTCAAAACAAGTAGACAGCAGACAAACATAACTCTGAGAAGATTCAACATCCATCTCCTTAATAAGGTAAATTTAACCCGAAAAGTTTATAAGAACTTTATATAAAAATCTTCAATACATCTACAATCTTACCCTCTTCTACTTAAATTAAGAATGCTAATACATTTGATTTGACTACCAAAATAACAGCAAAATATATTACAACAAACGAGAAGCGAGAAGAAACACCCCCCTCCCCCTCCATCTTAAGTTTACAAACCCTGAAATAACCTCCCCCACCCCCCCACCGGCAACTCCTTAAGTTATGGCTCGTACAATGCGCGTCTCTTTAACAGATCTGAGAGAACTTCTCAGCAGCATTTATCCATAGAGACAGCTGAACTACTCCTTCCACAGATGCTGCAGTCTCTCTGCTGCGTAATCGAGATATGGGGATGAGTTTGAAAGATGCTTTGTCTGAATAAAAGAATATTAATTTTACAAGGGAAAGAAATTCTTAAAACTAAGAAAATAGCCTCGTAATATTTTTTTTTTGCTTGCAAAACAACAATAATTTCCCTTGTCTGAACTAAAGAGAGGGAAACATTGCCTTTACTTGATAGTACGTTGAGAAAAATTCTATGACTGCTAGCATTTAATAGCTATAGGACGTTCGCCGTAAACGTCGACTCTCATTTACATTTATCCTAGCATGAAATTATTATTATTACTCGTTTCAGCGTAGATGGACCCACCTTTTCTGAGGTGAAAACGCAATGAGTTCAGGAAAGAATGACCACATTGTTCAATACAAGTAATCGATTACAAATTTGATTATCATCACGTCTAAACGTTGTCTGTTCTGAATACAGAAATTAATTGAAGTCTGTCTCTTAATGAAAAACACGTGTCTCGACGTCTGGTATCTCTAATCCGCTGTGTTAAGAACGTCCATAGAGCTGCAAGGTAGAACGATCTACCAATTTGTGTTATCTCCTAAACACAAACACCGAGCAAGTGGTTTTAGTTACTGGGAAAGTATTTTTACTTTCTATATGATGTTGTACTTCGCAACGCACTTTAAAAACCGATAAACTTTTGAGACTGTTTGCGTGCAAAAGTGGACTATGTCGGATAAGTATAAAGTTTGGCATGAAAAGTGTAGTTGTGGCAATATAAGAAAATTGATTTTGATAACGTTTCGTTTTGAGACAAAACACCAAAAAGGAGAATAATTTTATTTATAAAAATGGTTTTTTTTAAAAAAAAAATATTTTAAGTAGCTGTATCGATATCGAAACTTAGATTGAAGATTATGAAATAATGGATTTCTGTGAACTGCGACAGAGAGATTTAATTTGAACCAATGTTACAGGTTTTCTGTTATATCAATTTATTTCGTTTACGGGTCTTTTGTATTGTGACATTTTCCCAGTTTTCTTATTTCACAGTTGCCAATAATTTTAGTCACATCATCTCAAATTCCTATCTTTTTATGAATTTACTTTTTTGACTAATTAACCCCGTGTATCAGAGTCTTTTTTGAGAATCAAACAGTAACTGACCCGTGAAGAAAATTTCCCGTATTTTGCGGAACCCTAGGGTTCATTACCGTGGTCACAAGAGCCCGTCACAATTCCTTACCCTGAGCCAGTTTAATCCCATCTACACTCCCCACACATATTTAATGTCTTATAATCTGAAGTCTGTACAGATTAGGGCGATGTATTTATCACTTGTAACGATCAGTGTTGTTCAGGGATTAGCTTCTTTGAGATGACACGTGACAACGTAAGAGTTTGTCCAATCGCAAGGACAAAAATCGAGGCCGAATTTCAAAATTCGTAAGACCACGCAAACAGCAGGGCAAGTCTTCATTTTTTCCTTGAACTTGTAAAGGAATGTTTAATTGTAACTTATTCCGTTTTAACCTGTTGGTATCGAACACGTAACCACATACAAGCCCCTCGTCTCTATCATTCAATTTATAGTTATTAAAACGTGCGATTTGACGTGAAAGTTCTTGCAACGAAGAGCAGTAGTTGGATTCAGGACTTATCTGAGATACCCAGGTGTGTGAAACAAGCTCCAAGCTGTTTAACTTAACTTTTTTTTTTCGCTCTGCTCAAAATTTCCTTTCCCTCCTTCTCTCTCTGTATCCGATACTCTGTTAGTTCATCATCCGTCTCTTTCTCTCGTTATATCCGAACGCTCTCCGCCATCTTACAACTTACGTCTACTTTGGTGTCTGGACTGGTAAAGTATTCTGTCGCATTTGAGTTATTACCAGGCTCTTGATATGTGCGTTGCACTGCAAGTAAGTTGATCAGCTTCATAACAATATTTCTATTTGCTTCGCTAGACACGTAGGTTACTTGAATTTGAAGAGGCGCCTATGTACAGCCTTATATCACACAAGTTATATTACCTTTGCTTCATACAAATCGTTAAGAGTCCAGTAATAACTATATATACCGCCTGATTTAGTATTAAATAACAGTGCGTTTTTGCGCTGACTGTACTTAGGCTTTCTTAGGTTCCTTATTTCAGGACATGTGTTGCGTGTCCTTCGAAGCAGGATCAAAATATTGAACTAATATTTATGCGAGCTTCGAGCGGACTCTGCCTGGGAACTGGGAATGTTAAAAAAAAGTTTTCTCTTGTATCTATGCCAAAATTGTGCAAATTTAATTTCGCTCGTTTGTTTCGTTAATAAGATAAGTAGGTTAGAATCAATATATAAATCTTATTTCAAATACGCTTACTTTTTTACATTTCTTGCAGTGTAATAGTGTTTTTTTAAAAAAAATAATCAATAAATAGCAATTGTCTGTTTGAGATAATAGATTTTGACGAGTGGTCTTAGTAATAAATTTCTCTCCCATCTGTCGTCTGTGTACAGAAGAAGTAATCGTGTTCCCTTACCTGTAATTTCCAGCGTATCTAACTTCGGTAAGAAAGCTTTTGTCTCTACGTACCTACTCTGCTATTAACACAGCCTCCATCCTCAGTACGAGACACCAATCTTCTTTATCAGGGCAAACACCTGTATCCTCCCCAGTCTCTATAACGCATGGGTATTGCTTTTCGCCTTGACCTCTGCTAGAATGGACCTTAGTGGTCTCTACAACTTACCTTAACACTCTCCAACTTCTGTACCCCCATATTATAGGAAGTGTTCAGCTCTGACCGTTATTTGTACGGGATCGAGGACGTCCGCTTTGCGAACGAGAAAATTGTCGTGCATAATTAAACACTTTCAAGTTGGATCCTCTCTCAGAATTGCATCTTGTTAGTTGGAACCCGCCACTGACACATTAATTTGTGGGTCCATAATCAACTCGGCGTATTATTCGCAATTTTAAACACAAAATACAAAACCTGAACTAGAGCAGAAGGATTTGAGATTCTCACGGCGTTTAGTATGAAGATGGCTGACTTCTGAGTTGTATCACTGTGTAGTCTTGTGGCAGTTTATCGACGTTTCAGAGGTACTTGCTGCCTCCATCCCGAAACGTTGATAAAATTCTGTCAGACTGCACGGCGCAACAACCGAGAAGACAGACATGTTTCTAGAACTTGACAGGTACACTACGTATGTGCGCATAAGCCAACTATTTTGGGGAGTTCGCTTTCGTATTGCCTCTAAATCTTAAATTATTTATCGTGTCTTATAAATAGCGAAAAACAAGAATGTTAAAGTTCCAGGGCATAAAATATTACAAAAATTTATCCGAAGAATTGAAGAGAGTTTTGAATATTTTAATCTTTACATTTTCAGGCAGCAGATTGGAGGGCGAAAGATTCTGAACTGCTTGGTCGTATATATTTAAATATTTCTTACCAGACTGAATGGTAATTAATGATTTAGTATAATGAACTCAAATTTAAATAGCGTTTCGTTTAAAGATGATATGCTTGCATCTTAATGAAGATTGTTTCTGTAATTTATAGGAACCTGACCGCAGCTGCCACCTGGTGTTCGCTTTGCCCCTTGGATAGCGCTGTGCAGGTAATGTGGAATGACCATTACAATATTTTAACTTAGTAAGTAGATGAGAAGAACAAGGGAGACCATTTCTCCATTATGATCCGCCATTACTGCAAGCTGTGGCCTTGTTCGGTCTTCCCAACTGTTTTAATGCCATGTTTATGGATGGATCGAGTTTTATAATGGACTCTAATGAGCTTCAAAAATCCTTTAAAACAATTTTTGTTAGCAGAATGTTAATCCTTCGAAGCACGAAGCTCGTCCGAATAATATTTAAGAAACCAGTTCGTACCGCGAAGAAAACACAACTCTTCGCCATTACGAAGATCAACTGGTTAACCCTTTGAAGCCTACGCTCGTCTAAATAATATTAAAGAATCCAGTCCGTACCGCGAAGAAAACACTACACTTCACCATTACGAAGATCAACTGGTTAACGCTGTTTAAGGAAATAATCGCAGTTTGCATTGAGAATCATACGAAATGAAATCAACAAATTTGTTTAAAAAGTGTTTGTTTGTCAACGACGTCTCGATAAATTGTCCTCATTTATAATTCAGCGGCCCGGCCTATCGATGTGGTCCTGTCTTGAGAGGTACAGATCCCCTGGTCTAAATAAGACTACGTATTTGGAACGGGTTAGCGGCGGCTTTAACCTGGTGTACAGAACAGATGTAGCTAATGAAACAGACGGAGGTCTGAGGAACTAGGACATATTATGAGGGAATGTTCTCCTGGTCATCTGTCCGTGTCACCGTTTTCGCTAGGAATTTCCTTTACCTAAGTCAAGGGATCCACAGACAAGGATAAACGATAGAATAGTACCGACAGTTTCCTAAATACGTTCACCATCGAATATGGCTGTCCTCTGGGTATAAGTTCACCGACGTTTCAGAGGTTCGTTGCTGCCTCCATCATCAGGTCTATGATTAAGGAGGCAGAACGTACCCCTGGAACGTTAATAAATTTCTACCCAGAAGATAACCATCTTTATTCCCATCACCGTGAGAACCTGAAATCCTACTGATTTTTATAATGTTGGTATGGCTGTCATAAATCATTACGTAAAGACCAGTCTAGCATCAACGTGTGTTTTTCCATGTATGTTGAGTAAATTCGAACCGTAAAGCACATTTCAGCGATATATACACCATGTGTGTGTGTGTGTGTGTGGGGATGGGATGGTTTAGCAGTCATTTATAAATGTCCCGTCCAGA
The DNA here is from genome assembly GCF_977971745.1 of Zootermopsis nevadensis. Taxonomy (NCBI): domain Eukaryota; kingdom Metazoa; phylum Arthropoda; class Insecta; order Blattodea; family Termopsidae; genus Zootermopsis; species Zootermopsis nevadensis. The sequence continues at coordinate 21,371,367 of NW_028259153.1, read as the reverse complement.
AGACTGGCGTTGCCATCTGGTGCCGGGCGGGAACGTACTCCTTTGCCCTTAAGACGTGAAGCTTATGGACACAGAATAGGTTCTTCTTAGACACTGTCATATGCCATTTCTCATCATATAAACCTGTAAATGGATTGCACTGGATCGAGAACATTCCCTCGGTGGATTCTTTTGTGTTTTAGCGACGCTCAAATTATATGACGTCTAATGGTAGGATGATTAGTGAAAAATGAATCGGTATGAACATGTAACGTGGTGGTAGTGACGTAATTTAACTACTGTACGCCACGGTGGTCTAGCGGTCAGAACACTAACCTTGTAAGCCTGGGGTCCCGGGTTCAATTCCCGGTGGTGCTCAAATTTATAACTTGTGTTGGGCAAGGCCGTGGTCTAGGCATCATGGAGTTTTCCTCCGGGGGCTTCCCCGGTTTCTCCGTGGCATCCCAACAATTACTCCACTCACACACTGAAGAAGGCAATGGCAAACCACTTCTGGATCATCTGCCAAGAACGTATATGAACAGGTCCCAGTCCGAGAAAAGGATGGAAGGATCCTGTTCATATGGACCTGTCGTCAGACAGAACACTACAAATAAAAAACTGGTGTTTATTTAGAGAAACTGGAGAATACCACGAAATATATCGGAATAGACGATCTTCGGGGTAGGATTTGAACCTGGAACCCCCTCCTTTGTTTACATCTTGGAGTGACATTAGAAGGGAGTTAGTCAATAGTTGGTTCATGTAACTGCTCAGTTGTTGTGTTCTAACGAGTAATGTTTTTGACACGGTCAGTAGAGACATTTTAATTAAAGTCACACACACATACCACATCCATCTTCTTCTATTGAATTCAGGAATATGACTGTCATATCGTTTTGTAAATGTGTCTTCTGCTGTATCTTATTTGGTCCTTACTGGAAACAGGGAAGTGTATATATGACTCGTCTACTTATAGGGTTACCAAAAATAAGTGGATAAATACTCGCGAAATTTTCTTTGGCCTGTATAGAGTTATTTAGGAAGCAGATTAACTTAATCATTTAATATACTTAAATATTGCAGTGAAAATTGTTGACATTAAAATAAATTTACAACAGAACGCTCCGTATAACAAGTTTTGACGTCTCACCTACACTTCGTACTTAGGCCAAGAATGAGTGGATGATTACCTCCACTCCTCGTACTCCTGATTACCTGCCTAATAAGTACCAGGGACATCTTTACCACTGAAAGACTACTGTTAAAAAGTACATCGTTTGATATCTGGTAAAAATCTAATAAAAATGCACGCTAGCATAATGTATAAAAATTGTATTTGAATTATTTATCGTTTTGAAGCTTCATATAATTATATACACCTGAGGATGGTTCTTTTAGGAACTGAAACATGTCGTGAAACATGAAAAATGATGGTCTAATGTAAATCGAATATTTCGATAAAGAACATCATTTAATATTTTAAATATTTTAAAATGTTAATTATTGTAATATTTTAATATTTAATAAGAATTTATTGTGATTAGACGGACAAGATTTAATATATACTTATTATATCACAATATGACGCAACTTTACCATCTTACTGTTAAAAAGTTAATTGCAACGCAAAATAACCCTGTTACATTAACTAGAGCCGTGGATTATTTTGTTATCGTATGTTGGTAAACGTTCACCAGGTTGAAAAGTTCTTCGACTGGAACCTGTGAGGCGTAAGAACTATTTGTGTGGTGGACCGTTTTGATAACAGTCGTAAGTTAGATTTGAGCTTATAGATATTAATTTATTTCGAAAAATTTTAGTGTAGACGCGGCATCGGATTTTACCAGAATTCGTTTAGATATGAGACACCCGGATGGACTAATGGATGGCCAAGCTGTCCTCTCATTTCGTGAATTTTGTGCAAAGAGAGCTGTAACTACATATCAGAACTGCAGAATCGTCCTTGTTTTATTGATGAATACTTTTTTTGGATCTGAAACGAGTGTACTTAGTAGAAAAAAATAAGGACGCTGAGTCACATAACACTGGAAAGTGACTCAATGTTCGATTCTGTCTTAATACTACGTTTTCAAAATCTGTTTTGACTGATGACGCCCGGAAATTAAAACACAAAACGCTGAAAGAATAGTAATTACTGTGAAATATACAGTCATCTTTCTAGTTGAGATGGTAGCAATGCTATCACGAATTTCTGCAAAGTTAGCAGTAAAAATGTATCAAGTAGCTTCTGGCTACATTAAATAACTTGCGTCTGCGCTGTAGCAAATTCGTTTTGAATAAAAGTTGCGACCTTCCGTACACGTTTAGAGACACACCAGAAGTTTAAATACCATGAACGAACTATAATTTTATCTCTTGTTTTGTATCGATATGAAACTCAGACTCTGACGTTAAGAGACACTGATTAAGACATACTGAGTCAGTCCACTGAAATAAGTCGCCTCTTTTCAAAGTCATTTCGTTAAATACATCTTAACAGACGTTAATTAAGATAAGAATCGATTAATCATTTCGGGGAAAAATCAAGATGTCAGTCTAATTAATATATGCATTGTCTTAACTGCTGTTCCGTCGCTGAGAGAGAGAATTTGTCGTGTATTCTGTGCTGAATCACGGTTATCAGAAAGTGCTCGTGGGTTGGGGAGGGGCTCCATGTACTTCAAATGGGGGTAGCAGGGCTGCACCCCTGTTAGAGGGATTCTGCCCCAGATGAGGCAGACACGCGATCCTGGTATCAGCAGCTTTGGATAAATTCTCTTGATCGATCTGTTGGCTCTTATTAATCGGTGCGATGTCTCAGCGTTATTGGCCTGGTGTATGAGCTCATTATGTCAACTGGGTTTTCCCCAGGCTCTTTTCTGGTCTGTCTACAAATTGTCAAATTTTGATTGGCAACTTGATAAATAATTTCTTTTTTGTAGTCTTGTTGGACAATGAGTTTTGTTACAACCGTTGCTATGGAAATGCTGTTAAGGGCCATACAGGATAATATTTATTACTGTGTGCGTTTAATTATTTATATTTTACCGTCAATATTAACGGGAACTTTACTAGTATTTCGCATTTGTCACTGGCGAACTTTTATAATGGATCACAAATGAATTGCGTGTGACGGTTTGGATTGGATTAAACTGCCTCAGGAGAGGGAAATGTAGGTTTCTCGAATGTTTTTAAAAGATGGAAAACTTTTGAGTCGATGAGCTACTGTAACAAGGACTCTGTACAGTGAAATCTACTTATTTATTGTGAACAGGAAGGGGTGGGAACGGGCTGTGTCGTGGCCTATTTTAAGGCGGTGTCCCAGGATACGCCAGGAAAACCCCTTGAAAGCCGAGTGAGGCTGTCGGGTCCTCTACCTTGGACCGAACAAAGGCAGATAAATGAGCGCGTCTCGATGACCCCTGCAGCAATTAGTTTCTGTACGAGGCTGCTGGCTTGCAGTATTGACAGACAGTTATTGACGGCGGAGAACAGCCAACCGAAGTACACGTATGACGTGTTATAGCATCGTCACTATGAGAAAGTCCTGCCTGCGTCTAAGTCGCTTCGTCTGATTTCCTGAGCCAGTTGAAGGATTTTCATGAAATTTGGTGAACTTATTATCATCAATGTCATGGTCAGAGATAAAAATTTCTGTAAGTTATGATATCGTTTCCTGTCAGGTAATCATCATGTATTTTGGCGTAAATTAAGATACAATTTTACATCTTGATTATTCTTTAGTCTGGTGGTTAGTGTACTAGCCTGTATTTAAAAGGTCCCGGGTTATAACCCAATCGTTGCCCCCTAATATCAAAATCATAAGGAATCTGAAGACGGCAGTAGTTTCCACTTCCGAAAATCCACGTGTGTGAATTATACTTCAGATATTCCGTATTGAAAAATGTCTAACACAGATCTTTTATAAAATTTACTTCTACATTGTGTAATTGTCAGTCTTCTTTTACGTCATGCCTTCTGTCTATTGCTAGGAGAAAATATTGTTTTATACCCTTTTAAAGCAAAATGGTAACTATATGTACCACCTGCTCAGACACCAAACAGTTGTGCATTTTGGTCACAGGGTGTAGACCGATTCTTGTGTTTCTCATTACTCGACTTTGGTTCTTCGAAGGGTTCACGATAAATTCTAAAGAGAAGTCGGTAGGTGGCTCTGCTAGAGTTGACGCTCTATATCCACTGCACCTTTCTTTCTTTCATCGCTTGGACCACAACGCGCTGACGAGTCGACGCCAAACCATTCCCAAAAGTCGCCCTTTCCGTCGGCGATTGAAACGAAACTATCTTCCTGTACTTCGATTTTCTTCGGGGAGGGGGCGCTCACATAACTGGACACTGTGGTCTAAATTGCAATTGACGAATGTACCGTTTCTTTGTTTGTTTGTTTGTTTGTTTGTTGTTTTTTTAAAGTGTTCTGTCTGACGACAGGTCCATGTGAACAGGATCCTTCCATCCTTTTCTCGGACTGGGACCTGTTCATATACGTTCTTGGCAGATGATCCAGAAGTGGTTTGCCACTGCCTTCTTCTGTGTGTGAATGGAGTAATTGTTGGGATGCCACGGAGGAAAACTCCGTGTTGCCTAGACCACGGCCTTGCCCAACACAAGTTATAAATTCGAACCCGAGACCCCAGGATTACAAGGCCAGCGTTCTAACCGCTAGACCACCTCATCTTAATATTATTTAGTGTTCTGTCTGACGACAGGTCCATATGAACAGGATCCTTCCATCCTTTTCTCGGACTGGGACCTGTTCATATACGTTCTTGGCAGATGATCCAGAAGTGGTTTGCCATTGCCTTCTTCTGTGTGTGAATGGAGTAATTGTTGGGATGCCACGGAGGAAAACTCCGTGTTGCCTAGACCACGGCCTTGCCCAACACAAGTTATAAATTCGGGCACCGCCGGGAATCGAACCCGAGACCCCAGGATTACAAGGCCAGCGTTCTAACCGCTAGACCACCTCATCTTATTATTATTTAATGTTCTGTCTGACGACAGGTCCATATGAACAGGATCCTTCCATCCTTTTCTCGGACTGGGACCTGTTCATATACGTTCTTGGCAGATGATCCAGAAGTGGTTTGCCATTGCCTTCTTCTGTGTGTGAATGGAGTAGTTGTTGGGATGCCACGGAGGAAAACTCCGTGTTGCCTAGACCACGGCCTTGCCCAACACAAGTTATAAATTCGGGCACCGCCGGGAATCGAACCCGAGACCCCCAGGATTATTTAATTCCGTCAAGAGGTGTGGTACAAAGGCCGACGGACATACCTTCCATGGCGCATTTGCTTTAGCATTAACGACAGTGGAGCGGTGTCTTACGTCACTCACGTCGTCCGGCGTCGCCCCGGGACGCCAGAATGCTTTCGTGTCGCGACGACACGAGCTGTGACAAAAGGCAGCAGCGAATTCAGTTTCAGCCTTCTATATAAACGTCCGCTTACTTTCTTGAGAATAAATAATCCCCTGCCTCTTATTCCATTCACTTTCTCATCCCGTCTTTGTTCCAACCCTTACACAAGCAGCGATATTTCATCCCCTGAGCTGAGGGGGGTAAGAGTTCTCCGTGGCTTGGAGCGAGATCGTTCTAAAGGTGTATCACAGTTTGCTTTAACCCCTGCAAGTACGAACCATGTTTAATGTCGTTTCTCAGATACATTGTTTACTTTTTCTTTCAACTGAACACCCCCCCCCCCCCGCCAATCTCATTTCTGTCTCATTATCGTAATTGGATGAAATTTATTCTGCCCTCAATTTCTAAACAACGTTTTTCCTTCATAATTTATTTTCATATAAAAATGTTATATTTGCCGTATGTCTGACATCAAAAGACAATTCATAATATTTCGTTTTCCGTTTGGGATTAATTTCCTCGATCCTAGTGACAAGATAAATATTTTTTTTTTAATATTTAGGGTTTTAAGGGAGTGGGGGCTGATACCTACATACTGCTCCATACTTCAGTACTATCTGTCTCCTGCCGCTTGTAATTCTGAGCGTGGATTACACGAAGATTTACTGCCAGACCACACGAAACACATTTCTTGTGCAGTTACTGTATTTATCTCGAATTTTGGCGAAGGAAATGGAGAAAGTCTTTCACTTTTATCTTGCTCTGAATCTACGGCTAGTACATAATAATTCACGCCATCTTGAATTGAGTCTCGCACTATGTATGGGGATACAGAAATATTTATTGTTAACTAAGGGGGTGGATCGTTACTTGTAATAAAAGAAACTCAGTGTGAGGAAAGTGGGAACGGATCGTAGAGGAAACCGATAAATCCTGCGGGGTTGAATCTGTTCCAGGTGTTTTTCTCGCGTGTTATTTTACCACGTTGGTAGTGGTATGTGTGTGTGTTCCATAATGGGGAATGCTACGTCTTACAGCTAAGAGAAAACTTAAATTAAGGCGACGTTCTGTGTTACAAACGAGAGGTTTCGGGGAACCTGCCGAGACATGTCATGTAACGAGCTTGGGACATACGAAACGTATCATGTTGCAAGTTACTGCCGAAACTTATGATATGTGGACTTTACGATTAGGAAACCTGTGTGCATTGATGACGAGGTTCGTGGATAAAGTAAGGATTTTTTTTTTACCTTTATATACTTTATACTTAAGATTTTCATATATTAAATCTTGTCCGTCTAATCACAATAAATTCTTATTAGATATTAAAATATTACAATAATTAACATTTTAAAATATTTAAAATATTAGATGATGTTCTTTATCGAAATATTCGATTTACATTAGACCATCATTTTTCATGAATTTTTTTTTAATATTTAATAAGAATTTATTGTGATTAGACGGACAAGATTTAATATATACTTATTACATCACAATATGACTCAACTTTACCATGTTATTAATATTTTCAATTTTGGGAAGTTTAAAGTTTCGAAGAACTTGGACGAATAAGTCGTCAGTGTGACAATAATACTAACACGATGGTTAGAGGTAAAGTGTGGAATCTTCTTTATCGATTTTTTTTGTTTACAATAGATTTGGAACTGTAGAAAATATATTTAAATATCACCGAGGGGCATATAATTAAAACGAACGTGTATGGGGGGAAAGTGCTTATAATAAAATTGAGTACGTGTCGTTACAATGAAGCAAGGCTGTGGAATAGCTCGGCGTATGAAAACGAAAGGAAAGAAAGAATGAAGGAGTCTCAGTAGAACACGAAGCAGAGGGAGAACAAATCCAGGAATAGCAGGTCCAGTGTTTTAAGGCGCGCGGGTGTTCTGTGGGTGTGGGGAGGGGGGGGGTTACCTGTTCCTTACAGCAAAGAGCACGCAGGAGCTGAAAAACAACTTTACCTTGCCTCCTGGCAAAGAAGAGAAGCGAAATAAGGGTTTTGTAAAGCTAATGGTCTGTGACGTTTAGCAGTTGTAAAGAAGCCATTTGTTGAGCCTGTTGTTCATGGAAATCCCGCTGTAATCCCGTTCTTTCTCTCTGCCCAACATTCTCAGAACCTCTTCTGCGTTCCCTTTATCCGTATACTGCAGAAGATCTTGGTGAACACAGATTTCGTGTTTCCTCACTGATAGGATTACCAAAATGTATTCAGTTAATTAACTTAATTACGACGTCGTCGTCTTTTATTATACGTTCTTTTTGAACTGAGTGAGCAAAAATGTATTGGAAGAGTCGACTTTCAGTCGCCAAAACTACCGAGAACAGTTTAGGTAAAATTTTATAGTTGGAGGGGCCGGAGATAAATTTGAATTCCTTCCCACAGGTGTTTTTTTTGCAAGCCTTGAATCCCACGAAGTTTTCAAATCAGACTTCATAAGTGACATTTCAATTTCTTACTGAGACGAGTTTGACGATGACAGCCCTCTGACATATACTAGGCAGTCTAGTTTCTTAGGTCGCCCTGATGATGGAAAAAAAAGAGGCTATAGCTAGAATTTGATCATTTTCCTGCAGTGGAAGAAGATAGTAAGTAAAAGACGCCAGAGCAGAATTAATCTTCCCCACTGTCCAAACCGATTACTCGACAACTAACTAAAACCTTCTCCCCCCCCTCCACTTTAGAGATCTGTTCTTAACAAAATCGCATTTAAAAAATAAAAATAATAACTCTTAGTCTTTGCATCAGCGTTAACACCGTTTTCGGATATGCTCTGACAATAGACGTAAAATGTTGCCAGCCGTTAATAAGAAATCCTATTAAGATACTTCTTAAGACCGAGGGAACAAGAAATTCTCAGTGTTTTGGCAGAAAGAGGGGACTTCATTATGAATGAAAAATTGTGAAATTAATCTGTGAAATATATTTCCCTCGGTGGTATTTTGTGTGTAAGATCCAGATAAATAAATACATAAAATCACGCATTGCACTAGAAGCATGTTTAAACTGAACTAAATATCAGATTTCTCATATTTTTCTTATATTTCGTAACTTATTTGTGTTTTTAAAAATATTTCAAGTAAAAATGTTATGCCTTTATTACTTATAACCCGTTATAATTATTATTGTATAACTAATAAAAAGACGTAGGATTTGAGGTTTTCGCTGGGGTGAGTCTGAAGATTACTGTCTTTTAGATTGTAGCGCCGTGTACTCTGGTAGATGTCCACCGACGTTTCAGAGGTCCATGCTGGACTGGTCACGATTCTGCTTTTGGAAGCGACGGTGAGGTCAGTTGTAAGGCGATAGGCATTGATACTTGCGCCTAGCTCTAGCGTAATTTTCAAGCTAATATCTGTAAACATTTTGCGGACCACAGTGTGATAACTACTGCAACGAAGTATCTAAAATGTTATAAATTTCTTTTCTAGCCTTGATAATAATTTTAGTATGATGCAACAGATTTGTAAGGGTGAAACATTTTTATTATCAGCATTTTGCGCCCTGAGTTATGTGATTTGTTTGTGAAAAACGAAACGCGATATTGTTTATACACTGCACTAAAGTTTAACAGTTCTTGAACGCATTAGCGATGCGAAGGAGAAAAGTTAATTTGAATTAAATTTTCGCAAGTCACTGCATTGCCTCTCTCACGCAAGAGCCTAAATTTTCTTAACTGTGACATTTATTTAAAATTCGAAGCAAGCCTGGCTTCGCGTGCCTCTCTCCTCATCCGTAATTTCAACCTGCCACTCGGCTTCCTTGCTTTGCTAATATGGCTACACGCAATTATTCTACTCGATATGACTGACTTTAGTTACCGGAACGAATAGGTTACGTCATAAATTTACCTGTATTTAATGTGCTCCCCTCCCACTGGGAGTACCAGTGTATTTTCGTTAATGAAGTGCAGAAATTGTGGGACTGGGGCAGAGGCCCTTTCTCTAAACAGCTTTATGTTCGATCTATATTAAAACGGGACGGGTCCTGCCTCAGTCAACTTCACACGCTGATAGCCGCAAAAATGGCTCATGTGAATGGAATGATGCCTTCGTCACTGACATCGTCCGAGAAATAAGTCCCACCGAATGACACATCAATGACCAATAATAACATAAACTAATATATCGGGACTTATACGGTGATTTTCCTGAAGATGGAGGCAGATAAGATCTCCGAAACGTTTGGTTTTTCTACTCCGAACTGACGCGGCTGGTCACTTGATATCTTATAAAGTACTTTGACGTCTGAAGCTGAATGCATGGGGCAGAAGATGTGGTGGATGGACTAACTGGGTTCGATCCTCTGTAGGGGCAAATGATTTTTATTTTATGCTCTGAGTCCAGACCGGCTCAGGGTCCCACCCAGCCTTCTAGCCAGTGGGTACTGGGGTCCTTTCCCGGGGCGTCACACTGACCACTAGCTCCATCTAGTGCAGAGGTCAGGAACGAATAAGAGCTATATCTGCTCTTCCCTCAAGCTTCACCATGGCGTGTAGAGGGGCATTTTTACTTTCGCTTAATTTCTTCACTAGATAAGTAACTGTAAGCTTCTCCGTTTGGATTTTGCTAAGTGTTGTAAGTAAAACTTCATTTTTAACGTATATTACACAATCAGATATTCACTGATGGAAAATAACAGTTTGGAATTTCATATTGCAGTAGCGAATTATTCCGTTGTATTCCACTGTTGCCCGAGCAGATGGCAGCAGTAACACGATTAGATCAATGGACCTCTAATGGCGTATGAGTCTGTCTTGCAGGAATGCAAATTAGTAGGCTGTCGGGTCTCGTGAATAACATTCCAATGGCGGATGCATTGGAGAGACGACATTTTTATTACGGGTAATAACTAAAGTCAATTTAATTTTCATCCCGGAGCAGTGATCGTATATTTATATACCTTACGTACACTCATTCTCCTCCTCGCCGACTCAACGCAACAGAGTTCTTGAGAATCTAATAGTCGCTCAGTTAGTCAAGAAATTTCCCTTATTTAATGGAACCCGGAGGTTTATTATCGCGAGCAGAATAGTCCGCCACCGTTCCATATTCTAAGTCAGATTAATCAAATCCACATCCTCCAAACATGTTTCTATAAGATTCACTTTAATATTATCCCGTATATACGCCTAAGTTTTCCCAGCGTTCTCTTCCCTTCATGTTTTCAAGCTAAAATTATGTACTCATTTATCACGTTCCCATGCGAGCTACATGTCTCGCCCATCTCATCCTATCGCCAAAATAATATTTCGTCAAGAGGAGTAACATTTATGTAGTTTTCTCACTCCAGCCATCCTCAGCACGCGGTCCTCATGTTCCTTCAATCTTTTCTCCTCCCTTAACTTCAGAGAATACATTTTACATCCATACAAAACAACAGCAAATATTATTGGTTTTTAATTTTTTTTTATAAATCTTTAAGTTTTCAGATAGCACACTGGAATACGAGTTTCTAAACTACGCTGCAAAAAAACATTCCACCAATTTAATCAGCTCTTAATTTTTGTATGAATGCAATTTTTCTTTTGTATCGTAATTTCCAAATGTTGTAACTTAATCCTTTCAATTTTTCGCGTATAAGCGTCCGTTTAATCTCACACAGTGTCACTCATTAAGTGTTGATACTCGTGCCTCCTATCTGGAAAGTACCCTGTTCGAATCTCGTTCGTATATTAATTAATCTTTCGTCATGCATCTCAGGACGGATTCCGGTAACAGGCTCTTGTCAACACGATAATGAACATTATAGTTCCACAAAAGTTACTGAATTTCTTTGCCAGCTGAGCGACTGTCAGCGTCTAATGTACCTCAGTTACTCGACTGCTATTTCCGTGGTAGATCATGGTTAATTTCTTCCAACCATTTATGAAGCAACTTACGACTTGTGTAACCTTCGCCTTTAGAAATTCGCGTAAATTCATCTTATTAAACCTACAAAGCCAAGTATCTGACGTCACTATGACGTGTTGATACCAGCTGTTGCGTAATTCTGGAGCTAGCCCCATGAATTTGAAATGCTTGTCAAGTCTAGTGGTAGAAAGCAGACAGTATTATGTCCTTAACTGTATCATGAAAACGCGACAGGCAGTTTTAGTTAAACGCGGGGGAATGTATGGCAGCATATTTCATAAACTGTGAGGAGCTGGTGTGCAGTCGCTTACGAACACCGGGAGTCTTTGGTAATTGGTTGTGTCATTTGAGAACCGAGAGGGAGGATGGCAAATACAAACTGTGAAATAGTGCCTGCACCCTGCGCGGTTTATGGGGAACACCTGTTCGGGTGAATGAAGTAGGATTTACCCTGGGGTATTTTAATAAAGAATCTGTTCCTTGGGGGACTTTGCTGATACCTTTAATGGAACCTAAGAAGAAAATCAGTTCAGTATTTATGCAGACTCTTTTTTTCTGGTGTGGGATATGGGATGGGCAAATCTGATTGAAGAGTGATTGGCTACGGGTTGAGGGACCGGGTTTTCAATTCAAGCTCAAGGTGGGATTCTCTTTGCCACCACGCCCAAGCCAGCTCTGGGGGTCCATCCAGGTTGATATCGGGACGAAATGTCAGATCCTCTCTCCCTTAAGACAAGTGGAAGTTTGGTAGTAACGCCCTGAAGATGGAGATTGTATTCTCTTCGAAAGTTTAGTGTCTACTAACAGGGCCACACGGCGTTACAACGGTGAACACCAACCTCGACGTAATATGATGTTGTTGTTTTTTTAGTTTTTTTAGGAACCAGACCTCATAGCGCTTCTAAGTAGTTTAGAATCTATTATGAAGTTATGAATCAATTTAGACATTTGGCAGGGCGTCCTATACGGGGGATCAGCTCTTTGAATGGCCTCTGATTACAGAGGGGAATACATAAAAAACGATGGTTCACAGGAATATATCGAGTGGGACTCAAACCCACGATTAAGATCCAATTTTCGAGCTGTCAGGACGGAGCTGTCATTGTGATCGGCGGTATTAAACTCAAACTGAGACTTGTTACATTCTTGATGTAACAGTTTTATTTAACTACGTGTTCCTGTTTTACTCTCATTTTTAGCGTCTTGTCGAACGTGGGGCATTCTGGGAAGTGAACGGTTAAATAATACAAGTTATTACCTTCAGTACAGTCTGTTCGATACATCCATAGACGAACATTATTATTTTTCTTTTCTTTTCTTTTCAGTGATTCTCCTTCTCTCTTTTCAGTACCAGCGACTTTGATCCGGAGAGTTCGTAAGATTCAACTGCGTCTCTTGGTATACGCAATAGTGGCATATGATTTTTCATAAAGTGAATGTTTTGACGCTTTCTTTAAAAAAGTAAACTCGTATATATAATTTAAATCTTGTCCGTCTAATCACAATAAATTCTTATTAAATATTAAAATATTACAATAATTAACATTTAAAATATTTAAAATATTAAATGATGTTCTTTATCGAAATATTCGATTTACATTAGACCATCATTTTTCACGACATGTTTCAGAACTGAAACATGTCGTGAAAAATATTTTAAATATTTTAAATGTTAATTATTGTAATATTTTAATATTTATTTAAGATTTAAATAATATATATTTATTATATCACAATATGACGCAACTTTACCATCTCATAAACTCGAGTTAAATAAATCGCGTCTCCTCTTTCGTCATTCTGTGTATTTAATTACCAAAATATTTGGTGGTATCGGTTGTTTTTGTAGCATTCCAAGTTAAAATTCTCAGATCCTTTAGACATCGTCTGGTAATTTTGAAAATAAAGAAAAGAAATTATCGAGGTTGTCTTTCGCGTAGTTCCGGGTTGAAAGCTTCGGCCATTTGTCGTGACGTGCAGTTATTATCGTCTTTGATACACTTTATCTTTTCACTTTAAACGCAGGATTGAATGATAAACAGCTCACAAACAAACAAACAAACAAATGATATAAATAATATTTTAGTACTCTGACCGAAGTCTATAATACATATTTTATAAATATTAACTTACGGTACCCGTGTCTTAAAAGGGTCGATTGACTCACTCAACACCACGTGTCTTTAGGTTCTTTTGACATCAGTCTTCTTAAACTCTAAGCCATGGCGACTCCCAGGCACAAGAAAACTTCCGACTAAACTTTTGTGTGCATTTATAATTTCGCAACGCGACCTTTGTTAACACGAAATGCATTTTAAATAGATTTGTCAAATTCGGAATTTTTTAAAATTAAAATAAATTTGAGGGAAATTTTTTTGAAATAATGTTTTTGGGCTGTCTGTGTACTGACATGATTTTCGAATGTGATAGGTGACGCTGATGCGGCTAAGCTGTGTCCTCGTCCGTGAAGTTTAATAACCCGTTGTGTCGCCTTAGTTTCTTGTTTCTTGAATGGAATCCGATACGTCTTCTTTGTTTCACGATTCGAAGTTGCGAGACGTCGATATCTAGGACGCAACAAAATATCCAGATATCCGAGTAATTAAAATATTTTCGTGTTCAATGCGGAAACAAATTAAAAATAAATTATTTCAACATTCATGCCGACAGAGAAGAGAACAGAACTTTGTCGCATAAATTTGAATTCCCCTAAGTTAGATAAATCGCAATGCACCAAGGACACAGAGGACTGGAAATAGCGAGAGTTGACGGTAATTTGGAAATCCGTGTGAAGTCGCGTGGTTATGGGTTGGACAGCCCTGAAACTGTGGTTTTGACAATAATTCCTTTTTTTTTAAGCAAAAACGTCTGACGACAAATATAGGGAATGTAAACGACTACAATAATGAAAAACATCACATATAAATGGCTCCACTACTAACTAACTAAATAACTAACTACATAGCCCTTGAAAAGCGAACACTTCACTCGGGTAGTCAAGGAAACCATCGTCTTTTATGGAACCCGAAGACTGATTACCGACGGCAACATTCCCTATTACGAGTCAGATGAATCCAATCCACACCATCCAGAGAACCTATTTGTGTAAGATCCATTTTAATATCATCCTCCCATCTACGCCCTGGTCTTCCGGGCGGTCTTTTTCTTTCACCTTTTGAAACTCGTATATCCCTGATGCTAATTTCCCGCCCGTCTCATCCTCCTTGATGCTGTGATCCTGATGATATTTGGACGTACATCGAAGACACTGCCATATTTTGTGCTAAAATCTTTCTCCTGGGGGACTGACTGATGGCCGGGAGGGTAAAAGTTAATGAATGTTTCAATAGTTGGCCGCACACAAGGAATTTTCTCCTCGCTTTTTGGTTTGTAAACAACGCAAGAATGTTGCAGAATACGAAACCTTGGCGCTGCTATCTGACTTCCAGTCACACATTGCTATGGCAACTCAACAAAACAAGACGAATGAGGCTGTATTCCGCGCTGTTTCCCCACAAACTCCGTGTTAAGGCTCCCAATGCATCCCTCGGGAACCGTCCTTCAACCTTCACTGCACACGAGGGGACCGGGTCTAGTTCTACCTGGTGCACAACCACAAGCGTATCACAGTACTGCACACGTTGATTTGTTCGTAGCTTATTTCAGGATGCTGCAGCAAGTACATGATTTATTTAGAGTCAAATGACGCGAATCGTTCGGTATGTGAACTGCGGAGGTTGTGTATAGAGTCGAATGAAGTGGTGAATAGCCGAGGATTTGAAACATTCATCCGGAAGAACTGAGTAAAATCACGGAAAAATTCATTCAGAAATTTCAAAAGCCCAATAGAGATCTGAGTAATGCTTCTCGGATAGTGTCATTTTTACATATAATGAATGTGTATTTAACGACACTGTTCTAGCTGTGGAGTTTTCGAAACTTTTAATGCAATGGCAAGATGTTAATGATTGATGAATAATTAATTATAATTAAGGATAAGGTAGATGGACAAATGTATGGGAAGAGACTAAAATATTAAAATAATAAAGCAGTTTTATGAATAGCCAAGTAGACCAAAAATAGATCTACTCTTGGCTTTCGAATGTTCACCGTTCATCATGTCAGTGATTTAAGTCTTCGTTACATTTGATCGAACGTAAAATAAATTTAAGTGCTGTACAAATCAAAATACTGCAATGAACGTTTCTTCATTACAAATTGAAACGTTCGGGGAAAATAGAAACGGTCAACAACTTTGTGTAGGGAGAAATAGCATCTCCAAATGCCTCAAGAAGTCAGCAGGGAACTTTGGCAAAATTGACAACTGGAGTCGATACAGCATCTCTTGGACCCCCCAACTCCCACCTCTCGCCGTCCGGTGTACGTCAGAAACAGAGGACGAGCAGCTGAGAGATGCCTGTCGAAGCTAAATGCACCGAAGTCATCTGCTTTAACTATAAATAACTCTGCTTTATTATTACGTGTTCTTCGTGATTCTCAGAATAAACAGCGTTAACCAATTGATTTTTGTAATGGTGAAGAGTTGTGTTTTCTTCGCGGTACGGACTAGACTCATAAACAACGATTATTTCCTTAAACAGCGTTAACCAGTTGATCTTTTGTAATGGTGAAGAGTTGTGTTTTCTTCGCGGTACGGACTAGACTCATAAACAACGATTATTTCCTTAAACAGCGTTAACCAGTTGATCTTTTGTAATGGTGAAGAGTTGTGTTTTCTTCGCGGTACGGACTAGACTCATAAACAACGATTATTTCCTTAAACAGCGTTAACCAGTTGATCTTTTGGAATGGTGAAGAGTTGCGTTTTCTTCGCGGTACGGACTAGACTCATAAACAACGATTATTTCCTTAAACAGCGTTAACCAATTGATTTTTGTAATGGTGAAGAGTTGTGTTTTCTTTGCGGTACGGACTAGACTCATAAACAACGATTATTTCCTTAAACAGCGTTAACCAGTTGATTTTTGTAATGGTGAAGAGTTGTGTTTTCTTCGCGGTACGGGCTGAATTATTAAATGTTATTTAGACGAGCTTGAAAGCGTTTATAAAGATTGCTTAAATGACGAACAAAAATCATGGCGATGTAAGAAATGCGTAGAATATTCTAGTTTTATTGCCGTCGGCAAAGCTACCCTCTGTAACAAGACGAAGAATTGAAACAAACATGATTTGAAAACTCAAAGACTCGCAAATCTTGTAAATACGATCTGATCTAAGAAAGACACGTAGATTTAAGTGGTAGGAATAAAATGTGAAGGAAGGGAAGAGGCTTTTTAAACGTCCTGTAGTGTTGTTTCCGGCTCCCCGCTGTCTGCTCGGCCCATTTTGTGATGCAGGTTTCCTTCGTTAATTAAATCATTCCCCATTTCATCGCTTTTCTTTCTATCTCATCTTCTCATTTCATTAGATTTCGGCTGAAGTTGTTCAATGTCGCGGGGTTAAAACTCTGGAAATCATTGATTTCAACAGGATAACAAAGCAGAATATTTTCAACAGGTCATTCTCGTAACTTACCGCAAGTACTTAAATATATTAAGAAGAACTCTACGTACGTACATTACGAAATACTTGACAAAAGCCACAGGCATTCTTTGCGAGTTTTTTTTAAAAGAGTCCCGATTTTGTGACATTTCATGTCCTTAGGATAACAAGTATTTAGGTGGGTGTATTTTGGGTTGTTGCGCCGTGTATTCTGGTAGACTTTTACCGACGTTTCAGAAGTACTTGCTGCCTCCATCATCTGGGCTACACGGCACATCCCAGCTGATACCAATATTCATGCTATCAGACGTCAGAATTGAAATTTAACAGTTTTAAAAATATGTTTGACCCCGACCCCCGCTACGACTTGAAAGTTTTAAGACAGGAACTACGCTGCATTAATTATTTTAATTGGCATAGTTCGTGAATTTTATTTTGAAACACACTATAGGAGTAATGTACTCCCTGTCTATTTTCTTCCTTCAATGGTTAAACTGACGTAAAGTGAGGTGTCAAGATTAGTTAACTTCACACAACGCACACAAAACACTTAATATCCCGTGGGATAGTACGTACATACGCTATAGCGCAGTGTTTGAATTTCCCGTGATAAACTGCTTCTCCGACGCTGGAACAAGTTTGTCGCATAGTTTGGCAAGCCGTTTCCCGTGTAACATAGCAACCGTGAAGTACGAAGGACGAGAGAGAGAGAGAGAGAGGAGGAGGGCTGAACGGAAGTGTCAAGAACTTTGCAATTTTTTGTATCGCTTAAACCATGCTACAATCTGACGAACAACTTTCGTGAACCCCGCGCAATGCTCTGTTGTTCACAGTGAATCGATGGACTGCTACAGGGATTCTCAAACTCTTTCTCTCCTCATATACTATTTTTTTTAAAATTTATTCCCTATTAATTATTTTCTATGCCTTTCTGTTTCCTGTTTTCTGCTTTATACACGATTTTCTCTTCTCATTTCTCCCTGAAGATGGCTGTCTTCTGCGCCGTGTAGTCTTATAGAAGTTTACCAACGTTTCGGAGGTCCTTACTGCCTACATCATCAGGGCGATTAGTCACTCATCGCACTGATTATGGATTTTTCCGCGCGTTTGTTACCCTGATGATGGAGGCAGTGGGTTCCTCTTAAACGGCGTTCAGTATCTAACAGACCACACGGTGACACTTCCAACAAGACAGCCATCTTCTTTCTCCTTTTTTGACTCGAAATGTGGTTTTTTATTGTTTTTATCCGCACGCAGCGGCGCTATGTTGATGACTGCGTAAAAGTATCTGTTATTCTTATCATCTCTGCCAGTAAGCGTGAAATAAATGACTGTCAGGTGAAATTAAGGACACAGAATCGTGCAGAAAAGGTCTGAAATCTGTGCAGGCCTCCTGTACAAATAGGAGTACGCATTTCGACCTTCGTCTGTTCTCACGTTCATAGGAATGACGTAATCTAATCAAATTTTGCAGTTCTCGTTTATATTTCGAGAGGAAAGCATTTTGTACTTACCAGCAGAACCCAGCGCACTGTGACATTTATTCTTTTCTGTTTTAATTTCCTTGATTTCCGTATCGTTTAATTTCGTCTGCGTGTTATATTTCAGTACACATGTGACTCCATCCTTAAAACCGTAGCCAATTGCATGAGAATTCGTGCAATCAGCAGTCAGAAAATTTTTAACACTTATTTACTTCGAAGTTTCTCGAAGCATTCTCTTTGGAGTGCTGTTAGCAGTAGCTCATATATTATTTGAACAAACTCCAAACAGCAATGCTAAAACTCCCTGCTGCAACGTTGATTAGCGTTGCCATGGAAACTCAGAAAACAACGAAACATATGCACACTGATTTGTTTTCTCATGTAGAACGTAATACGCCATGAAATTTTAAAACGACATAATTAATTGTCTGAGTGAACGTATAAAAACAAGTCTCGAGTAATCACGTTTTCATACCTGCAATTTATTATACCGTGCAGGAATGCAGGATGCAAGATATCAACTATATTTGTAGGTTTCCATTAACTAAATTGTGTTAAAAGTGGTAACAGCTAATGAAGTCCAGTTTAAAAAGTTTTAAAAGATTAGACCTTATAGTTTTGAATGCCAATTTTTCTATATTACGATACGAATTTCATTCGTTCATTCAGTACAACGAAGTCTCAGATTCCAGTCACGTCTTCTGAAAATAACAGCAACGTGGACACAAACTCTGAAATGCATTGACTAGAATCTACAGAATTTAGTTTGACTTTCTGTATAAATTTTGTTCTCAAACAGATGACAAACCCTGGGCTCACTGTTACATTTTGTTTCCATTTAGAACAGACTCAATACATCGACGTACTCTGTGTATAAAAAATTTGTTACTGAGAGGTATTATAACATCCACAGAAAGCATGGATTTATACGTACGGATCTTATCTCGAGTGCTTTGTACTGAAAAGACCTTTGTTTTGAATTTCGAACGTCACAGAAACCGTCTTACACGTACCTATTAGTTCCGAATTCATCCGCTATATTCACTATTCAATCTCCAAGTTATAGTTTACGGCATCCTTTTCACTGTTAACGTTCCAATTAACGTGTGCTCTGTTTCGGGGATGCTGTTTGCATCGCCCCTTTTCGCTCGTCTTATGAAATTGAATTTTTTTTGCAATAAAATTGAGGCGTTGGTGGCTGATATTAATCAGAAGTGATGGATACTGCCGAGAGAGGTCAGGTCTGATGTTTGTTTGACGAAACTTATTGGATCACTGACAGACTAAATTTTTTATTGGAAAATTTTTGAATTACTCTCTGGATGGTTTAGAAAGGTTTTTTCAGGTTGAACGCAATGTTTGTTTAGGTTAGGTTAGTATAAGTTGGGTTGGGTTAGGTTGGTTTAGGTTAGGTTAGGTTAGGTTTGATTTTATTGAAGATTTTCAAAATATTGCCAGCTCATGCCTTTGTACCAGAGTCAAACAATGCATACAGACTTTCAAAACAGTTGTATAGACGATATGAACTTGAATTTATTATATAAAATAACAGAAAAACTTCTTAATTTATGTAAATTACGTAATGTCGTTAGATGAGCCGGGATAGCTCAGTCAGTATAGTGACTAGCTACGGGCTGGACGGCCGGGGTTCGATCCCCGACGGGGGCAGAGGATTTTTCCTCTAGCCTCTGCGTCCAGACCGGCTCTGGGGCCCACCCAGCCTCCTCTACAATGGGTACCGGGGTCCTTTCCCGGGGGTAAAGCCGGCCGGGGCGTGATGCTGACCACTCACCCCCATCTAGTGCCGAGGTCAAGGAAGGGAGGAGCTATACCTCCTCTCACCCCAAACGCCTACATGGCGTATAGTGGGACAAACTTTACTTTTTACGTAATGTCGTTAGGGAAACCAAATCAAGGATGTTAATTTTCGTATAGGTACCGTTAGGAAAACATAACTTGGAAGACCGAGAAGGAGATGGGAGAACACGTGAATTAGAGAAGCAGAATATCAGGGAACCCTCAAAATCCTTTCCAATAGTGGTCCATTTTTGGTGTTCAAATCTAGATTTTGATCTATTATGAGACAGCTTCTAGGTTAGCGATATAAATTAGTATATAAATCCGAAAGTTCTACAAAGTATATTATTATTTTGTTTATTTTGTGGTTTATTTAACGACGTTGTCCGTTGCTCAGAATGTTTAGTGTCGAATGTTAGGGCGATAGATAAATTGAAAATATACAGAGGGAAGTGATCGTGGCCTACATTATTATGCTATCTCGGATTTGGCCTGGAGGGACTGAGGAAGCCAGCTAGCATTTAGTGTTTTATCTAATGATCTGTTACTTTTGGACAGCGCTGTATGTTAATGAATCTCAGTATTGTAGTAAGCAGAGGGAATGTCTCTCCGGCTAAATTTTAGGATATTAAGCGACGTAGTCCATCTGATATTTGAAACAAATGAACGATAAATTTAGCAGCGTACTGTGCGCTGTTGCATTAACAGCTCATAATCTGAAGGCGTTGCCACAAGAGTAAAGCTGTCACTTGGTCCGTTATAGACCGTATAAATATCAGATATCACGAAAGTCTGAAATCAAGTGGAAGGCAATGCAATTAGAAGTGTTATAACATCGAAGTCCTGAGTCCTAATTCGTCCTCTGAAGCCTAAGGCACTAAGTAATGTTGCTCTGTGCTTAATTAAGCATCACATCGAGAAGACGTATGTGGGACTGGAGTTACATCTCCATGTATTTTAACCCCGGGCATCGTATCGAGGTGACTTGTCAGTTTCATTCCTCGGCCGCTGGACTCAGCGGCGGGCGTCGAACTCTTGGCGTCCAGTACGCATCTAAGAACCAAGATCACAGTTTGCCATTTTACCGAAGTTAAATTATTTCGAGTTGCAAACTAGATTCTGTGTCTATGCGTGAGACTATACGTTTCCCAGTGTTTCGGTGGAAGATACTGCCTCCATCTTCAGGGCTGATATATATGAGACTGTGTTTCACCGAAATGTTTATCTCTACGTACGAGTCCACAGGGCGTTACAACCCAGAACGACATTAATAAGACAATTATGTTGAGGGCTGTACCGAGTGATGGGTAGAACATGGGTTATGTGACGCTGTTGTACGGGGTGCATAACTTACAGTGTCACAAGTAGATTATGTCACTCACGGGCTGCTGTGCTTGGTTTATACTGCGTGTATGAGAAAATATTTCCAAATACGTAAGAAATAACACGGAGGAAGAAGGAATATGATGAGAAATTAGTTACATAAAATTATTTTTTTATCAGTTTTTGAGTGGGCTTAAATCTGAATAAAAACGATTTGTGGTAACAGAACTTATCACTGTTTTGCACGAAATTGGTCACATGTTGAAATAAATTTGCTTTGTTTTTTGAAAAATTTTAATAATGCTGTTCGGAAGTCATTATTCAACTGTCTGTGCGCTATTCAGTTTGATGTTGTCCGCAACCAAACCGATAACAGATATCAAAAAAAAAAAAAAAATGTTGAAAATATCTTCCGATTTATGATTTATGCTGTTGGTCCACAGTGCCGAGAGGTCGATTGTGAGCGACGCGATCTTGAAAGCGTCAGACTGCACAGTAAATTACGAGTTAACAGCGCGCAATACGAGCGGATCGTAACCCGTTAACTGTGTGTGTGGTTTCGGCATAAATCATGTACAATCTAATAAAGCCAGATCAGTTATTCGCAGACTGTAACTCGCGAACAACACAGCGTAGCTCTGAGGGGTTAGAGAAATTCTCAGAACATGCACAGATGCAAATTAGCCCCTCCTCAAAGTAAAAACTTCAGCATTCAGGGTGAGACTATTATAATACTAGACGTCTGCCGGTAGATGGCTCTGCCAACCACAGTGGTAGTTGTGCTGCCTAATTCTGCTGGTAGATGGCTGTGTCAACAATGTAATAATAAAGAGCCCGTGGTTTATATGAAATATTCTTAAATCAAATAAAATTAAAAACAATCGCAAGGCATTATGGGATGGCATTGTAGCCCTGTCTGCAGCAAATTTGAGCGTTGATTGTGAAGTAATCGATTTTTATAGCACAATTTAAAAATGAGTCTCTTCAATGAAGGTAATAAAGCATTATATGGGTGGCAATACTGTCTAGGGCGTGGGACTTACATGTTCGAACATTGTAGTCATTAGTTTCTAATTTTACTCGAGGCGTTGATGTGTGTTTTCCTTTTTTCTGTTGTGTGTTGGCCTGTGGTTTTGCTCAACGCTGATCACCCATCAGAGGTATCCTACAGCGTGTCTAGTAAGGAATTCAGCAAAGCTGGTTAATGCATGTAGTGAGCTGTACAGCCAACGAAGAACGAATGAGAAATAAATAATATAGATGGAGTTATATTAAATAATTAATTACTTAATTACTTTAGATGTCAGGTAATTAAGTATTATAAGGCTTAAAAACCCCTAACAGCATTACCATGACAACGATTATAACTGGAGACAAAAGTCCAAATAGTGATTTAGAAAATTATCTCACCCAATAGACTCTAGTCTATCATGTAGATAGGTTTGTTTGCTAAAAATTAATTTGTACACCTTGTAGTAACTTGTAATGTCGATGTGTGTGGAATATTTTGGACCGTACTAGCAAGCAGAATTCGGGGCGGCAGTCTGTTCTGGTTGTACGTGGGTGGTGGTGGGGGGGGGGGGGGGGGAGGCAACCCGCTATTAGGACGTCATTAGCGTCCGGGCTGCCTCGCTGCATTAATTAAACCATATTTACTGCTCTACTGTATCGGCGAGCGAGCAGGAGGGGAGAATTTTGAAGTCGTAAACATTTTTATGGGCGCGGTCCAAAATACAATTGCCCCGTCTCCTTCTGAGTTTCCAAATATTGCTCTTAACAGTGGAAATAATTATCATGACAAGTAGACTTACATTCAACCTCCAGATATGGAACAGGGATACAGTCTGTTCCAAAAAAGAGATTCTTAATTATAAGGACGCGGTGTTTGTGTTGTGCTTAAAGGGTTGCTTGGTACAAGGGGGTAGTAATCGTTTCCTCCATGTTTATTTGCTTATTGATTTGAGGGCAGGTAGTATATATTTGGAAATGAGATTTGTACGGAAAATTTTAGTCGGAAATTTGAAGAGATGATACGTCTTTGGGTGATAATATTAAAGCGAATCTTAAAGAAATATCGTGTGAGTTGTGGATCGGATTTGTCTAGCCCAGGATAGGGTCCATTGGTGCGCTTTTGTGAACAGTCTTAATGAACCCTCGGTTTCGATGAAAGGCGGAAAATTTCATAAATATGTGAGTAACCATCAGTACGTCAACTCATTCAATGCAGTTAATTGCGTCCTGAGATTTTCAGCAAAAATGGGCCTACGTTAATTTGCTTTTTAATTTTACGCTAAATTAATTACAAATTCAGTTTGTGTGATATTGAAAATTGTTGCCTTTAAAATGTATTAGAATATGAAGGAAAGTAGTAAACAGAGGTAAGGAAAGAAAGAAAGCCAATGAAAGAGAATTGATTAATCATTAATTTACGACTCTTAATTTGAGCAGCTAATACGTGAAGTGTTTTGCGTGTCGAGTGAAGAACGTGCATCAGACGGAAACTTGTTTGAAAAATGAAATTTGTGAGTTTTTTTTAGGTTTTTGCTGTAAACAGGTTTCAGTGTGTCTGTTGGCTCCATCTATTGATAAGTCTTATTTTTACTTATAACGGGTGCTTTACATGAAAATTGACACGCGTTTCTGCGCGCTTGCGTAACTGGGTGTGTAATTCTTACCTGGAAAAATCCGCATGGAGAATCCTTATATGTAAAATTCCGCGTTGGCAATCCTTACATGGAAAATTCCGCGTGGGGAATCCTTAAATGAAAAATTCCGCATGGAGAATCCTTGCATGTAAAATTCCGCATGGAGAATCCCTACATGTAAAATTCCGCGTGGGGGATCCTTACATGGAAAATTCCGCTTGGGGAATCCTTAAATGGAAAAGACTCTACAGTCGGGAAATTCACAGGCCCGTCAGTCAAGTTCAAAGGTAAATTTCTGAAGAAAGCATCGGAATTATTACCCTGTGCATTTCTTAATTTATTCTTCCATGTTCCCTTATTTCTTTATCCAGTTCTTTCTCCGCGCAGTTGGTCACACTGTTGTCTGTGGGCAGCGACGAAACAGCGCGCTTTTACACCGAGAATCTCAGTTGCTCGCGAATGAATCTGCATTCCTGTGACGTTTTAATCTCCCTAGCAACGGACGTTACGATGGACTCAGTGCCCCTCCATGCTCAACCTCATTTTATTTATTTCATTAAAAATTAATTTCCAAATTAAAAGAATTTAATTGTAATTTTATAACGAAGTAGAATGTTTTACTGCAATAAAACTGGACACTTTTTTATTTCTGTATGTTTTTAAGACTACGTAGTAAAATTATGGTCTGACATTCTTTTGTTATGGCATAATAAAGGATTGTTTAAAACATTCCTTTGGAATTAACACAAGCTGAGGAAATGTTAAGAGCAGATGTAAAACTGTGGAAGACGCATATTTTGATGGTAATAAACATAAAATATGAGGTAAAAGATTTATAAGCTTGCTTAGTTGTGAACTTAAGCTTGCTTAAATTTTCGGTTTCTCCAATACTGCCATCAGATTTTGGCTCTTGATCTGACCCCCATGTAACCTCCTAATATGTGACAAGTTTCCCGCGTTATTATTGTTAATGTTATCAATATTATATTATTTGTTGCATGTACTGTTGGTTTCAGTGTTTGTTTCTCTTGCCAAGCACATGAATAAATTAATTAACTTCGCCACAGTAGAGGCTTGTAATTACATTAATCGTAGGTTATCGTTAAAATGTGTAATTCCTTTATTTGACAGAAATCATTATGGTAAAAATTTATGATCGATCTGAATAATATTTAAAGGTTTAGTTTCTCTCGCAAACAAAACACAAAGCGTTTCCATGACAACGATAATTTGGTTAATGCTGTTAAACTCTGTACGTGTTCGATTGGACCTGATTTTATATTACCTATGCAACTCATATAGTGTTATCAATATTAAATGAACCCAAGAATAATAATTAACAGCTCGAATAGCCTGTAAAGCTCACTCGTTGAAAATAGTAGTTTCAGGACGAGGGTTTTATTACTGAAATTCAGAAACATATAAATATTTATTTATTTTATTTAGTGTTCTGTCTGACGACGGGTCCATATGAACAGGATCCTTCCATCCTTTTCTCGGACTGGGACCTGTTCATATACGTTCTTGGCAGATGATCCAGAAGTGGTTTGCCACTGCCTTCTTCTGTGTGTGAATGGAGTAATTGTTGGGATGCCACGAAGGAAAACTCCGTGTTGCCTAGACCACGGCCTTGCCCAACACAAGTTATAAATTCGGGCACCGCCGGGAATCGAACCCGAGACCGCCAGGATTACAAGGCCAGCGTTCTAACCGCTAGACCACCGTGGTGGTCAACTTACTTACAAAGATGTAATGACAGACGAAACTAATTTTAAAATCACATAAAAATATTACACGTAAATAATTAGCTCTGAACTTACAAAATATATGTAAAACAAATTAAATCCCCTTCGTACATATGTACCTGTCTTCTTCGGAGCTGATTCTTTCAAGAGGAACACACGTGAAATGTTTTTCTTTGCTGCTGGTGCCATCTCGTAGTAAAAAGGCAGAACTTATTACATTTCCTTTGTACACTGAACATTAGAAAATGGTAACCAGAAACACGTTTGAAACCGTTCTCAATAACAAATATTTACTTTTTTCGTTCATTGGAGAAACTCACGCTTTGGCAATACCAATTTACCATCACAATGACAAATGAAAACCACGAGGGCCCATTGTTGATTTTAGTTGATATTAGCCGCGTGGAAGAAATGAGAAACCTATTGTGAAGCTTAGTACCAACACAATGGACAGAGAGTGGCCAGTCATACCAACATTCCGGCGAGAATGAACTATGTAACGAAAAGCACGAAATATAACAAAAGCATACAATCTGTGTGATATAGGAATATTTGAAGCTGGAGTTGAAAATAAAACATTACACGTTTTCAGAGCTGAGAGGCTTTTGTTAAGGCAGGGTGACTGAAACGTCACGACCAGTACTATCTGTGAGTTACACAGATACTTAACTACGGGAAGGACAGAGGCCATTTCGATTACCTCATTCGCGTGGAACCCATTTTGAACAACTGTAATTTAATTACGTATTTAACCAATCTGACTAAAAATTATCATAGAACAATAGCATACGTTTACGAATTGAGTTGTTAGATAAGCAAAGGACCAATATTTAGATAATCATCAGGCGAAAATTACGGTGGTCTAGCGGTTAGAACGCTGGCCTTGTAATCCTGGGGTCTCGGGTTCGATTCCCGGCGGTGCCCGAATTTATAACTTGTGTTGGGCAAGGCCGTGGTCTAGGCAACACGGAGTTTTCCTCCGTGGCATCCCAACAATTACTCCATTCACACACAGAAGAAGGCAATGGCAAACCACTTCTGGATCATCTGCCAAGAACGTATATGAACAGGTCCCAGTCCGAGAAAAGGATGGAAGGATCCTGTTCATATGGACCTGTCGTCAGACAGAACACTAAATAATAATAAGATGAGGTGGTCTAGCGTTTAGAACGCTGGCCTTGTAATCCTGGGGTCTCGGGTTCGATTCCCGGCGGTGCCCGAATTTATAACTTGTGTTGGGCAAGGCCGTGGTCTAGGCAACACGGAGTTTTCCTCCGTGGCATCCCAACAATTACTCCATTCACACACAGAAGAAGGCAATGGCAAACCACTTCTGGATCATCTGCCAAGAACGTATATGAACAGGTCCCAGTCCGAGAAAAGGATGGAAGGATCCTGTTCATATGGACCTGTCGTCAGACAGAACACTAAATTAAATTAATTAATTAAGTTGCTGATTAGTTTAGCGACGCTGTCAGTAGCTCAGACATCAGCGTCGAATAATAGGATTTTTAATGAATAATGAATTAGAACGGTCGTGGAAGGAAGCTATGGTTGCCCGGAAGGTCTGAGTAAAATCACAGAAATTCGCGTTGAGCTTTGAACCCGGGATCTCCCGAATACGAAGCAGGAGTGCCAACTGTACTGTGACTGTTTCGTTTCGAATAGGCGGACTCCGTGACGTCGGGCGTTAAATCTTATAGTGGAGCCTGTGAAACTGAGTTTCCGTTACCAAAAGAGAAACTGTAGGTCTTAGCAAGTGCCGTGCCGAGATTACGTAAGTGTTTAACCTCCCCTTGTATTTCATTGCTATCTGCCATCTGATAATGCCAACAGCCTTGTACCCGGGTCTGTGTTTAAAGAGGTGTCTTCAGGGTTGCGTGTAGTCTAACCTTTTAAACGGCTGTGTAATTGACTTGGAGAACTCTCTCATCTATTTTAGCCCCCCACCCCACCCCACCCCTTCCAGCCCTCACCCCAATTTCTCCCTTCCTTCTTTAGCAAAAAAGGGAATTCGTGAAGGTTAACAAACATCTCTTTTCAGTTGTCTTCCGTTTTGTCGGCTGATTTTCTTCAGTTCTCGTTGCAATGTTGGCATGACTGGCTAGCTGATTAGTTGCCTGGGAGACGTAGTATTAAGTTCTCAGTTGACTGATCGAGCCGGATAAGTTTATATTACTGGAATGAAATTTCATAGGTTGTCTTTGCTGTTTCAAGCAAAATACTGTGTTGTAAAAACACTAATGAATTTTACAGAAATATTATTTATGAAGATTTCTAAATCATTATTCGTTAAAATATGAAAACAGTGCTGCCAATGAACAAAAATGACTTTTTAAAGCGGGATCATATGGATACGTAGGTACAGAAGTAAGGACAGTTTTGTCAAGTTTGACTTTTACAGTTATGACATGAGACCTGTGACCTGCGATGTAGTTTGTAAAAATATGTGGACTGAATTTTATCTGATTTTGTGCAAACATTTTAGACTTATCCGTCATTTATAACCAATTATTTTTCTATTCATTTTCGCGGATTTTCTTTAGTGATATTTATGATAGTTCGTGTCTAACCGTAGTGCTAGACGTTCTTAAGTAAGACATTACAGAATGAAGGTAGTCTCGTCTTTTCCCAGGAGTGCAACTTTAAGTAAAAATCCTCTGATAAATTCTTATGTAAGACTGCATCAATTGTGTGTGTATCTGCGCGTCTCCATACGTCTTATACTTAGAAGCGGAGAAATCAGTAGCATTTATTTGAAAGAAGGGTTGGTAGTACCAACCCCTAATAATTGATATACTTTTAAGAGTCATGGGGAAATGCGGCGCTCATTTTTTCACTTGCCTTCCGTCTTTTGGGAGTCCGCCCCTGGATTACTAGTCTGAGGGTAGATTAGAATTGTGCGGGGGGTAGGAGTTGAAGAAACCTTTCTCCTTTGCCAGTCCATTCGTTGCTGTAAAAATATTTTCGTAGGAAAGAAATAATGTAAAATTTTTGTGTGTGAGTGATCATCGGTTGTCATTTACCAACTTCGGCTAAGATGATGTCTCCTGGGAATGATTGGATCGTCTTTGAGACACCAGAAGAATTTATTTTATCTTCGAAGCGCGATACTTGGCGTCTGTTTACCGACATCGTGTCCAAGATGTCCGGAGGTTTGTCTTTCCCAAATATTGCGTCTTGTCCGTCGTCTGATGCTGTACGATATATGCATGTACGCAGCGTCGTCCACCGAGATCTCTGCTTGAAAGATAGAACACTTTAGCACCAAGTTCTGTATATACGTACATGTTCCACAGTCCTGGCTTCTTACCGCCCCTTCTCCATCCCCCAACCTTTCGACTTTTTATATTTCGTTTGGAACTTACTCTGCTCATTCGTTTTTATACATTTTGGTTTGTCTCTTGGGGCGGCCTAAGGGATAAACTCTGAGGACGGATTGATATTTTACACAGGGCTTGAGTCTTGGTGGTGGAAAAAGGAGGTGGCGTTGCGTATCTGATTTCAGCCATTGCGAATTCCCAACCCCAACTTACCCTCTCTTCGGGGTATGTAAAATGAATTAATACTGAACAATTTAGAACTCAAACGCTGAGGAATCTGTGATTGTGACAACTTATCTGAGATATGAGGTTCTAACGGCGGTGAAAACGTCGATGCCGCTCGACGTTTCGGTGGAACATATTGTTTCCATCTTCCGGACTGTCAGTGTTAAGAATACAATGAATAAGGCGTTACTGCATTCTTAACAAGAAGAAAGACTGTAATGGGAACAGAATTTCTGTCTGTCTGTCTGTCTGTCTGTCTGTGTTGACAAGCAACGCCGACAAAGTCCTTCCATCTCATTCGACGATCCGAGTGGGTGACGGGTCTGGAGGAATCTGATTCGAATCCAGACGAGTGGCCGGTTTTCCCTGGCTTTCCTCAGTCACTTCAAGGAAATTCCGGGACAATGCTTTACAAAGACACCGGAATATTTCTTCAGATTTATTTACTGACTGTAATCGTGTCTTCCGGCGTTGTTTATTGATTCTTTATTCACTGACAACACATCAACTGTGGACGTTATGAAATATAGGAGGCTGTAACAGGCTTCGGGTGTACTTGGGGTGAAGGAGATACTGGCTGCCTTAAAATCTTCGGGCTTCCGTGCCCGAGTGTCAGTCCGTAAGACCCCGAAGATCGTCTGTACAATAACACCACCCGCGGTAAGTTAGTTGCGCTCCTCGGTCGGGTACAGTTGATAAAACGCGCAGACAATTTATGTTATGTTTGTCCTTACTCTCTTTTTGTGTAGACAGGTAAAGCTTTTCGAGAAATGGGGTCTTCTTTTCCGCCCCAATCTTCATTTGTCCGATAATCTACCCTCTTACTCATTCCTACAAGTGTCACGACATCAGTGCCCCCACGTTACCACACGCTCAACTAAAACACAGTGGAGAGCCAGGACGTACGAGGGTTTTTTTTTATGGCGAACTGCCCTGTCAAACTAAATCGCTGTGCCCTTCCGTATGGTAATCCGGAAAAATCAAGACGACAGGAAAATGAAAATTGCGAAGGTTTCCTTTTATTGGCTATAGGGTAAGAAATATTTTCATCCGTGTTCTCATTTTCCTTTGGATATTGACACTACCGCAAAATTCGATGTAAGAAATAAGTGTGCGAACATGGCTGTCTTCTGGGCTGTTGTGCCGTGTAGTCTGGTAGAAGTCTACCGACGTTTCAGAGGTCCTTGCTGCCTCCATAATCAGCGTAATAATAGCCCAGACTACAACTCCATCTTCGTACTCACAGCCTTGAGAACCACAAATCCTACTAAATAAAGGTAACTTATTTTTCCCTTGACTAAGGCCAAGCTGTATGATGAATGGAGGTGCAGCTCCACGCATTCTTAACTGCGGAACCATTACCGAAGAAACAGTCGTCCGCTGTCACAAACCGTGCGACACGTAACACTTTTCCACGCAAATACGAAAGAGCTGTTTGCGGGCGGGCCTGAAGATACACCGAAGACTT
Organism: Zootermopsis nevadensis; assembly: GCF_977971745.1. NCBI lineage: Eukaryota > Metazoa > Arthropoda > Insecta > Blattodea > Termopsidae > Zootermopsis > Zootermopsis nevadensis. The sequence continues at coordinate 21,340,628 of NW_028259153.1, read as the reverse complement.
CTTCAATTCCTCTTTTCCGTGGAAACCTTGGCTTCTCTGTAATTGCCGTAGTTCTTGTCGGTTGTTAATTGCGGCAAGGAGAAGTTCATTAGCACTTGAGTTTCGAGTGCGTATTGTGTTTCGAAGGGCCGCAATTGCTACCCTTTCGAGGCCCACCGATGTTCTTTCTATTTTGGTCCTCGTACTGAATGCGTTCTCTGGTGCTTTGCTAGACAAGTGATGGAAAGTCCTTGGACCTGTTGTTTTCGTATGCTAGTTTTAATTACGTCACAGGATGTGGAATACAAACCGGCTACGTTAATGAATTCACAGTTTTGAAATTTTTTTTAATTCCAGTTTTAATACTCGCAAATTAAACCATACGAAATTAATATTAAACCGGGGCACCAGATATTCATAACACAATTTAGTTGCGTATTTCTTATTAATATCATCCTACAACCGTCTTGGTTTTGTATTGGTTTGATTTTAGGATCTTGGAGTCTGTCCAAAGACAGAAATCGTATTTGCCGCCTTGAGAACCTCAGATGTCATAATGTGTGATGCAGATTTCATGATAAGTCAATAATCGAACTTGGTTCTGTTTTGCCCACAGGGCACACCACACATAACTCGCCATACGCCCAGCAGATAGCACGACTGATGCTCCCTGCGGATTCAGTGGCTGTGCCCCTGACTTGGCGTGCGCTGGAAAAGGCAGCTTAAGATCGAGGGCTAAAGTACAGTTCGGTCACTGGCGTCTGTCTACCTATCGCAGTTCGATCCCCTGCCGAGACATTTTCTTCTCTTCTGTGTATTAGTCCCGATAACAGGACGTCTGGGCTTTGGACCGCGGAGGGCCCCTGTCCCTTGGGGTCTGTTTGCTAAGAAATCGGATGTCTCAGTCACTGAAGTAACTACCTATGTTATCGGCCGACTTCCACCGGGGAGTCAATGTTGGTCTTCTGAGTTGTAACTCTGTGTAGACTTACCGGTGGAAATCCAATACTGAAGATGGAAGCGATATGTTTCTCCGAAAAACTAGTGTCTACCTACAAGTTAACACATGGCGTTACGACCTAGAAAACCAACATCGACGTCCTCAGAGTAGTCAGATCATCATAACTCGGGAATAGAGTAAGATTTCAGGTTCTGACGTCGGTGAGTCTGAGGATGGATGTCTTCTGGGTTGTTGAGCCGTGTACTCTGATAGACGTTTACCGATGTTTCAGAGGTAGTAAGCAGCTCAGAAACGTCTGTCAGCGTCTGCGGGACGACACGCAGCATCAGTTCGGTATTTCAGGACTGCTGTGAGATCCGCCACAGCTCACCCAGAGATTTCAGGAAGAGTGGTTGCTTCAAGGTGGGATCGAGGGTTCGAATCCCACTCGAAGCATTGATGTCTCTGTGGGTTGTGCTGTCTTTGGCAGAACCGACGCGCAACCTGGTCCAAAGAATACTTCCTAACATGGCAAGAAATAACTCATAGTAGTCTGTAGGGCCAATGCGGGTCAGTGGTAGGGTTCCGAAGGAAACGTTGACGAGAAGTGTGATGATTCTGCAGAATTTTGTACCGGAACCCCGTTGGTTTCTACAGGGTATGTCCTTAGCTTAATCATACTGTACAAGGCTACAGCGAGGTGTCTGTACGGAAGGTGAACACCGTTTCGCTGCATGATGTACAGGGCTTTTAGCAGATTGAACTGAACTACGTATCTCCTCGCCCGCTCCCGGTATACCTTGGTACTTCCTCCCTGCAGTGGCCAGGTGAAGGGGGCCGAGGGGGGATACCAAATAAGTAATTGAAGTGCTCCTTTACTTGTATTTCCAAAATAAATAAAATAAATAAAAAATGGTGAAACCTAAAGGTATCCCTAGTACTTATTAAGCATCACGCCACGAAGACGTATGGAATGGTGGAGGTAAGGCTCCAGTCTTTGTTTGACGTCACTAGGTGGTTAGCTTCACGCCCTAGCCGCTTTGCCCTCGGTGAAAGAACTCCGGTGCAGATTGTGTAGGCGTCTTATTAATCCTTTGAAGCAGGAGAGAGATAGAGAGAGAGTGAAGGCAAAGAGAAAACTTGGAGGGGGACAAGTGAGAGACACTTTATTTGGGGAGGGGGGACAGAAATATCAAAACGCGTCTAAATAATATTTAAGATTTCAGTCCGTACCTCAAAGAAAATACAGCCCTTCACCATTACAAAGATCAACTGGTTAACCCTTTTAAGCCTAAGCTCGTCTAAATATTACGTATTTAAAAAATCAGTCCGTACCGCGAAGAAAACACTTAACTTCACCATTACAAAGATCAACTGGTTAACGCTGTTTAAGGAAATAATCGATGTTTACACTGAGGATCACACGAAACACGTAAATACAAAACGAAGATTTATTGATTGTTGAAACAGGTGGTATATATAGTTACCATTGGGCTTTAAATTCTCAAGTAGCTGATGAGAGCTGTCATAAGTTTTAATTTCTATAATATTTAGGGTTTCTCACTTCGAAACATATGCAGATGTTGGTCTTCCGGGTTGTAACGCCATGTGAACTTGCACGCAGCTGCCAACCTTTCGGAGAACCGTACTGAAGATGGAGGCAACATGTTTCTCCGAAACGTTTAGTATCCACGTGCAAGTCCACACGACGTTACAACCCGGAAGACGAACATCGATATTTTAATTAAATTTCATTTACTTCTTTATTTTATTTTAATAGCGTTTAATGTTTCGTTAAGTACAATTTGAAAGTGCACGTATTCCATGTTTTAATTACACCTGATCTGAGAGCAATGTTTATTGGCAGGGTTGAACAGTAAGGGTTTTTGTACACCCCTAATTGAAGGTCATGCGTTTGCCCTGAGACATCTTTGCATTACGTGACGCTATATTTCTGTCTCCTCCCTCGGCGTTACTGAAACGAGAAGAAATGTTTGTGTTTTAAATAAAGAACTTGATGGCGTAATAAAAGAACGTAACCTCCATGCTTAAAATTTGTTTTTCCCACGATACACTTCAATTTGACGAAAGTCATGGTTGTAAGGGGGAAAAATATATTTCTAAACTCCATCTTGTTTGTTGAGTCGTATATTTTGATGTCACCGTGTTCATAAAAGAGATAGCTGCTCCAGTAGAAATACGTATCAGCGGACCCGGTCAATTATATTAATATATTATTTACTTGTAAATTTCAAGTGTAACTCGAAAACCATATTTCAGCAGGTCCCAAACCCCCTTAACAGCATTGCCATGGCAGCGACTGTAACAAGACACGTCTTCAATGTTGTCCCGTAAGGCGAAACAGAACGCTGGCCTTGTAATCCTGGGGTCTCGGGTTCGATTCCCGGCGGTGCCCGAATTTATAACTTGTGTTGGGCAAGGCCGTGGTCTAGGCAACACGGAGTTTTCCTCCGTGGCATCCCAACAATTACTCCATTCACACACAGAAGAAGGCAATGGCAAACCACTTCTGGATCATCTGCCAAGAACGTATATGAACAGGTCCCAGTCCGAGAAAAGGATGGAAGGATCCTGTTCATATGGACCTGTCGTCAGACAGAACACTAAATAATATTAAGATGAGGTGGTCTAGCGGTTAGAACGCTGGCCTTGTGATCCTGGGGTCTCGGGTTCGATTCCCGGCGGTGCCCGAATTTATAACTTGTGTTGGGCAAGGCCGTGGTCTAGGCAACACGGAGTTTTCCTCCGTGGCATCCCAACAATTACTCCATTCACACACAGAAGAAGGCAATGGCAAACCACTTCTGGATCATCTGCCAAGAACGTATATGAACAGGTCCCAGTCCGAGAAAAGGATGGAAGGATCCTGTTCATATGGACCTGTCGTCAGACAGAACACTAAATAAATAAATAAAAAAGGCGAAACAGCAAATTATCAGCAACGAACCAACGAACATTCGCTTCTGTTGCAAACAGGCCTGTGTATTTTTATTCGATTTAGAGATCGTCTAATGGTGATGCTGTTAAAACTTGTCAGTCCGTCAGCGAGTGTAATCTCCACAGTACTTAAGAGATAGAGATTGAATTTTTATGTGGAAAGTTTTAATTAAGATTTGTTTTCTGATCTACAATTTATTCTGCACCAACGCAGGGAGCAAATTAGTGAAGAATATGTACTCCACAGCGAGTACACGTCTCTGTTTGACTAAAACTGAGCGCATATGTTTCAAAGGGGGACATATCACATAAACCACACTCTTGACAAAGTGGTTAAGAAAGCTATTTTTGTAATGTTTCAGCGATTTAAAAAGTCTATCGATACTTTCTCAAGCTGTGTTTAACGATGCTGGCATATTTAAATTCTGTTGTCATGGTTTCTTTGTCTGTTAATAGCCCGAATGACACGACTGATATCTTTGACATGTGCCCTTTTAGTTCCCACACAGCCCAGGCCGCTGTTTCTCCTGGGACTTGCTGTGTAGGCTTGGACATCTATAAAATTCACTATCCATGGTCCTACATTCTCGTCAATAGTCCCATTTTTAAGGCTGTAACATCGGAAATAAATCGAAATAATTTATGTATTGTAATTTCAGGTTATTTTTACGCAGTCGAACAAGAGAATCTGCTTGGGCGCTCTGTTGTTCACTTGTTTTTTCTGTTGATCGATTTTTTTTCTTCTTCAGAGGGTATCTGAACTGTGATCATACCACTTGGTGTGAAATTCGGGGTTATCACGGAGGTTAATTTGTTAATTTGTTCCCTCGAAGTTTTGAGTGTTGTAAATGTGACGAAAACATAAATTACGGCGAGAAATTTCGCACTGAATTCGTTTGGTCTTGGAATTTAACCCCTGAGACGACAGTCAATTGTTTTGCTGCTAATTTGTTAACAGAAGACTGCAGTTCCGTTCTCGTTTTCGAGATTTAGAAGTAGGGACGGGAAAGATGTATCGATATATATCGAATATAACATAGATATTTTGATATTTTGTTTATCGTTTGTCTCTGATAGTTTCTCTGCCCCGAAAACAGGGGAACTCGTATAATTATTTTACCAAAAAAATGAACAGGAGCTCCAAAATCAGCATCAGTATCGTTTGACGCGGCCTCCAGGAACTGACAGATATTCCTCGTTTCAATCGCCTTAGAACTCCTGGCACACCGCCGAGGGCGGTCACCCGTTAGCCCGTCGGTTTATGTACCAGGGAGCTAGGGGAACTGAATATTTCACGGCGTCTGCTGGAAAAAAGGAAAGGGTGGGGGAATGAGGGGGGGGGGGTTGTGAATTGCTCCAGGCGTATTCTCCAGGGAATCGGTAGACCGGAGTGTGTGTGTGTGTGTGTGGCGAGGGGGGGGGTAGTTCCGGCACAATTTACTAACCTGTTCGCTCTTGCATTGACCCCAGTGTTATACCCGGCAGAAAGAACGTGCACACCCCACAAATTTATTAAAATTTAAAGAAGTGTGGTTTTACCTAATTTGTTAATATAGGTTTTCCGAATGTGTGTGGAAACATTAAAGGAGGGATGAATTAAGAAAGGAATGGGAGAAGGGAGTTGGAAGAGTAGAGCAGGAGGAATATGAGATGAAGAAACGAAGGGAAATAGATAAAATAGAAAGACGTAATGACAAGCAAAGACTGAAATAGAACGGAAGTCTGAGACGGTGTTTTATTTAGCAAATTTTCGTGTTAAAAGAAAACAAAATTTAATTTCTTACGACGGTGAAGATTTCAGTGTTAATCTTCTGGGCTGTAACGCTGTGTCGTCTTGTGGTTGGGTATTAACTTTTCGGAGAAAGCGCCCTGAAGATGAAGGCGAAGATTTGCTCCGAATGTTAGTAGTCACGCCGCTTGAAACCAGGAAAACCTTTTAAGTTGTTAATAGCGGCTTCTTTACGTTATTATTCCATACTTTTCGTCTGTTAATAATTCTAACATGGCGATCACTCGAACTTCTACCAACTCCATCGACGCGGCTAAAGCATTGCCCACTAATTGTACTGCTAGCCAAAAAAAAACCCTTCTAAGATTCGATCATCTTTTCTTCCGGATGCAAATCAAGAGCTGAGATCGACGTGAAGTTTCGCGTTGTCTGTGTGTCCACGGCACTTGAATTAGTGTCTGTCAGTCGGACGGACACGTGATACTTTACGTTATTGTAAGTAATGTGTGAGCTGTGTTTGTTCGTGCTCCAGAAGGCATATCCGTAGGCGAACTTTAAGACGCGCCCCGGGCAGGCATTAAGAATACAACGCGTTTGTCCGTGTTCCCGAGGTCACGTGACAGGCAACAGGATAGAGTGCCGTCCCGCACGCATTGGCAGTAACTGGGGTTCGGCACGAATTTTCTCGGGTACCGACCATATGCGATGGAAACTACATTTTGTGTCGTATACCGGGTGTCGCAGTAACGCCTTTATAAAAAAAAGTGTTTTAAAATACGTACTTCTTTACGCTCGTATTAAATAGCGCGTGAGGCTGGAATGATTATCGGAAATTGATGTCTTCTGTGACGTCCGACATTAATTCCGATTGAAGAAACGTGATTTATCAAACAAAATGTAATTTGTGTGTGACAGATCAACCGAAATGAACAGATTTTTTTGTACTCGTGTTTAGGAATGATCCGCACGACTTTAATCAATTAATCCAATTTATTTACTTTAATTCTCTATCAGAAAAGCTCTTTCGCCTAGCATTTGGTATTGCGGTCTGATAGCCTGTAATTATATCTATTGACGCATTTCTCCTATCGGACCGTATTTATTCTAATTATATAAATGTGTTATTGTGTTGCAAATTACTTCAACAGTTTCAAGTCATGAGATGTTACCCCATTTAAGTACATCCTAATTTCCCTCTGCAGTAATACCAGCATGACTATCGTGCGAACTTCTGAGATGAGAACGACAAATACATAATTTATTCGTGCTTCCTGAGAAGTGGTTCACGGAAGTTAAACGGTTTCTGAAGAACTTAGTTATCTAGTTACTTTGGTAGGCATCCAGTTGCTTAACACTTTAAAGCACTGTGGTAACTATATGTACCACCTATTTTAACCATTAATAACTGTGCATTTTGTATTTATGTTTCGTATGATTCTCGGAATAAACCGCGATTATTTCCTTAAACAGCGTTAACCAGTTGATCTTTGCAATGGTGAAGTGTTGTGTTTTCTTCGCGGTACGGACTGAATTCTTAAATATTTTTTAGACGAGCTTAGGCTTCAAAGGGTTAACCAATTGATCTTCGTAATGGTGAAGAGTTGTGTTTTCTTCGCGGTACGGACTGAATTCTTAAATTTTATTCAGATGAGCTTCGGCTTCAAATGATTGAAGAGTTTGTTTCGCGACAAATCTACAGTAATTCAACTTAGTTAATGGCCCTGTAAGTACTTTCCAGGCTGGAAGTTATTGGTAAGCGCCGTATCGATGCTTTAAAATCTTGGGTTAGAATTTTGATCGTCTCGACCAACTGCGGAATACTTAGAGGTACCAATGGGTGGTAGTCATACCATTGAAGCACAGAATCTAACTTTCCGAGACACAAAGAACCGAAGTCGGTAGCAGTGACAGACAGAAGCAAGTGACCCCATGTGTCTCATCTGGCACTGCCATCTCCTTGACGCTCAAGTTAATTCAACTCCTCAAGAGTAAACTATACAAGATCCCGACCAAGTAGATCGCTCGCTCGCTTGGCTTTTCTCGAAGACGACGGGAACCTATTCGTCATTTCACTTCTACCTCCCCTTCCTACCCTCTCCGCCTCCACACAAACTTCTAAACCACCCTGCAAGATTACAGCCCTTTGTTTGCTACAGTTCGTGGAACATATTTCTGTGCGGGAACGCTAATTAAATCGTTATGAATCGCACCACAAGAACAAGACGAGGTTCGATTCTGCGCCCCTGCTTTGAATTCGACTAGACCAGGGTTCATGTCTGTGCCCCGGGATCTGACCTAGGTTTTTGGTCAATCTCTGAAAATTCTGGTGTAACATTTTGAAAGTTCGTCACTCGCACAACATCCGACCACAAACGTTAAATTACAAAGGCAGGAGAAGAAACATGTTTAAATAAAGATCTAGCGGTTAGATCGCTGGCCTTGTAATCCTGGGGTCTCGGGTTCGATTCCCGGCGGTGCCCGAATTTATAACTTGTGTTGGGCAAGGCCGTGTCTAGGCAACACGGAGTTTTCCTCCGTGGCATCCCAACAATTACTCCATTCACACACAGAAGAAGGCAATGGCAAACCACTTCTGGATCATCTGCCAAGAACGTATATGAACAGGTCCCAGTCCGAGAAAAGGATGGAAGGATCCTGTTCATGTGGACCTGTCGTCAGACAGAACACTAAATAAATAAATAAAATAGAGATAGAACAGGCAATACTCAGTTACGCCACTTTGCCTTTCGTGTGATTTAATGGGCCCTGTTCAAACTTAAGATTTCTCGTTCTCATGAAGGACTCTTTCATGGAGTCATGACGTGTTTCTGTTATTTTGTCTCTGTGTTCTGATGCGTCGAGTAACATCCGACTGCTGGAAAGTGTTAAAATTGTATTTAATACAAGTAAGTAGCTTTATGTTAAACTTGACTGTCTTCTGGAGAGAAAGTGCCTTTCGCTTGTAAACTTTTTGTCGATTTTCCTTGGCCTATAGACAGTGTTTCCTGTGAGGCAGACACAACCCTTCCCTCACAGAAGGGCTTCTTCAAGAACAACCCCCAACCCCTCTCTAACTCCGCGCGATACATTGATATAACGTAGCCGGCTCGAGAGGTAAAGGTCTCGGGAGTAGCCCAAGTAATGCTATAAATTCCTAAACAGACGCCTAAATCACACAACCAATGTAAATTATATGAAGAAAATAGTATGTTATTTGAATTAATGTAGCGGGGCGACTGCGTGGTAAGGAGACGTCACAAACTTGAAGTTATGGTTGTTATATTGGTACCCCTGCAGACGAGGGACATATTTCCTGAAGGGCAAAGTAAATGTAGTATGATGTATGCCACCTGGGGCGCTTCGGCTCCCTCAGAATGGATGTGAGCACCAGCTTCTTGCCTTCTTCCTGCGGGATCTTGCTAACTTGTTTTGTTCCTGTTAGAAATGGCGATGATGCACTGCTTTGGTTTTTTGACTTTGTAGAACAAAAATCAGAATATCATCATAAATATGAGTTAAAGGATTTTTTTCGTGACTTAAATAAGAGAGTGGAAGATTTGAAGATGTTTCAGGTTTGCTTCAGAGAACATAGCTACAGACCTGTTCCTGTGAAAATTATGTTCTCTTATTTGGCTAACTTCATGTTGTTCCTTTTTGAGAAGCTCGTAGTCTTTCTGTCCCTTAAAAAAAATTTCTCATCTTTCGTGGAACCCGAAGATTCATTACCGTATTCACAAAAGCCAGCGTTTGTTTTTGAGGTCACTACAACGTCCTGAGTGATATTTCGAGACATGCGGGTTATTTCCAGAGGTCTTAGGACCCCCTCCCCTACTCATTTTCAAAAAATAATGTTAGTAGTAACCACAGGGCAACGACGTTCTCGACAAATTGAATAATTCCTTAAGTGATCAATAAAATACTCCCCTTTTGTAAACAACGCTATTCGGTACCATTTGCCTCATTTACGATCTGTCTAACGATTCTGTCAGTAGCTCATGTTAAATGCTGTCAAATACGTAAGAGGATAAATAATGAATTGGAAAGGATGTAAAAGAAATGGTCTTGGCCTAACTTTAACTATTATCCGTGAATTTTCGTGTAGGTGCTGAGGAAAACCACGAGAAACCTCATGTAGTTAGGAGTAGTTGTAACTGCTGGGCTGCAAAGCCCGTTAGACCCTGTGCTTTGCCAGCTGAATCCATCTGTCCCCTAAAACATTATTTTTGTATTCGTGTGGGCCTGTGGATTGTACTGGAGCTCTGCGTGTGGTAATAGATTTGTACTTTGCCTTGTAATGATAAGAAGGTTCTTTGGGAATAAATTCGCGTGTGTCTAGTAGTTCTGACAGTTAAACAAATTCGTGAACACGAAGTTGGAAGATATAACTGGATTTTCATGAATCCATTGGAGTAAGTTATTAAAATAGGGACAGGATCCGGTCTTGGCTGTTTGTGGCTGACAAGACCGAGCCATGGCAGACGCTGTCCGTGGCAGCGAACTACGTACAGTAGGCCATCGACTTCTCGCACGAGCTCTCTGCCCCTCCAGCTTCGTCTTCATCTGCAAATTCTCCATCTTTTTCAAGGCCATAGAGAGATACGGCGAGGTCACGAACAAAGGTCACAGCGCACAGCACACTGCCATTTGTAAGATAGTGGTAAATATGTGAACCACTCGGTTTATCCATCGCAGAGGCTGTTTATGGATTCGTTTCGTTTCTCAGAATAAATGCCGAATATTTTCATTATTTTTTCCTAATAGATTCTGTTTTTTTTTTTAGGAATTACAGAGGTCATGTGCCGTCTTCGCCACACGAGGTGTTAAATATTTTCAATGTGTGAACGAGGTGTCTGGATTAGAGTTGATTTATTTGGTCGTTTAAGAAATTGGTCACAGCAAATTCGTAGTAAGAAAATATATTTTGCAATAAAAACAGACGCAAGTTGAGAAACTTCCAAAATGTGTTCCTCCGAAACGTCGCGTCACAGCCCACAAGACCTGCCGTGAGAATCTGAAATGTCATAAAATAATACGTAAGATGTACTTTCCCCTTCAAAAGCACTTTAAATTAAATATAACTTGCTCTTCTCACTTGTTAATCATTATCCTCCTTCGTTGCTGTCCTGGCTGAAGTAGACAGTCAGTTGAAAATCCTCTTAACTATCTTCACCTCTCATAACATTTTTGTTTCCTTGTTAAATCTTCGGTCCGTCTTTTGCTATTCTCCTTTTTTTCTATCCTTCCACCAAGATGGAGAACATTTTACGGTTGTTAGTTGTTTCCAAGCACGTAACAGTAAGGAGCGCTGCGGTCGACAAGTTGACGATCGCATTGCGCGCCCGAGGGTGAACAAATCGCTGAGTTGTGAGCTAAATCTGGTCCCAGCAGCTGGATCGAGCGGGTTGACTGCTTTTTAGGGGGTAGTGGAGTTGGTTGTTTTTCTGTTTATAGTTGAAAATAACTAAGAGAGATGACGATATATTTGTCAGAATAGGCTTAAGTCAGTTTTATATTTCTTGTGTTCAGTTGCCTCCCGCGCAGAGACATTTTAATCGTTTTAACGGTTTATGAGCTGAATTTAAAAAAAATATATAAATTCTGCTTTTGTTATAAATTCTTCCTGTGCAAAAAATCGTGGTCTGAGTCTGCCGTATGAAACATGTTGATGATAGCAGCCAATATCCGTCCATATTTTTGAAATTAGGTTCTGACGGTGGTGACTCTAGTAGCAAGAATTGTAGATGAGGCTATGGTGGGTTCTGGCGGAAATCAGTCGGTCTGTTCTGTGTTGGTACATTTCGAAAGGAAATTGGCTACAGTCTCGGTGACGATGTTTTAAAAATTAAATTTTTCAAA